>NC_067401.1:19382769-19720269 GCF_016432865.1 Antechinus flavipes
GAAATGAATTGTAAAGGGGAGATCACCATCAAAACAAGGTCAAGGGTAGTTCATGGACTCATTTGGCAAGGTTTGCCAAACCTCTTGGCACTTCGAAAAAACCATGACCCAGTAGTCTGGGATCATGTCATGGATCTCCTGCTTCAGCAGAAACTCAACCTTTCATGGAAGTCTAAAAGAATCATCTCAGAACAAAAACATGGGGCTGGCACAGAGGACCTTGTAGAATGGTAATTCCTTGAGATTTTCATTTTTCTAAAACTAAAATAACCAGTCAAATTTCTACATTATTTTAAAGCTGGAAAGTGCTTTCATATAATCTCGTGAGCTAGTTATATTATCCTCATTGTTTAATTGCAGCAGCAATTATAATAGCTACAACATGTTTATATAACATGATGAGATTTACAAATGGCCTTTCCTACAACAATCCCACGAAAGGATTGGAGACATCATCGGCTTCTATATAAAAAATATCTCAGATGCCATCTGGTCCAAGACTCTCACTTTAAAGCTGAGCAAACTGAGACCTGAAGAGGAGCAGGGTCATAGGATCATAAATATAAAGCCAGAGGCCATTTGGGCCAACTCCCTTGTGTTATAGATGAAGAAACTGAGATTCAGGGATGTTTCATGATTTGCCAAGGTCTCACAGGTTATAAATATCATTGGTAGGATTTGAACCCCAGGTCTCTGATTTCAGAAACTGTGTTATTTTTGATGTATTGTGACTAGAAGTCAAATTTTGTAGTTGCAAAGACAAGTTCCATTCTCATCTCTGAAACATTATCATTGTTCAGTCATTTCCATCATGACTCTGCATAGTAATATTTGGGGTTTTCTTGGTAAAGATACTGGAGTGGTTTTCCAATTCATTTTATGGAAGAAACTGAGGCAAAAAGGGTTAAATGACTTGCCCAGAGACATATAGTCAGAAAGTTTCTGAGGCTGAAATTGAACAAGTCCTCCTCACTCTAGACCTGGCACATTATCTGTTGTACTACCCAGCAACCCCATCTTTCCTCTCAAACTGACCCTCATAATTTCCCTGGGCACCAATCCTTAGGGTTGACAATACCAGTATCATCAACGACTCTTCATTCTCACTCACTCACTTCAAATAATCTGTATTCATTTGGTGAACATTCATGTATTTATATATCTTCCTTGAAAGAAAAAGCTCCTTACATCAAAGGTACGCTTCATTTCTGTTTTAGTATAGTCAAGTTGCCTGGTGCTTAGAATACAGTGGATGCTTAATAAATGCTTGATGACTAGTTGACAAATACTAATGGAGGAACCATGGGCAAGTCACTTAGCTTCTCAGTGTTCACACCAGTTAAATCAGAGATGAAATGCTTATGTACATTTAGTAGAGGGGATTTTCATGCTGGGAATTCTCTACACTGCTGAACTCACAGACCTAAACAAAGGAAAATATGATTGTTTAATAATGCTTCTTCTTCACTGATGTCATCTGAGATCAGCAATCTAGGTCAGTAATCTGAGGGCAACAAGGTTCCATGGACCAATGCGATACCTTCCTGGGAAAAGGAACTGTCTATTGCATCTTCTTGGGTTTGGTTGAAAAATAACGATATTTTGTCTGAGGCAGCTAATTTGGGTCAGGAAAGTTCATAGGAGAAGAGAGGCAAGGAGGCAGCAAGACTGTGTCATGAAAAGTAAGACAGAATATTTAATGGAGTGGAAAATCACTGAGATCTTCTAGGTTAGCTAGAGTCATCAACCAGAGCAGGAAGATGGGATTGGAGAATGGAACCCTCCCTTGGCTACAAAGCATTGAAGCATCTTATTTCTCCTCCCAATCAGAGCTTGAAACAAACAAGCAAAAAAAAAAAACCTAACTTTGGTCTATTTTCCTATCTACCACCAGTGGTGATATTTTGTAATCCGGATCCTTTTTTTCTACCTGAAAATTACTTCATATCCATTTTCCGTGAGCATGTTATTACTTGAGATTGGAGTATGCATTGAAGGATGGACTGGAGGAGTTTGGAGTTTCGTCTATCTGCTAGGACCCTGAGATTCTAGCATAAGAAGTTAAAAGACATCCCTGGGAGCTATCAAGTCACAGTTTAGTTTTATAAATGATCCTGCAATTCTCCCAAGCAGACTTCTGAAACATTAACATTTTCTCTTAGAACAATGAGCTATCGGAGCACAGTGGTGCTGAAGGTGTGAGCACACCTCCTGAAGGCTAAATTCTGCCTGTTACCCCAAGAAAGGGTAAAGGAGGGGAATATAAACCCTCATGCACCATGGTGACATCTAGAATTGATCTCTTTCATCTTTTTTTATGTTTTATGTTTTTATATTTTAAATTACGAGTACTTTATCTCTTTTTATAATTCAAGCTACCAGTAAGACGTAGACAGGTAGAATTATTTGCCCATGATTGCACAGCAAATACTATGGTGGAATAGAAATCCACTTCACTTGTATTAACTGATCAAAGGCGCTCCCTACTATTCCTGCAATCCCTAAACCTTTCTTATGTATGATGCACACTGCAAAAATACAAAATCACGTTGGTGTAGCCCTGCAGAAATATACTGTTTCCTACACTGAGGTTTTAGCTAAGTGTACCCGAATGGATGCCAGGTTTATCATCCCACTGTGACAGAGATTGGCAGGGATTTTCTCTTCCACTTACAGGAGATCAAATACTATTTGTCACTTGGCTCTTCACTTTCCCTCATCTGATTCCAACATTTTCTCACTGACTGACTTGTCCTTAGATGCCAAAGCTTTCAAGGTTTTCCTTTCATCATATAACCTTTCTTCAGGAGTCTCCCTACTTCAAAATGTAGTGTCATGCTGAAGAGCATGGATTAAGGATGGTTTTTCAATGGGATTAAAAAAGATCATCAGGAAGGAAGCGAGAGGTTAAAATTTATCCCTAAACTCCACAAATTTCAAAGGAACTTCTCGTGGGAGCTTTGGGGAGATGTAGTGTTCATGACTAATGCCAGAATTCAAAGTTATGAATAGTTAAAGGTAATTACAAGGGTTTGTGATCTGAGATAGCTCACTGTGTGACCCTGGCCTGGTCAATATCCCCTTTTCAGCCTGTTTTCTCATCTGAACAATTAAAGGTAAGTGTGAGATGAATAGTAGGGGATGGCAGTGGGTAAGTTCCTCCTAGTTCTATGATTCTAGGGCATATATATGACATTTTAAAATTTGCCAAACATAAGAAAAATTCACAGCTTCATTATCTGTAAAGTTTTTCTTTTCCTTGAGCAACTGGCCACCTGAAGGTGTTGAGAGGATGTTGGCCTCTTTCTATAGCTTTTCTGAATGCTTCTTCTTAAAATGTTTTTAAAGGTTTTTTTTGTGGGGTGAATCTGAAGGTAACTTTTTGCCATGGTCCACCACACATATATCATCCTTTTCTGACAAACTGGTTTCTTGCCTCCACAGCTAGAACTCTAATCCACTGTATTCTCTTGGTTTTGTAGGGATGGCCTTTGATAACTTATGGTCCTCATCCAGCTGATTCCTTTCTTCCCAACATCTATCTTTCTATGTCCTCCCTTTCCTTCGACCTTATTAAATCATCAACTTCCCTTCATCTTGTCTTTTCTTTTCATCCTCTTTCTATCTTTCTAAAGTCATGGAAACCCAACTTTCCATAGAAGAAAACTATATCCCTAGTCACTTGTAGTTTTCTCTGCCATGCTCCTGAATCATTAGGGCATAGGGAAAAGTCAGTCTATTTCTGGTTCACTACTTTTACCTCCAGATCCTCCCTCTGTCATCTGGGACACTCAGAATTCTTGTCATCCTTCAAGGTTATATGCATATGTCAGCTCACTATAACAGAGGTGCCCTTAGTATCCTCCATTATAAATGAAAAAATTAAACTTCACAGAATTTAAATTATTTGACTAGTGACACAAGTGGTTAGTATTTGGAGAATTCGAACTCAAGGCTTCTTACTTACGAGATGATACCTTTGTTACTATGTGATACTGTCTCTATTTCCTGACAAGTCACTGTCCTAAGTGCTGAAGATGCGAGGAGATGTAATTCTTGTTTTTAGCCAAGGGAATGATTAATCTGAACAAAGAAAATTATGTAGGAATGTCCGAGGCATGTTACCAAGGTGGTGATGATTAGACTGGCTGTAGAAGAAATTTTGTCTTGGAAAATAGTGGGAGATAATATTGGGGCTGAATTTGTGAGACCATGTGTGAAAATTCTGGCTTTCCTGAAGGAATTAAGGTAGTGGGAAAGTACTCTCAGAGGTAGAGCTGTGGCAAGTAATGACACAAAAACACTAAGCAGTCTGCATGCTGTAGTGGCTGGAACCTTGGACTTCGAGTCAAGAAGAAGTGGTTACAAATCCTGCTGCAGACACTTACTGGCTGGGTGATGATGGGCAAAGAATTTAACCTCTGACTTTCAGTCTTCCCATTTGTAAAATGGGCAGACTACCTGAGTAAGTATGTTCAATATCCACTAAGGTAAATTTATGGTCATATAATAGCAACTATCCTATGTGCTCCTCAAAATGGCGGCCATAAATCCTTTGGTTGATGACCCTCGACTTCATCCATTTCCTGCTTCTCTAGCATTTCTTCCCTAAGATTTCCTAAGAAATCTCCAGTGAGGGAGCTCCAGCGTCTCCCTTATTTGTACATCATATCCTCTTCAACTCTATCGGTGGATCATTCTTTCTAATGTCTAACTCTAATCTTTCATATTATAACATAGGGGCATCTTGCTCTTAGTGGAAATGAAGTGCCATTGCTCACTAACGCCTATAAAATATTGGATCATTAACTTGCAGACTGTAATGAGGCATCCATCAGCTTGCTTGGCTGCAGGTACATAACCATAATTCCTTAAGATTCTTCTCTTAAAGTATATGTTTGAACTTGCTAATAGTATTTCTTGCTCCTGCACTATCTTCATTTTGGAGAAAGGAAAAATACCTTAAGACAGAATTTCATACCAGTATGTGTGCCCTGATTTGAGCAAAGACAGTAACAAAAAATAGACTTAAAGATTTGTTAGATTTGAAAAGGTTCTTGGAGATGATCTACTCCAATTCAATCAACATTGAGCAAAGATTGTTTTGTTTCGTCTTTGTAGCCTCAGTGCCTCACACAGTTCACCATAACTGCTTCCTGATTTATATAAAAAGGTTATTTCTGCCTTTTACTTTCCCAATATTCTTTTCTCAATATGTTTTTCTCTTTTGCAAGCCAGCTTTACCTTGTAGCAAAGACGTTAAGCAGAATTAACACATCAGCGATTTCTGAAAACATTCTGAATATTCCATACCAATCAATAGCTACTCATCTATGAAAAGCAGGGAGATACATTTTTCCCCTTCTTTCTGGGACCAAGCAAGATCTTTATAATTCTATAGTAGTCAATCTCATTTTATTGTTATTTCTATGTCTGTGGTTCTTCTGATTTCACTTTGCATTCTTACATATAAATCATCCCACAATTCCCTAAATTCCTTATTTTTCTCATTTCTTACGGCATAGTATCTTTTTTTTGATGTATATACCCTAATTATTCATGCTAACTCTCAAAAGCTTCAATTTTATTCAGTTGAAATAGTCTATTTTGTTTTTTGTGATCTTCCCTTTTTTGGTTAAGAATTCTCAAACTATCATGATTACAAAAGAGACCTCCATTAATTTTCCTCTACATTTTTACTTTTTTTTTTTAAAAAATTCTACAATCTTTTAACATTTAGATAGGATGTATATTGGAAATTTGTTTTAGTATATGGTATAAGATAATAGTGTGTGCTTATTTTTTCAAGTGTGTGGGGAATTGCTTTCCGATTTCCAATTGGTCCTTGACAACAGGAATAAGCAACTCTTTTATTTCACAGAGGAGGAAAATGAGTTCCAGAAAATGGAAATGATTTTCCAAAAGTCACATATGCTAGGAGACAATAGAGCGTAGGCTTGAACCCATGTCTTTTGATTCCAATTCTGCATTCATTGTAGTATATCCTGTGACCTCTCTGAGTCCACATTTTAAACTTTGAACATTGAATCAATACAATAATCAGCCACAATTCTATAGAGGTCATGATGAAATATGCTATCCTCTTTCTATCAAAGCAATGATGGACATATAATACAGACTGATAAGCTCAAATATATTTAAAGATGTGTATATATACTTACATGTAGTCTTGCCACATATACATACATACATATATATGTATATAGATAGATCTATCTATAGATATGTCACAGGATACATACAATACTTATGTATACGCACATGATGTGTATCAGTGTGTATATATTCATAAACCTGCACGTATATGTGCATGTATGCATATGTGTATGTATATATAAAATGAAGATGAATCCAAGAGATTGAGGATAGTGAAGCTTTAAGCCCCTGTGTGGAGATGCAATCTGGCAACTGTTCCTGCAGGTGCTACAATCCCAACTATTGAGGAAAAAAGAAAGTTCATACCATCAAAGTCTTTGGCGTTGTTAAATAGTTTAGCTTCACAAACTTATGTGATTTTACCAGTGGAAATAACTTTAAATTAGATCCCTAAAGACTATGAGAACTTTTCATCTGTCTTGCAGTTAAAACCTATGTTTTGTCATCCCCAGTAGAATGTGAGTTCCTGGAGAGCCAGGATAGTCTTATTTTTCTAGTGATGTCCCCAGGACTTAGCACATATTAAGTATTTAATAAAGACTTCATTTACTCATTTGTGGTACCAGAAATAATAAAGAGTTTACAGTCTAATACGGGAGAAAGTATGTAGCAATTTGATAATATGCAAAACACATTTAAAAACACTTTGACCATAGGAAGAGCTGTGCGATCTCCCTGAATTTGGAGAACCTTGATGGAGTTCTCAATTAATCGGTATTTTTCTGTAAAATGTGACCAAATTGGGGAAGCAACTGAGGTGCTCATGTTATTTTACTTTGAGAGACCAAGAAATACGAATTTTGGTATAAAACTAGGTTAGTTTCTGAGCATTGTCTTCAGCGTTCTACTTCCCCAAAACTGCCTCTAGGAAACAGTGAAGAATTTTTAATGGAACAGGCCAAAATGGAATCAATTCATTTCCAAGGACAAATTTCCATGAAAGAGCATGCCTTTTATTGAATTGTGTTGGAGTCATACGGGGCAGATTCTGGGTAATTCCTGCTGGGCTTCTGTGTCTTGCTCTCTAGATGTGTTATTTCCCTTTGCAAAGATGGATGCTTACCTTTGCAGCTTTGACATCGAGTGCAGATGGAGGGCATCCATTTTGTTGAATCGTAATGTGCAGAAGGTTGAATGTAGACGACAAGGCCATCCACTTTTCAACTGCACATTAATCTCAACCTTGGGGCTCCTGTGATTACTTGTTCTCCCCATTTGGACTTGTTAAGTAATTACTACATAAATTATTAGGGTAATGTAATATGCATGACTTTAAGGAATGACAAATTGTAGCTAACTTTCTTAATTTGTTGCCATAGTGACGTTTCTCCCAATTCTAAATTGTTCATCTTCCGATGTATAAATTACAGTGAGCTGGCTATTTTTCTGCCCTTGATTGTCAATACCCCCAAATGCATGTAGATAAAATGACATCAAATCCGGTCTTTAAAGTGAGGCTCTAAATCAAAAATGGTGAAAAACATTTTGCTGAGGTAAACACAGCCTGGGCAGAATAGCATAGTGAATAGGGAGCTGGATGTGGCATTGGCAATCGGTATATTTAAATCTCCAGATACTTAGAATCTGTGTGACCGGAGATTAAACATTCAACCTCTTTGATCCTCAAGCAACTTTCAAAGACTTAGCTAATAAGCGGTATAAATCTCTCTGTGTTTCAGACTAAATATGTTATAAACCTTAGATAAAATAAAGGGAAACGAAGAGGGAAGAAGTCAGGTATACACTTACACCTTTCCTTCATGTAGCTCGTGATATTGTCTTTTTTTTGATCTCATTTCCTACCCTTCCATCTTTGAAGAGGATAGCAGCCAACTTTTTTTTTTTTTTTTGCCATGAAAAAAAAAAAGTATTGGCAAAGGAGTTTAAGTGGCCCCAAAAAAGATTGGTGAGATAGGAGAAGGGACTTCACAATGATTGGATGTTTAGTCAACAAGGTAAGCTGTGAAAGCTCCGTCTATTGATAACTGGACTTCTCTCCCTCCCTTCCTTTGCTCTTTCCTTTTTCCCCACCTCCATATGAAAGGGCTTGGGAAAGACTTTACAAGAGGCAAGAGAAGCAGCTAGATGTCCAGATGTCTGCTTCTCTTTTAAGATTATTCCTTATTTCACATTTAATTGACTTCATAATCTTGTTTTGCCATGTCTGTCTTGGTAGACTAATGCTTTAACCTCACCCCTTATCAGGAAAAGAAACAACAAATCATCTGAGGTTGAATAAGATTCAGTTTATCTGCTGTCTGATCTTCTATTTAACATATTTCCCGATTTTGTTTGTTATGTTTGAATTATAGTTGTTGCCAGGATAAGATCAGTCAACCTGTTTATCACATTTTTATTCAGTGTGTGAACGAGGAGGTTTCTTAGGGGGAAAAACATTGTTTATGTTGCCAGTGTTGTCAAGCCTACAGATACCTATTGGGCTGCTATCATCTGTGTAGCTCGGTGCTAGGCGCCAGGTGGGGATGCAAGATAAGGGAAGGTTCCATTCCTGCTCAGGAGGAGCCTGTTAGGTAGAGTAGAAAAGACACAAGATGGAAGTTACTTGCAAGTAGGGATTGGTTAATTTCTGATATTTTTATCCCTAAATCTAATATAGTGTCCAATACACAATGGGCACTTAATAAATGCTTTATTATCCATAGGAAAATTCTTAGACAAAAATGAAAGCCAATATCTAATCGAGTGCTACATATTCCAGACATTAATAATATAACTTACATTATTAAAGCTATATGGGGATATATACATACATATAGATAGATAGACAGACAGATATAGATATGGGGATGTTCAAGAAGGAGTAGCACCTCTTGTGTGAGGGCTTGCCAAGCTCCTTTCAAGACTGCACATCCCACCTTTGGGGTTCACTTGATTTACTCAATTTTCACCTATGGCTCCAAGAAGCTGTGGTGTGTTCAATGGCTACAGCCCAGGAAAACCATCTTGGCAAATGGACCAAACCAGATTGAAGATAATCAATCAGCCACAAGCCTTTGAGAAGATAAAAACAATTCACCATAAAGGCATCTGGAGGGGGTTCTGTGGAACACTTAGAGCTCTGTCAGTCTAGGAAGTCACCAAGGGCCTTCGTTGCATATGCGGTCATCACCAATTGTGCTAATCTTGCCTTAGCCCTAGACTTCAGTGATTCTGGAAGAGAGAGTAAGGCTGATGACTTTGCAACACTCCCTCATTTAAATCTAAGTCACCCATAAGTTAAGACATCACTCTGTGAAGTCATTGGCTTTTTTGAAAGATAAAAGAAGAGAAAGAAAAGAAAGATAAACATACACATACCTATATACACAACTTGCACACGTACATAAGCTCTATGTAAATGTTAGCTGTTGTTATTGTTGTACATACATAGTATCTACATGTTTGCATATATCTCATATATATAAAATATATGCAAAATATTTCATATATATTTATATATAAAATATATATATATATTTTATATAAAATATATACTACATATCTATAAAATATATAATGTAACCAACATATATATATACACATGTGTGTATCTCTTTCTTTGTCTCTCTTTCACTATCTCAGATGGTTTTGTCATCCACAAAATGAAGAAGTTGGATAAAATGGCCTCCAATTCCTGATCCTAGAGCCTTGGAGACTCCCCAAACAACATTCTTTCCATTACAGCATGTTTTCTGTCTCTCTGCAGATGTCAATAGCCTGGGAAACAGCATTTGCTTCAATCAAATATCTGTGTGTGAATGTGTGCATGTGTGATATTCCCTTACAGGTCTGTCTAACGAAGTGGGGATGGAAGTGGGGGAAATGGTCAAGGGAGTCTCTGATCAACTTGATGAATTGCAGGATGTGGACTTTGCCCAAAAAAATATACTTCCCATAAAGGTATATGTGTACCCTAGCCTTTTGCCAAGAGGACACAGGAAACTGCTCTAATTGATCCCAGTGGATGGACTCAATTCACAATGATTGGGGTCTGGATTTGGGGAGTGAAGGGGGAATAGGAGACTTTCCCACAATCTGTAACAGTGAGCTGTGGAATGGCTTCTAATTTCCTTTTCTCTCTCTCTCTTTCTCTCTCTTGGACTTCTGAACCAGAATGTACAAGTGTGAGAAGCGGATGTCTCCTTCCCTTCTTCCCTTGCCTTAGGCAGGACCTGTGTCTAGCAGGAGAAGCATAAGGTGATGACCTATGCTTGCCCACTGAAGCTGAGAGGGAAGTCCAGAATTCCCTGTACCAATTGTCTTCAGCTGCCATTTGATTTCCTTTTCTGAGCACAAGTCAGGTGAACAAAATTCCTGAGAATGTATATCTAGGCTCTGGGGATTAAGTCATGAATAATGCTTGAGTTCAAGAATTCCTGGATTTTAGATTTGAACACAAACCTTCCAGAGGGAGAAGATATTTTTAATTGTTGGTTTTTGTAGAAGGAGAAAGGAAGTGTGTCTTGATAGCTCTCTGACTTTGCAGGTGGAGAATTAAAGTAATTCCACAAAACATCAAGATATTTTGACCATGTCAAACCTCCATGATTTTATTATAAATTTCTGAATGGGACTGATTTAAAGGAATGAAGGATATTTGTTTTTTAGTCTCATAAAATGCCTTTACCCTCCAAGGGGCAAATAATGAATATGTATCTTTTATGTTTCTGCATTTATTTATGGGTCCCCATGAGTCCTTTACATCTCACTAATTTTCTGTTATGTATAAAATCAAGTGTGTCCAATAGTGGTACTTAATATGATACTTTTAGTATCTGTGTAAGAAATCTAAATGTGTCCTACCTATACTTTATTCAGATTTTCCTTGAGTTTTATTAAAGGGTAAAGATAATGAGTTAAAGAAAGATAAAGACTTTCTTGGAGGTCTTCTCTCACTATTGGACCTAGATCCTAGTGAGTCCAGCATCCTTTGGGAGGCCATGTGGGACAAGTGCTTTGTCTATCTTCTTGGAAAGAGTAATTTTCTCTTTCTGGAGTCCATTTGTCGCAACATAGCTCAAGGGAAAAAAGCATCTCAGGAAGAGCTAAGTTGTTGGGAAGAGGGGCTAGTGAAGTAAATGGCTGCTTACCCTCTTTTTGACTCCTTTCACAAGCTTCACAGTTATAAAGCCCCATTAGGACACCCTATAAGATGAGACAACATTAGAGGAGAATATCTCATCCATAAAATCAGGAAACTGAGACTGTAAGAACTGAATGACAGAAAAAGAAAATTTCTTTTCAAGCTGGGGATGATTATACCCTCAGTTCACAGTTCTGCCCACAGTGCGATAGGTTAGATAAGGGCTAACATCCCACCTCTTACATACTATGTGCTTTTTAAAAATGAGCCAGAATCAGGAAGGACATCCTAAAAGGAGGCCTTAAGCTGGCCTTTGATTGGTGGAATTTCTTTCAAATTGGTAGCATGAAGGGAAAATACGTGTGTAGTGGTGGTGATAGGATTCTATGGAAAGAGAGTTTGCAGAGATGAGAATGAGTGGAGTATGTGTAAAACACAGTAAGGAGATTGCCCTATTTTGGGTTTAATAGTTCCATGGAGCAATTGCAAGAGAGGATGTTGACTAAACCTTGGGTTCAGGAAAAGGGGGATGAGATTTTTATCCTGACCCAGAGAGTGTCCATGATTATGTTTCAGATCCTGATTCTCCTCTCTTAATTGTTAACCAAAATCTGGTGTCTTAAGCTCTTACTCCATTAACCTTTGCTCCCTGAAAATAGATTGGATCAAGAAATCAGTGATAAGGGTTTGTGTGAATAAAAAAGCATTATGGTATAGGAGGCAAAAGGGAGAGGGATAGGATATCTTAGTCTAAAAGATAGAGGGGGAAAATGAAAGAAAGGGCCAGTTCCTACAAAGGGCCTCCTGTTAGTGCTTTGTTAAACAGATTTTTGTGGCTTTTCCAGATTGGCTCCTCCAAAACAACTGGTTGATTTGGCCTAAATATCCTGCCAGCTCAGTGACATGTCCATTATCCAAGCCAATAGTTGGACTGAATTGACCCCTGGCTGGCTCAACTAATTCATTCCAGTAGACTCAGCAAGTAGTCCATTATAGATACAAACTGACTTTCCATCTCGATTTCTCTCTGACCCCTAACACACATCCTGCATTCTAGATAGGTTGGCTTACTCAACACACTTTTCTTACTGGCCCTGCTAATTCTTTTCATCCATGCCTGAAATATTCTCCACCTATCTAACGTCTCCTCATTATTTTGTCTAGAAATCAACCAGGAAATAAGGGCATTTTAAGGCCCATCATTGTCCCTCTAGTCCCTACCTGTAGCAATGATTCAGACAGAGAAACTATGTCCTCCCATGTAAGGAAAGTTAGTGCGTGTATTTGCCTAGAGAATTCAGCCTTAGAGCTGAGCTGTCCTAATAGGTAAATAAGTACAAATGCACCTAGCTCAGTGATTCTGGCTTTTCCAGATCATGATTACTATTCTCCAGGAAACTGGTGTCTATACCAAGGCATTTCCTCTCTTCCCTGTTCCCCTCCACCTTCTATCTTCTACTCTTTACTCTGAGACCAGTAGTTAAGTTGATGTTGCTATTGCTTCTGGAAAGAAAGTGAGCTACTGCTCTATACCTCTACTCATGATCCCTAGTACACCTTTCCTTCACCATTACTCTCTTATGAGTGTTTGTCTCTTTCCATTATAATATAAGCTATTCGAAGGCCGGGATCCTCTTTTTTGTGTGTTTTCATTCTCAGGACCTAGCTTAGTGCTTGTTGGTATTTAATGAATACTACTGGTCATCCACTATTCTCCAAAGACCCATTCTAATGAAAGAATGAGAAGACTGGGTGGGGAAGTAAAAATGGGACTTGATAGCTGTCTTCAAATAAGAATAGCTTATTCTTGTTCCCACAGAGAAAAACTGGGACTAAGGGAGGGTGGAGGGGGATGCAAAGAGGCAAAAATCAGTAAAGGGGAAAATGGTCCATGATGGTTATCTCAAAGGGGAATGGACGCCTCTGGAGGTGATTGTTATCTCTTTCATTGATGATCTTCAAGAAAACACTGGATGCCAATTTGCTGGGAATGTTGCCCAAAAGAATTTAGTGTCAGTATTAGCTTTACTTGGTACCTTCTGAGGGCTTTGCCAACTTGAACATTCACTGAGGCATCTCTGATCATCTCCCTTCTCTTTTTACCTCATCTACTGCATGACACTTTAGCATTCACTATTGCTACTTTTTTTTGTCTCCTCAGTAGATTATAAGCTCTTCAAGGACCGGAGTTTTGTATTACTTATCTGCACACCTACCCACAATGCTTAGTATAATATCTTACTGAGAGTAACTGCTCCATAAACATGAATGTAATTGATGAATACGCCAAGATAATCAGTTAAATCAGGAAAACTGATTGCTTATTTTCGTGTAGACAGAACAAATAATTAGCTGAAGGAACTGATTTTTAATTTTTTTCTTTCTCAACCCAAAGTCTCAGCATGGTATTGCTTTGCTGCTCATTACATTATATATGGGTGAATGAAAGCCTTAGTCACACTGGGACTATTCCAGTGAGAAGTTATTGGAGTGAACCTCCATCTCAAAGATTCCATGGAGGACTGAGATGTCATGAAGGATGGTCTAGTTGATGAGATCTTGGAAGAACGAGACCTATTGGTACACAGTGGAAAATTACATGTGTAACCAGGCAGCAATTGGACTATCTTTTGCGAACTTATACTATCACAGAATTTAGAGCCCATAAGCTCTTTGATAATTCATCATTTTACAGATCAGGAAACCAAAACTTAATTAGGGCATATGATGGATTCAGCATCAACACATAATTATTAATTATCAGAGCCAAGATTTGAATCCAAATGCCAAGCTCCAAATCAATTTTATTCAACAAATATTTCAAATTTACTTTGAGCAATTTGAGAGATAGCAAAGTGTTAATGGAGAGAGTCCTAGACTAAGAAACAGAATCAATCTCATCTCAGATACTAGTAGTCTTACCCAAGCCAAAGCAATTAACCTCTCAAGGTTTCAGTTTCTCATCTGCAAAATGGGGATAATAATAGCACCTACCTCACATGATTGTTATGAAGATTAAATAAGATGATGTGTAAATTACTTTTGAGGAACTTTAAAGCAATATAAAAGCTGGTAGTAGTAGTACTACTAGGACTAATCATCATCATCATCATAAATGATAAATACAGTAAAAAAATATGATATGAGATCTTATCAGCCAGGAGAAATAACAAGGTCATTGCTTACTTTTTTATTGTGCTGAGGCAATTGGGATTAAATGACTTGTCCAGGATCACACAGCTAGGAAATATGTGTCTGAGGCCAGATTTGATTTCAGGTCCTTCTGACTTCAAGGCCAGTCCTCTATTCACTGCTCCATCTAGTTGCCCCTTACTTTTTTTTGTAAGCAGTATTTTATTTTTTCCAATTACATGTACAGCTTTCCACATTCATTTTTTAAAAATGATTTTGAATTCCAAATTTTTTTCTTTTCTTTCCTTCCTTCCCCTCTCCTCTCTCTAAGGTTATATATGTATAATCACGAAATATATTTTCATATTAATCGTTTTATGAAAGAAGACTTGGAACAAAAGGGAAAATTACAAGAAAGAAAAAGCAAAAACAAATTAAAATAGTGTACATTGATCTACATTCAGACTCCATTTTTATCATGAGTCTTTTGGAATTGTCTTGGGTCATCATATTGCTTTGAAGAACTAAGTCAATCATAGCTGATTATCATGTAATGTTGCTGTTACTGTGTACAGCATTCTCCTAGTTCTGCTTATTTCACTTAGCATCAGTTCATGTAAATCTTTCCAGGTTTTTCTGAAATCTGCCTGTTCATCATTTTTTATAGCACAATAGTATTCCATTACATTCATCTACCATGACTTGTTCAGCCATTCCTCAATTTCCAATTCTTTGCACACACACACATACACACACACACACACACACACACACACACACACACACACGCCATTGCCTGACTTCTTTAAGGAGGAAAGGACAAGAGAGGAGTTATTGGCTCAGTTAAGGAGGGGAAAAGATCTTATGAAAAATTTTACCACCAGGAATAAATCAAGGATTTAGAGCATAATTTCCCAGATGAATATGAACTTGGAAATTACTTGTAACATTGTTTTAATTGACAACTTGAAAAGGCAGCATAAATTTAAACGTGTTCCTGTTCATTTACTCGAACCCATAAAAACAAGCCCTACTGGGAAAATTCAATTCGATTTGATTTTAATCCATTCCAATTCAAGACACATAGATTAAGCTCCTACTACGTTTAGAGCTTTGTGGTGGGACCCTGAAGAATCATTCTTTTGAGGAGAGTAGGGAGAAGGGAAGACTCTATAACAATTCTGATAATTTACTACTTCTAAGATGTCAAGGAAAAAGATAATAGGATAATAGATTTGAGCACCTTATCAGGAAGAAAGGAAACACACATTTATTAAGTGCATACTACATGGCAGGTATTGTGTTAAGAGTTTTGTAAATATTATCTCATTTGATCCTCATAATAACTTTGTTAGATATGTGCTATAACAACCCTCATCTTACAGTTGAGGAAACAGAGGTAGATAGAGGTAAAATGACTTGCTCAAAGTCATATAGCTAATTAATAAGTATCCAAGGCCAGATGTGAACTCAATCCTTTTGGACACCAAGTCCACTGTGTCACTTAGCTGTCTCCAGGATGGCAGCATAATGTAGTGGAATGACCACTAACTCTGTAGTCCTTGGACGTAGATGTACTCTTTCTCTGGGGCTTACTACCTATGTGACCTTGAACAAATATTTTATTCATTGGCATAGGTTCAGTTTCTTCATCTAAAAAATGAAGGATTTAGACTAAATTCTAGATTAATATTTTTCCCGCTCCTAAATCTTCAATTTCTTGATTTAATTCAACTGCTTATTTTTAACAAATAGAGAAATGAGTTCCCCAAAAGGGGACATACACGGACAGAAAAGGACAAAAGGGACCATCTAGCAATTAGTTAATCAATTCATCAACAGATATTTGTCAAATGTCTATTTTGTATCAAGTTATGCTAGGGTCTTTCAACCAGATGCCGGAATACAAAAATAAAAATGAAAAAATCCCAGTCCTCAAGAAGCTTATATTATAAAGGGAACTGCAGAGATAATAGGCACCCATGTAAGTATACACAAAGTATATTTAATTTCAAAGAGGAGGTCTTGGAAACTGAAGCTATCAAGAAAGACTTCATATCTTTCTTTAGTCCCTGATTTTTACAGGGAAAGGAATCGCGACCCAGAGAAGTGACTTAACCTGATCACACAGGTAGGATCATAAGATCATTGCTGAAAGGGAGCTGAGAGACTATCTTGAATTCTCTTTTCTACCAGAAGATAAAACAGAAAAAAAATTACATGATTTTCCTCAGGACATACAATTGACAAGGGGCAAAACTGCATTCACACATTGTTATCTGACTCTAAACTCCTCTCTACTACTTCCTTTTTATCCCTCATAGTAGGAAGCATCTAGGTCCTGGCTTAAACTGTAGACTTTTAGGGACGGATGTCAGTCATCCCATTCCTGCCTCTAATGAGTTGAGGGAAATTGGTTGCTTCTTTTTTCTGGGCCTCAGAATCCTTCTTTGTAAAATGAGGGATTAGACATCCCTGAATTCCTTGGCTGGGTGGTGACTATACTGCCCTATCACTTGTTTAGGGAAGAGAAAAGCTCTATTTGTGGTACTTTTTTAGCTCTATATATCTAGGAGGTTTGCTATTTATGATAAGTGAAGGCATCTTTAATCTTATTTGAAGCAAACCCCACCTTTGGTTGAGAACAGAAAAGCATAGTACAGGGAAGCCTCTGACTGTTGCAAGTGATTTGGAGATGGAATGAAAGAGATTTCCCCAAGTATTTCTTAAATTAATGCTACTCAAAGTATGGTCAAGAGAATATAAATTCAAAATTAGTTTTTATTTTTAATATGGTAAATATCTTTAAATATAATAGACAAAAACAAAACTCTTGGCACAGATCCTAAATATTTTTAACAGTATAAACATAGTGAGAACAAAAGTTTGAGAACTAATGCCTTAAATCATATCATGTGAAAAGCAGTGTTATATAATTATGCGTAAGGCCAGAAGATAGGGCTGCTAAGACTTTGCCTCAGGGTATGCTATGTGGGGGAGGAGGGAAGATATTTTCTGATGATTCTTCTCCTTGTGGCCCTCCACTCTCTACCCACCATTGCTCCCACTCCCATTACTCCCCTAAGGTCTAACTGCTGGGGCTCCTCTCTGTTGTGGTTACATTCTAAACGATCAAGATGACTCAGGAGCTTGATCTTCAGGATATGGTTCTCTCTGTCTCTCTGTCCGGACCTCCTCACTAGAGAATTTCCACACCAGCTCAAATCCTGAACATGGGTGAGGAGTGAAGGGGTGAAACTCACAAAGGTGGTCAAACAGGAGTCCATTTATTCAAAATTTTCTCAGACTTATATACCCTAATACACTTACATAACTATGGGACCACATAAATAACTTGCTATTGTGTGCAGATATTTCCTTGCCACTTTCGTATAACTCTGCTTTAAGTACAACACAGGTTGTCATGCCCCCTGACTTCTCAGGAAACCAACACGCCTCTAGGGGGGTTAGGGAGCTAAATCAGACATGTCAGCAGGGTTTCTTTTATTGAACTAAAGGATCTTATACCTCACCCAGGGCTCCCCATTATCTGTGGCCCTCTCCATCTCTCTTAATTCTGCATGCTGCTCAACCTCCTTCCCTTAGCATCCCACTTCCAACTGAATTGATCCCAGGTATGAAAATTCCTATTTTCAGACTTGAGGGCTGCCTCAGTCCAGGGGAGCTCCAAGTAAGCAGCTGCTTCACCCATAGGCCTGAGTTGTGGCTTCCTTCCCCATACCTTGTTTACCAAGGAGCTCCAAAGCCCATTATTCTCCTTAAGGTCCCAGCTCTTAGGAAAGAGGCTGGCATTTGTTACTCTTCCAACTCTCTTCACTAAATCTCTCCCTAACTGTCCCTTTCCCTTACTGAGATAACCATACTTTTCTGAAGAAGAAAGTTATTTCAAATATAGAGTGTCCCCACAATCTTGTCTCAGTTTTCAGCTTTAATAGGTTGTAAGCTATTTAATATCTCAAAGCCTAAAACTGCACTAAGACTTTTTAGGACATGCCGTACAAGTGATGGCAAAGGGAACATTAGGGTGGGGCTGGAGAGATGGCAGGGTATCTATGTTTAAATTGTTGATGAAATCAAGGAAATGCAGGGTTGTCTAATCTAATTCCCCACTGATGGCAATGATTATATATCTGACAGGGAAGTCACTCAGCCATGTATGAACCTATGCAAGTTAGAGGGAGAAATATACTGGGTGGAGGGAGAGAACCCCATGTTACCTGTGATATAATCTCCTTGGAACTTGATTTCTCTTCTGTAAGATGAGGGAGTCAGACTACACAATCTCTAAGGTTCATTCTAGATGTAGCTCTATGAGCCTGTGAGCTGTGTGCCTTAGGACACAGCCCATTTTATGGCTAGGCAGCTTCGTCAGACTCTTACTAGCTGTGAGATTCTGGGCAAGTCACTTAGTTGCCTCATGTATAAAATGAGCTGGAGAAGGAAATATACTATTATAAATAAACTACTTCAGTATCTTTGCCAAGAAAATGCCAAATGGGGTCATGAAAAATTGAATGATTGAAATAAGTAAACAACAAATTTGTCAGTAAGGTCACATTTTTATTAAGCCAAAATCTGTACCCTTGTAATTTTCAGTTAAAAACCAAATATTTAATAAACTCTTGAAGAGTATTGGAATTAGTTCTAAGAAAGATACAAAGATAAATGAAACACTTCCTGTCCTGATAGAATTTGGAAGCCCATTGCCCCTAATTCTTCTTTCTGGGTCTGAGATGAAATCGAATCCTTTCCCCACCTAACAACTTTCATTTCTTTCTCTTAGAGAACAAACATTTATTAAGCACCAACTCTGTGCCTTCAAGCACTGTGCTAAACACTTTGCAAATCCTATCTTGTTTGGTATATTTTTTCTAGACTTTTTCAATCTTCATATGGCATGAGTACAAGTCCCTTTACCTTTTAGCTATCCTAAAACAGCCCAGAGTCTACTGCAGATATGGTATCATAAAGGCAGACAACTATCCAAGCATAAATCATCTCCATGTAACCACCACACCTCTATTACTGCAGTCAAAAACACATTAGCGATTAATTGAGCTTCTATATTTTAATAAAGATACTTCTCTCCTGCTACTTGCTTTGGGGAAGGAGTATATTTTTCTTCTGTTAAGCAGGGTACAGGAAGATAGAAATGAAAAGCAGGAATCTATCTTTTGCTTGTATTCTTCAGGTCAACAATGTCTAATATATATATCACCCTTCATAGTAGTGCCAGACTTCTAGATTCACAACCAAATTTTGCATCTAGTTAGCTTATGATTAATTTTTTAGGGCTGGTTCGAGCCACCAAAAAGTAGTCTGAAACATATACTTGCATCTCAAACACGATCATTTTGCATCCAAGTGTCTGACTGTTTGGATTTTCATTCTATTTGTTTATTTTTAAACAATGAGACTGAGTCAGAGTCAGAGAATCCTAGGGTGTTGGAGTGTGCGTGTGTGTGTGTGTGTGTGTGTGTGAGAGAAAGATATATACATATATACATATACATATATATATATATATATATATATATATATATATATATATGGAGAGAGAGAGAGAGTGTGTGTGTGTGTGCGTAACAAGGGCAGGGCTTAGATATTATGGGGTTCAGCCTCCTCGTTTATTTATTTTTTAACTTTCAATAGTATTTTATTTTTTCAAGTATAGTAAAGATAATTTTCAACATTCATTTTGTAAAATTTTGAATTCCAATTTTTTTCTCTCTCTCACCTTCCCTCTTCCCAAGACAGCATGCAATCTGGTATAGGTTATACATGTATAAACATATTTTCATATTAGTCATATTATAAAAGAAAAATCGAAATGAAAGAAGAAAAACCATGAGAGGAAAAAAAGCAAACAAAAAATGGTGAAAATAGTATGCTTTGATCCACACTTAGTCT
This sequence comes from Antechinus flavipes, assembly GCF_016432865.1. Classification (NCBI taxonomy): domain Eukaryota; kingdom Metazoa; phylum Chordata; class Mammalia; order Dasyuromorphia; family Dasyuridae; genus Antechinus; species Antechinus flavipes. The sequence continues at coordinate 19,403,093 of NC_067401.1, forward strand.
CTGGATGTAGATGATATTTCCTATCCCAAGTCCATCAAGTTGTCTTAGATCACTAAGAAGAGTTAAGTCTATTATGTTTGATTATCACACAATGTTGCTGTTACTGTGTACTGTGTTCTCCTGGTTCTACTCACTTCACTCAGCATCAATTCTTGTAAGTCTTTCCAGGCTTTTCTGAAATCAGCCTGTTCATAATTTCGTATAGACCAATAATATTCCATTATGTTCATATACCATAGCCTATTCAGCCATTCCCCAATTTATGGGCATCCTTTCAGTTTCTAATTACTTGCCACCACAAAAAGAGTTGCTACAAATATTTTTGCACATATAGATCCTTTCCCCTATTTTTTTTAGGATATAGACTCAGTAGTGACACTCTTAGATCAAAGAGTATGCACAGTTTTATATCTTTTTATTTTCAAATTGTTCTCTAGAATGGTTGGATCAGTTCACAACTCCACTAACAATGCATTAGTGTCTCGGTTTTCCCACATCCCCCACAATATTTATCATTATCTTTTACTGTCATCTTAGCTAATCTGATAGGTGTGAAGAGATACTTCCAAGTTGTTTTACTTTGCATTTCTCTAATCAATAGTGATTCAGAGCATTTTTCATATGACTATAAATTTATTCATTTGAAAATTATCTATTTATATCCTTTGACCATTTATCATTTGGGGAATGGTATGTATTCTTATAAATTTGACTCAGTTCTCTATATATTTTAGAAACAAGGTCTTTATCAGAACCCTCAGCCTTCTCATTTTAAAGAAAGAGCATTTGAGGCCAGTGGAAAAAGTGATTTGTTAGAGACCATAGTTAGTCTTTGACACAGGAAAAGGAGGAAAAGCTAGATTTTGGACTCCCCATTGATTGTTACACTTGTCAGGCTTTCATAACCTAGATTTTGGGAGTCCCCTTTGGTTGGTATGCTTCTCAGCCCTTTTATATTGTAATTTTGAAGGTCACCTCTGCATTGTGGATGATTATTTCTTTTAAAAACTATATAAAAAGCAGCCAATATATTATCCTATAGATACATGATTCCTTTAGTCTTTTTCAAGATTACATTAGTAATGAGTGGTGGAGAATTCGGCTGATACTGGTTTAAGTCTCCTCAGCTTCATCCATGTTCATCAAGTATTTATGCTGACTTTGGACCTTTTTGCCTCCGTGATTGGCGTGCTCTTGTTAGAATAACTCAACTTTTGCATGAGACGCAATATGAGGAGGTATGTGTAATTGGTAAGAATCCAAAATTCTTTTTTAAAAAGAGCATTTTGGAATGGATGCCCATCAATTGGAGAATGGCTGGGTAAATTGTGGTATATGAATGTTATGGAATATTATTGTTCTGTAAGAAATGACCAGCAGGATGAATACAGAGAGGACTGGCGAGACTTACATGAACTGATGCTGAGTGAAATGAGCAGAACCAGGAGATCATTATACACTTCGACAATGATATTGTATGAGGACGTATTTTGATGGAAGTGGATTTCTTTGACAAAGAGACCTGAGTTTCAATTGATAAATGATGGACAAAAGCAGCTACACCCAAAGAAAGAACACTGGGAAACGAATGTGAACTATCTGCATTTTTGTTTTTCTTCCCGGGTTATTTCTACCTTCTGAATCCAATTCTCCCTATGCAACAAGAGAACTGTTTGGTTCTGCAAACATATACTGTATCTAGGATATACTGCAACATATCCAACATATAAAGGACTGCTTGCCATCTAGGGGAAGGGATGGAGGGAGGGAGGGAAAAAAAAATCGGAACAGAAACGAGTGTCAATATAAAGTAATTATTAAATAAAAATTAAAAAAAAATAAAAAGAGCATTTTGTTTTTTCCCAATTACATGTAAGGACAAATTTTAAAATTAAAAAATTTTTTGAGCTTCAAATTTTTTTACTTTTTCCCTAAGATGATAAGCAATATTGATATAGGTTATATATGTACAACCATATAAAGTATATATTAGTCATGTTGCAAAAGAAAAAAAATATACTAAAAGGAAAAAAGCATGAAAAAAATAAAATGAAAAATAGTATGCTTCAATCTGTATTCAGATACCATCAGTTCTCTTTATCTAAAGGTGGATAGCATTTTTCCATCATGAGTCCTTTGGAATTGTCTTGGATCATTGTATTCCTGAGAATAGTACATCACTATACAGTGTTGCTGTGATGTTCTGTTCACTTCACTTTCCTAAATTCATCTAAGTTTTTCTGAAATCTTCCTGCTCAAAATTTCTTAAGCAAAATAGTATTCTGTTATAGAAAATCTGAGATTTTTACAGTGGCTGAGCTGGGATGGTCCAGATTTTTCCATTAGTCTTCTCTGGTGTTGTAGGTCATAATACTGGATACTATATCTCTGGGGAGGGAATTCAGTCAAGAAGTCATGTCAGATAATATGCCTCTTTTTTCTCTTGGAACCAAAGTAAGGTCCTATATTGTTTTAGAGTTCAGCACATAGGACAGATCTAAGAGAGAACATGACCTGTGTGATAGTGAATTCAGGCTCAGAGCTGCATCTCTTATTAAGGTGAACATGAATTTCATACCTGTGTATATGATTTCTCTCAGTTCCCCTTCACTCAAGAGAGTTATTCAACCATTAGCAGCATTAGAGTGGGAACCTTGCATAGTGGGTAATATCCTGGATTTAGAATCAGGAAGTTTTAGATTCAAATTCCACCTCAGATACTTCATAATTGCGTGAATCTTGACAAATCACTTCCTCATCTGGAAAATGAAAGGGTTGGACCAGAAGTTCTTCTAAAGGCTCTTTCTAGCCCTGAATCCATGATATAATCTTATTTTTTTCCCCCGAAGCAACTGGAGTTAAGTGACTTCCCCAGGGTCACACAGCAGGAAGTGTTAAGTGTCTGAGGTCAGATTTGAACTCGGGTCCTCCTGACTGCAGGGCTAGGGCTCTAACCATTGCACCACCACGCTATAATCTTAATGATAGACATATGGCATAGCTAATATTGGAAAAAAGGAAATATTTCCTTTACCATCCACGCAATGGTGCAACTCAATAAGGAAAATTAGCATTTTACTTTGCAGCTTGGATGTATAATAAACAGCTTACCAGGCTGTCTATAAGTGTGGCTGCCTCTTGTCCTTGTGAACATTGGACTTCCCCCTCCCACCCAACTATAGCATGAGATTGGTGACAAAGGGAATATTATAAAAACTCTTCTCACTACAGGTGTTAGAAGTCAGACCTCCATTACATGAGTTCACTCAATTCCACTAACAGCTTTGGAAGACAAAAATCAATCAATCTCTTTCCATGGGGAACTAATGCTGTGACAGAGATTTGATCTGATGATAAAGTGATCTCCAAAGAGATGATGATAAAAGGGAGTACCACGTATCTTTAAGTCTCTCTGATTCTTTGCACTCGAACTTTAACCCATGAACGCTTTGCCAATCAAACTGAGGCTTGCATGGGGAGCAGCAGAGAATGGTTGCAAAGCCCAGTGGTAGCACCCTCTTGGAAGTTTTGAAGGAAGAGGAAGCATGGCAGGATGTACAATGAGCTGACTATAGTGCCAGGAAATGGTGGCTTTGAATGTCACCATAGACACATACTGCTTGCATGACTTTGGTTAAATCACTTGGACAAAACTCTTGGATCTCTAGGTAACTCTCTAAGATTATAAATTGTATGAAGGATGTCATCCTATACTGGTAAAGGGAGTCCCTTCTTCTAAGAGTTCCCTATATCATTTAAAGCATAAATCCATTCCTTCTTTCTAATTTATTTAGATGGCCTCACAGCACTATCATCCAGCCCACTTTGGTCCATTCAGAGCTCAAGAATATTGTGAGATGCTTTGTAAAATGCCTTGTTGAACTCTAATTCCCTCAGTTTGCCAGTCTAGCAACCTTTCCAGAAAGATCGGTTAGGTCAGTCTGACATGATATGCTGACTTTTGGTCGGTTGACATGATATGCTGACTTTTGGTTGGTTGACATGATATGCTGACTTTTGGTCGTCAGTCTCTCTTTTTAAGTTCTTGTAAAACATTACCTTTAATATTGCAGTCTAGAATTTTTATCAGGACTAAAAAATCAGTTTTATTGGACTGTATGGGAAGGGATCTACATTTTTCTCCTTTCACAAAAAACAGCAGCACAAAATTTCCTGTTAAATTCATCTAAAATCTCACTGTCCATCAGAAGCTTTCCCCAGTTCCCCGTAATATATATGCTTTATTTCTAAGATCATCTCAACTTATCTAAGACAGACACAGACATATCTGATTTTTTATATAGTTATTTGCATATTGTCTTCCCTGTTGGACAGACAATGAGCTCCTTCAGAAGAGAGACTATTTCTGCCTTTCTTTGCCTCTCTTTGTCTCTCTAGGACTTAGCACAGTACTGGAACCATCGTAGGTGCTTAATTAATACTGGTTGACTTGTCTTGCCTACTTTTCTTCCTTTCTCTCTACTTTTTCAAAGACTGCTGACAGCAAGTTTCAGGGTCACATCTCCATGTTCTTTTCTCTATAATTCACCTGGGTATAATTCATCTGGGCCTGCTGACCTAAGTTCATTGAAAGCTTGTTAAGCACTCTCTCACCATCTCCCATCATCTCCTCATATATTTTCTGTTTCAATGTCCTGTTAACTCTTTTGCTTCTCAGCTTCTGAATTTGCAGAGTATTCTTGGCTAAGACAACAGCCAAAGCAGAAGTTGTGTAACTGTGTTATTTTCCCCCCTCCGTCTCTGAAGAGCGGTCATAGGGAAGAGGAGTTTTATTTCTTACACCTAGTATTAGAGGCCGGAAGTCAGAGCAATGTGTGAAGCTTGATGCCTTCATACATAGGGAAAATTCCCTGCTGCAAGCTGTATGGGTGACCTGGGAAGATGGCAGATTCTACCTCATTGGAGGTATTCTACTGGAACTTAGATTATCACTTATGCAGAAAGTTATATATACATATATATATATATATACACACATATATGTGTGTGTGTATTATTTAGTAACTATTCTTTTGCCATTTTACTTCCAACATTTTAAAAAAAGTGTTTTTTTTTGTCTTTCATTTTTATAACAAGTCTCAGCTCATGCTAGTCATATTCTTCCTAGTGCTTTGCTTTTTTTGTGTGAGGCAATTGGGGTTAAGTGACTTGCCCAGGATGGCACTGCTAGTAACTATTAAGGATACGAAACCAGATTTGAACTCAGGTCCAGATACAGCTAGTGCTCTATCCATCTGTGCCATCTAGCTATGGTTTTTTTTAATTAGCAGATGTTATTGGTATCTGTTTTTTTGTTTGTTCCTCCCCACAAATTTAAATTTATTTATTTATTCTTAATACACATTGCTTTATGAATCATGTTGGGAGAGGAAAAAAACCAGAAAAAATAAATGAACATAGCATGTGCTGATTTACATTCAATCTCCATAGTTGTCTTTCTGGACGCAGATGGCATTTTCTAGCTAAAGTTTGTTGGGATTGCCTTGGTCACTGAACCACTGAGAAGAACCACATCTTTCTTAGATGATTATCACCCATTCTTGCTGTTATTGTGTACAATGTATTCCTGATTCTGCTTGTTTCGCTCAGCATCAGTTCATGTAAATCTTTCTAGGACTTTCTAAAATCAGTTTATTCATCATTTTTTTATAATAATAATAATAATATTCCATTACCTTCATATTCCACAGCTTATTCAGCCATTCCCCAATTGATGGGCATTCATTTTCCCATTTTACTATCTGTTTTTCACATTGCCTCAATTTTCCCTTTGTCACCTCTCCATCCCTTCCACAGTCTGCTTATTACTGAAGGGCTTTTTAATCCCTTCCTAATGAACTGTGGATTCTCTTTTTAGCAGAGATTATCTTTTTATTTCCTGTACATCCTTTTTTGCTAAATACAGAGCCTGCTTCTTGTAGCTTCTTAATTGTAGCTTCTTAATAAATGTTTACTGACTTAACCCGATGCTTTTCTTGTTGGATGATCTCATCTTTTAGTATTAGTTCTCAGTTACTTTCATTCACTTCTATCTTCTGTGTCCATATTAAAATTTGAATTCATCAATGAGATTCTTGTGGGGCCATATCAGTATTTTCTATTGGTTCCCACTTATCTTCCTCAATGGAATTATTTGAAGTCACAAGATCATAGAGCTTATATCTGGAAAGGATGTTAGGGATCACTTAAGCCAATATGCCCATATAACAGATGATCAAACAGAGGCTCAGAGAGATTTTGTCACTCGTCTGAGATCTTATAACTAGTAAGCTATAGAGGAAACATTTGATTTCAGGTCAACTCTCTACAAATGAGATGACATCCCAAAGAATGAATTAGACATGACTTAATGTGGTGCGGAGGGTAGAGTGCCAGGCCTGGAGTCAGGAAGATTCATATTCCTGCGTTCAAATCTAGTGTCAGATACTTATTAGCTGTGTGACCCTGGGAAAATTATTTATCCCTGTTTACCTCAGTTTTCTCATCTGTAAAGTGAACTGGAAACAGAAATGGCAAACGACTCTAGTATTTTTGCCAAGAAAACCCCAAATGGGGTCAAGAAGAGTCAGACATGCCTCAACCATAATATCTCTCTGGAAATATGATAAAATCACAAAGAATGAACGCAACATGACCCAAGTTACTATAATATAGAATCATTCACCCCTTTGGCAAGCTCTTGGATATAGTGGACACAAAAACCATTTTAGATTTATGGCAGTTGACCATAGGTTACACAATACCTAGTCCTTCTCAAAGGTAGTTTGTTCCTCCTGTCTACCTTGTTCTCCTTGTATTGTCTAACCCTAAAAAGGGTGGCGGTGGTGGGGAGACATGCATTAGAAGGTCCAGTTTCAGTTGGACTGACTAATTACTTGTGTTGTAATGATCAACCTGACTAATTTATCACTTCTTTGAACATTTAATTAGCCAGCAGTGCGAGACAATTAGACTCTGAATTAGGATAAAATCAGACTGCTAGTTTAGCAGCTCTAAAGAAAGACACAGAAACTATAACCAATAATATCAACCAAAATATTTCCCAATGGTCAGCATCAAAAAGCAAGAATCTGAATCCAATTTGCCAGTCTTACCTGACAGAGCTTTGGAGGAAATAAATGCAACTCCCTTTGAAGTTCAAAGAAAGTGGCAACAAGGACACTTGGGAGGAAAAAAATCTCCTTGTGGAGCAGAACTTTGTTTCCTTTTGGTTTATTTGTGTTTGCTTTTTAACTGGTTTTTCCTGGCTTTGTGATAGAGTGAGGTGGGGTAGTAAAAGGTACTGGTGATATTGCAGTGCCTTGCCTGTAGAGCCCAAAACCTTATATCCCAATTCTGGTGTTTATTACCTGTGTGATCCTAAGTCACTTAACCTCCTTAGGCCTCAGTTTCCCTAATTCTAAAATGAGTGTTAGACTAGATGGCTTCTAATGTCTGGACTATAATCTTCAATTCACTAATTTAGTAGAGATTGGCAAATAGAGTTAAGGATCCACCATACCGACACAACACAATTTTCATCCTGGCTTTGCCCGTCAACAAAGAGGATCATAGAATTAGCTGAGTACTGATGGTGCTCATATAGAAAAGGAGAATATCACAGAATGCTAAAGCCAGGAAGGACCTCTGAGATAATTTCATCTGACTCTTTAATTTTATAGAGAAGGAAATTGGGACTCATAAAGGGCCAATGGAGTGGACCAATGTGGCGGAGGGAACACACAAAATGAACAGCTTCTAACTCACAATTCAGTGCCTTTTCAGTAATATTACCCTGGGTAATTGAGGACAACGGAGAAAGATAAAAACATAGTCAATATTGGAATATTTTAGGAATCTTCAGTTTCAGAGCTTTGAAAAACTCAGTGTTGGATTTTTTGTCCGCATTGAGATCTGCATCCCCAAGGAATGACAAAGGGGAAAAGTCTCTGGATCCAAAGAACCTGTATTCAAAGCCCACCTTTACTGTTTACTAGCTGTATGAGCTGCAGCAAATTATTTCCTCTTTCTGGGACTCAATTTATCCATCTATAAAATGAAGTGATTAGACAAGATGATCACTGATGTCCTTACTAGTTCTAGATCTGGGATCTTGCATGATGGACAATACAGCGGAGCAGGTTTTTTCTTGATTACCTCCTTCAGATTTGAGGGTTGTTTGCTGTTGTTTTTGGTTTGTTTTGTGTCAATACGCAAAATCTGTTTGAATTTCTGGAGCCCATCCTCACTGGCAGCGTGACCACACACAGGTGGCCCTGATCTGTACTGGGGAACTGTGGGAAACCAACCTGTGATATTTATGTGGACTGATTGGTCCTTAATTTCTAGTTCCATTAAACAGACTTCAGGTTATCTCTTATTTCTGCTCCAAGGACATCAGGGGCAAGAGACAAGCCTACTTGTGTACTTAAGCCTATTCAAAATCCAATTGTCCTTATGTTAGAATGGTGTCATGAAAAGCTATGTATGGGTGTATGGTATATACATACATATATATGAATATAAATATATATATTTATAGATATATACATATATATTTATGGCTGTATGGATGTATACACATATATTCATGGATATACATATATTTATGGATGTTTGAATGTATAGACTGGTCCATGCACACACACACATATATATTTATAGATGTGTGGATGTATAAACATATACATATATAGTGCATATATAAATATATGTGTGTGGGTATACATCCACACATCCACAAATTATATATATATATATATATGTATATATATGTATGTATATACACACACATGTATGCAGGCATACATTTATAAATATATATATGTATAATCCATATACCCATAAATATATATAATGTATAATGTTTAAATCCAGGGCTTCCTGACTCCAGGTCCAGTGCTCTATTCATTGCTCTACCCAGCCTCCCTCAGGAAACTGCTTAACCTTTTCAGTATTCTAGGAGGTTTCCTAAAACAATAGTTCTCAATGTCTAACTCAGGGATCTACGGAGCTCTCCAAGGATATTTTCAGGAACCTATGAGGGCAGAACTATTTTCAAAATAATACTATGGTCTTTTCATTTCAAAAATGACAAATTTTGAAAATTAGAACCCATGTCAATGAAAGCTCTTTGGAATCTCCGGTCTTCTTTAAAAATGTAGTTTGAGAATGATTGGTCAAAGCAAATAAGTTGCTAAGCAGGTGCCAGTTTGTCTTTGGAGAAAGACCAATCACACATCGAGTCTCACATCACAGGGCTGGCCCAAACCCAACCCAATGGGATTTCAGAGGGCACCATTATCGGGAAAGATCTCATGTAAGAAGTGGTTCGTAAGCTGAACCTGGCAAAAAGGGAAGCAGAGGATACTGAATATTGACCCAGGCACCATTTTTTAATGTGTTTTAAGATAAATCGGCAAGGAAACTTGAGATTAGAGATTATTCAGCAATCCACAGCAAAGACTCCGATTAATTCAACAATCACTCAATTAGCATTCATCGAATACTTCTTTGTGCCAACCACTCAGGGCCAGGCTCTGGGGCTATAAAGAGAAAAATGAAATATTTCTGGCCCTCTACAAGCCTATAGTTTATCAGAGGAAATAATGTGTACCTGTAAAAGCACATTACCGAACAAGCATTTATTAGTCACTTATTGTATATCAGCCACTGTGCTTGATGTTTATACAAAACAAAAATTTAACAGCCTCTGCCCTCAAGGATCTTACAATTTTTGGAAAGAGGAACACAAGGAAGGACAGAGAATGGTCGACCTGACATGTACAAAACAAATGCCAGATAAATTCTCTACCCAGTACAGGAGAAACTCCATCTCTGATTGTCAAATTAAGATTTGGGTCCAATCATTATTCTAGACTCCACTCCAGGAAATAATTTTCTCTGTGTTTACAGAACATTTCCTCCTGCCTTCTCTTCACACCATAATTGAAATGGAGTAGAATTTGGGAGCATGTGACCACACAGAACTGTAACTAGCCTAGGAGGCAATGTGCAGAAGATGGTCTGAGGGGGCACAACGCTGACGAGACGGAGGAGGGTCCAGCTTGAATGAGGTCATGCTAAGAAGGGTGCTCGTGGAGAGAGGGGATCATAAGGAGCTGTTGAGGGACAGCAGCACCTCAGGGAAGGAAGCACCTCATCAGGAGATGTCCTGATGAAAAAAGCATGCTCTGGGGCAAATCTCAGTTCTTTTCGTGTTATTGACAGCTTTGGCCCCAAGGAACTCTGAAGGGAGAAAATTTACCTGCTAAGGCATGGAAATTGGCAACGGAGCCAAGTCACATTGTTTTAGGCAAGAATTCCAAGTTTGCTTTCCATGGGCATATTTAAAGCCAATTAGTCCAGTCTTCATTGTTTTCCCAAATCACATCATATCATCACTTCATTAAAAATCCTCCAATTAAGGGGGAGGGGGGAGTTCCTGCAGCAAAGCAATCTGTCCATATTAGCCCGATGCTTTCAAATTAGAGACCAAATTACAGATTCCCTGTTTCCATGAGAACCACAACATTTCTCAGCCTGTTAGAATTATTAACTCAGAGAACATGCATCTTCTTAAACTCGGCCAGTTATTTGTCTAGTGCCACACAGGCGCGGCGGCGGCGGGGCCTCAAGTGAACTCTATTAATCACCAGGCGGCCGGGATAAAGTGGAACAACCGTGGAGGGAGCAGGGAGCCAGGCCTTTCCTTCTGACAGCAATGCCGAGTGACTGTGATCCATTTTAATGTCCAACTCCATCTTTCTTTTTGGAAAGGAAAGGAAAAGCAAGACTGAAAAGTCCCCAGAGGAAAAATCATCTGTGAAAGGAACAGGTACTTGACACATGTCAAAGATGGCACGTGGGTCATAATTCAATGGAAGATGGAACCATATTCCATGGCTCATCCCATCAATTGCCATTTCTTCCTGCGTAATACATCTTGCCTTTTGCTCTTTAACTTTCTTCCCTTGACAACCACCCTATTCCAGGCCCTTATCACCACTTATAATCAGGAATTATTTTCTCTGCTTCCATCCCCTCCCTTCTCCAATCCATCCTCCATACAGCTAACAAAATCATCTTAAAGTCCCTTTCCCATCAAGGCATCCCTTTGCTAAAAACCTTGGGATTCCATCTTGTCTGTCAGATGAGACAAAATCCTAGGTCCGAAGCTGGAAAGGACCTCAGGTGTCACCCTCCCTTATTATATAGTTAAGGAAACTGAGTCATTGGCAGATAGGTAGTGAGAATATAGAATTCCTGTTTTGTAGTTAAGGAAACTGAGACCTATGGAAATAAGTAGTGAAAATATATAATTTCTATTTTATAGTTAAGATAACTAAGATCTAGGAAGATAAGTAGTGAGAATATAGAATTCCTATTTTATAGTTAAGAAAACTGAGACCTATGGAGGTAAGTGATGAAAACATATAATTTTGATTTTATATTTAAGGAAACTGAGACCTAGGGAGATAATTAGTGAGAATATAGAATTCCTGTTTTGTAGTTAAGGAAACTGAGACCCACGGAGATAAGTAGAGAAAATATATAATTCCTATTTTGTAGTTGAGGTAACTAAGATCTAGGAAGATAAGTAGTGAGAATATATTATTCCTATTTTATAGTTAAGGAAACTGAGACTTAGGAATATAAGCACTGAAGTTGTAATTCCCATTTTGTAAATGAAGACTGAGAATCAACAAGGAGCAAAACTGGGTTTAAGTTGACTACTGTTGGTTTTTTCTCCCCATTTTGGAAAGTTATCTATAGTCTAATTATATATATGTAATTCCATAGATTAAAACCCAAATGCCTTAACATCCGGGCTTACTATGGTCAGAGTCTCAGAACTTTCATTGCCATAGGATTTGAGATTTAGAATCTTTAGAATTCAGGGAGATATGGAAGGCTATAAACAATTTCCCATAATTCAGAGCTTTGTCCACTCCTGTAGATCTGATGTCTACCCTTCTAACTGGGAAATAGTCAGGTTGTTAGTGCATAAACCAGTACGTGAGTTTTCCAGTGATGGTGACTTACATGCCAACTTTACTGGGGAGTGGAACAATATTTCTATAAGAATAGAGCAAGAAGTTAAGTGGTATAGTGAAGTCAGGAGGACTTGAGTTCAAATATGGTCTCAGACACTTAATGCTTCCTAGATGTGTGACCCTGGGCAAGTTACTTAACCCCAATTGCCTCAGCTAAAAAGGAGAGAGAGAGAGAGAGAGAGAGAAGAGAGAGAGAGAGAGAGAGAGAGAGAGAGAGAGAGAGAGAGAGAAACAGAGAGACAGAAATATATAAAGAATTTATGTATACTAAATCTGAAGCTTTACTGAGATTCCCATTTTCCTTACATGCAAATCTGTATATTCTATCTCTATACCTTAGACAACATGCAAACCCTTTTCCTCACACCAAATCCACGAACTAGGTAGCTGCCAATATTTTGCAGGTAAAGAAACTGTGGGAAAGACTGGACAACATATCCAAGATCACACAGGTAATAAATGTCAAAGATGGGGATCATAGCCAGGTCTGCTAATACTAAGTAGCCTAATGCTAAGTTCTCTCTGTCACCACATTCCCTTTATCCCAACGCAGCACTTAACCAATGAAAGGATGGTTAAAAAAGGGGGGATGCCTTAAATGTCAGTAGGATTTTAAATCTTTATTCCTCCAAGCCTACTGAAAATCTGGTCTGTTAAACTGCACAAAATCACATTGTCAGTTGAAAATAGAACAGATCACAAACCCCTGGTTGGTAAGATGGTCTCTTCAAATGTTTGGAACTCTTCTTAAGCTGCCTCTTGAGACCGATCTATCTATTACAGACAGTAATCATGATGCACAATGGAATGGATGGTTTCCATTCAATTTTCCTGCCCTGTTAGAGCCAGCATTTGCTAAGTTCCCATTTGCTAAGATCGCTAGAGTTCATTTCGCTAAAAACAAAATAAAACAAAAATCCACCTGCTTCATAAGGATTGAATGCAACAGACTAGAATGTTGACTGGAATGCTAACTCTAAATAAGGGAGGAAACGTTCTGGAAGGAAGCCGAATTAAACAATCATCAAGCATTTATTAAGCACCGGTGCTGGGAATACGCAATTAATGAAACAACCCCTACTATTCCAAGAAACTATCAAGAGTGAATATACTTGCATAAATAAGAATATTACTAAATTTAATTTTGGAAGGATAGAAAGAAGAGTCAAGAAAGTCTTTATGTAGCAGGTGATGCTTGAATTAATTCTTGAAGGAAGCTGGGGATTCTAAAGATGAAGCAGGAAAGCATTCCACCCATGGGGAATCAATAACAACCTGAGATGACAGAAAATCTCATCTATTAATTAATGAGAGTGTTAAATAAAAGTGAAGATAATAACAAGTGCCTACTATGTACTCCTCCCAAATTTCTTGAGATGTTCTCATTTTAGTCTCTGGAGCACCAGTTCCCAACACAATGCCTTGGATTTAGTAAATACTTAATTGAATTGAATGTATTGAATTGAATCAAGCTGACTTGACTTGAATTGAATTGATTTGACTTTTTTCTCCATTCCTGGAGAAAAAATACATTATGAGCGCTGGCCTTTCAGAGAGCAGAAAGCTCTGACTACTGGCTGAAGTGGAAGAGATGGATTTCTTTTCAAGCCTTTGGAGTTAAGCTATGAATAATTGCCTGTGCTTGTGTATATTTACCAAAGGGAGAGGAAAGCATAGGTTTTTAAAGGAGGAGGCATATTTAAATAGCAGAAGCAGCTGCTAACCATCCACTAGGACCAGGTGGAAGAAGCTCTGGCCCATTTCTGAAGTCTGGAGACAAGAGGAATTGATACAAATCCAATGGTTCCAGACTTCTAATAGCTCAATGGATGTCATTGCACTAGAAGCTTTGGCTGCTGCCACTGGGGGTTCTATCTCTAGCTTGATGCTCAGTGACTTCTGGGTCTAAGCCAAGCTATAGATGTAAGAGATGGGGGGGGGCTGATAGTAGGGATAGCCTATTTCTCAGGCTAATAGGAAGAGCAGAATTTTTAAAAAAGAAGACCTCGCTTTCCCTTTGCCATCAAGTGTCCTGAAGTCCTCAAGATAGAAGATTAGCAACAGTGGAAAAACAGTGATCCAAATGCAAAAAGGAGGAACTCCTATTGGTTGGTTTTTAATAAGATTGAAAGAAATCCTTAGGATGTCAGAGCTGGGAGACTTTAAATCTAACTTCCTTTTTTTCCATTTAGGAAAACTGAGGCTCAAAGGTATGTGACTTCCCAATGTCACATGGAGAATCAAAGGCAAGAGGCAAGACCGAAACAAGTCCAATGATCTTTCTCCTTTCCTCCCTCTCTGTGTTGTCCCTCTTTTCTCCTCCTCCCCATTAAGCACTGACTCCATTTTCTTCAACCAGTGAGTTGAGCCAATAGGAAATATGTGATTGCCTCAGGTGGTCCACTGTCAGTGGAATGTATCAGGTTATTGTTATTATTATTATTATTATTATTATTTCTATTTTTTGCTTCTGGGACTTTACAGCAACAGATCTCTTTCCCTAATTATATTTAGCTTTGGCCAATATAAAAAATAATTTATATTCCTTGAGTACTATCCAATGTTCTTGAAGTTTAGGAGTATGCTAGAGAGAGTCCAGGGGTATGTGCTGGTGGGAGAGAAGCCAACCCAGCCCTGGGGCATAAAAACCTATTCACAAGTTCATTGACTGGGTCACCAGAAGTGTGAACTGGCCAGTTTTAAAGAGCAGTGTGCTGTGGGCTCCAGGCCCAGGGTCACAGAGCTCATAATATCATTCATAGGATTAGAAGCCATGTCTCTAGATTTGAGATCCAGCTCTGCCCTCACTACTTGCCATAGTCTCTCATGCCATCTGGATGGTTGTGGGCAATTCTTTCTCAAGACCTCCTTGAAGAGATACAGTTTCTTCTTTTTCTTTGTATTTCTAGTGCCTGAACCTATAGGGACTATTCAATTGTTATTGTTGCTTGTCCTTTGTTCTTAGAGGACCATGGGTCATCAGGATGGTGCAAAAGAAATGGATTTGAGTAAAGAAGGGCTGTGCAAAGTCACCTGCCTCATTTTCTCCTCCAGAGTCATCTGGGTCCAATGGCAAGATGGAGCTCAAGATGACTGAAGATGGCCCTGGATGAATAAATGTTTATTGTTGCCTCATGAGCTCCCCCAAGGGAGGACCCTGCCTTGAAGGCAGGACTTATTTCCTTTTTGGCATTGTGCCCATATGCAGTAGGCACTTGCAAAATGTTTGTTGTTAAATTGTGAGTTTCTCCAATGTGATAGTCACTCCTTGAGGGCAGACATGGATTCATGGTTTGTCTCTGTATATTCAGAGGCTAGTGTGGCACCTGACATGCAGTAGGTGCTTAACAAATGTTCGTTTTTAAGTGTTTGATTGTCATCATCTAACTTCTATGGGAATCGTTTTCATGATTTCTCAAATAAGATTGGCCCAGATGATGGCAAATGTCCTTCTTGGTATGAGATTTTAGGCTTCCCATGAGTTCATAAGTGGTCAGTCAATTCAATCTAATCGTTTTAGACTCAAGCTCCTCAGAAAAAATGGATAATCCACATACAGATAACTGAGAGCTGACCACATGGCTTAGTACATTCAACTAAGGTTTGTTCTCCAACAGGGAGATTTGTGTCAAGCCTGAGTTATTTTTAAAGACAGACAAAGCCTCAAGTATCAACCCTCGATTAGCTCCTTGATGTAGCAAAGAATCAAGGTCTGGAAAAACACAGGAGGATAATAACAACCTACATGGAAAGGTATTGAGCATGAGACAATTACCAAGAGTAATTTGTTTCTCGGAAAACCCCTCTCCACTGTCCTTGGATTCCAAAGGGGAAACTGGCAGAGTGATCCAAGGCAGTCTTTTATTTTAGTCCTGAAAGAACCTTCATATTCTCTTCCCTGCTGACCACTTGATGGGGAAAACAGTGCATCTCCTCGGTCCTGGCAGAGGTTCAGGCTAAGTGTGCTTAGAACACAAAAGCAGGAATCCCAGATTCATTGGAATAGTGGTTGGATTGCTCAGTTGGATGGATGTGCCTCTAGAACCAGCGAACCAAGAATAGGGTGAGCAGTCTGAGAAAAGGTTTAGCAAATATGTTTATCTAAGGCATCAAGGCGTGCTGGATAGAGAGATGACCCAGAGTCAGGAAGACATGAATTTGAGTTTCCTCTGTGATATCCTGGTTGTGTGGCCATGGGCATGTCCCTTAATTGCTCTAGATGCCAGAGTAATTACTAAAACCTCTAGGTTATACAAATGTTGTCAAATTGCTTTGGTGGGGGGGAGTACTGTTTCTTATACCAAGGAAATCACAGGACTAGTAAAAAAGTTATAATGTACATATACAACATAATGTACATATAATGTATATACAACATATATATTTATATGTGTAAATATAGGAATATAAAATCATAATGTGCATAAATGCAGAGAGGCAGATTGATAGATGTTGCAAAGGTAGGTAGATGGGTAGATGGATAGATGGATAAATGAATGGATAGATTAAGAGATAGATGGATAGATAGATATGTAGGTAGGTAGGTAAGTAGATGATAAGGATAAAAACTATAATTTTCAGTTTAAGTATTTATATTTATTTAAGAAGTATGTATAACATATTTAAGTAGCATGTGTAATATATGTATAAATATATGGCTAAAACCATATATGTGCATAAATATAGATAGGCAGATTAAGAGACAATTGCTAAGGGAGGTAGATAGGTAGATAAATGATTGGATGATTAGATAGGTAAATGAATGGATAGGTTGAGGGATAGATATTTAAGTAGGTAGATAAAGATAAAACTATAATTTGTATATTTATATTTATTTAAGAAGCATGTATAATGAATGTGTAAAAAAGGATAAAACCATATATGTGCTTAAATATAGATAGGCTGATTGATAAACAATTTCAAAAGTAGGTAGATGGGTAGATAAATGGATAGATAGATAAATGAATGGGTGGATTAAGGGGTAGATAGAAAAACAGACAGACAGACAGATAGATATGTAGGTAGGCAGATAGATAAGAATAAAAACTATAATTTGTTTTGGGAAATGCCTTCTAAACAACATAGCACCTTTTCTAAAATTTCTAGACTTTAGAGAGCTGCTTAGCCTAAGAAAAGTGATGGGGCTTACCTCAGATCACATAACCAGGATGTATTAGAAATGAAACTTGAACTTATATATCCTCCAATGTGTATGTGTATGTAATTCTGATACCTCCTTCTTCAATCTCTTGTCCCTACCAGGATCCTAATATGCATTCTCAATCCCATAGGATGCTATCCTCAACTGGATGCTAAGCAACCCTCATTGGGGTGACAGCTTATAATAGCTTATTATATTATCCCTACCAGTTATATTTTAAAGGTGACTGTTAATGGGTTCTTTTTAATGGGTGCCTTTTAAGGCCTGAAAACCTTTAACTCAAGGGAATTAAGTTCTATTGGCAAAATTTCAGGCTCAGTGACAAATGATAATAGAGGGAATTTTGTACAGGGAAGACAGGTCAAAGTCTCTCAAACTCAGAGCTGAAACAATGATGGGGAAAACCAAAGCTTTGTCTTGGATGCTAACATCTTGGAGGCACAATTCCTTCCCATTCTTTAAAAAATCAAGCCTATCAGAAGCTGAGGGAATAAGGCCTGTTGATTGGGAGTGGCCAAATAAGTTGTAGAACATGAATTTAATAAAATATTATTGTACTGTAAGAAACAAAGACTATAGAGAAACATGAGTAGACTTATATGAACTGATGCAAAGTAAAGTAAGCAGAGCCAGAAAAATTATGCAGTAATAAATACAACAATGTAAATAGAAACAAGTGAAAAAACAAAACACATTTCTTTGCCTTGTATTAATTATCCCTTCTGCCTAACCAGGATATAGAATCATGCAATTGGAGGATGTTTAGCTTTAATTTGAGGGAAAGTTGTTGTTGCGCGTCCTTTATTTTTGAAGAGGATCAAAGATGTCATGAATGAATTATGTCTTGACTTATGGGAATTGGAATTAAGTGAACCAGAGTTGGGCTAAGTCAACAGTCTCACTCTGTCTTCCAGAATCATAGAAGATCAAAGGCAAGACAAAAGTCAAAACAGCTGGCAGTAATGTATGAACTTGGTATCTTCAACGTCTGCCCAAGCTCTAAGCACTCACAGCTCCTGCTTCAGCCGCCTTCATGGCGATGGAACAAATTGTTCTCATTTGCCTGTTCCTTCCAGGGAAAACTTCATGTGTTTGGGATAGACACCTCCCCACCCCCAAATCATTGATGGGTTTTCAGCCTATGTTCAAGCTGGTTTAGCATGTCTGCCAAGAAAATTTTATAGGGATGTGGTAAGTATACTTGCTAGAGCTTCTTGGACAACAAGTGAGAGCTGGACATCAAAGGTGAATGATCAGCCCTGAAAAGGGCCCAGAAAATCTTCACTCACAGGTGTGAAGGGCCCTCTTTGAACAGTCTTGTGTAGGAAACTCACTCTACAGATCGGGAGAAAGGGCTATAACCAATTTAGGTAATTTAATAACAATTCTTTTTTTTTTTTCCATGGAGGGGGTACTAAAACCACAAAATCAGAATTGTTAGAACTAGAAGAAACCTTCCAGAGCAAATTTAAGCACAAATCTTCATAGAGTTAAGTTGGAAAAGATGATAGGAATTATCTAATCCAAATTCATTATTTTTTAGTTGAAGAAATTGAGTCTGAGAGAGGTCGTCACTTGCCCAAAGTCACACATGCAATAAGTGTCAGAACAGGGATTTGAATCCTGGGCCTTTGATTTTTAATACAGTGAGATTTCCATTTCACTTCATGGCTACCACTTTACAGATGGAGAAGTAGAGGCTCAGATATAGGAAAGAATTTATTCAAGGTCACATAGATTGCCAAAGCTCAAGATAATCCTGTATAATTTTCAGTTCTAATTGACACCTCGATCCTGACTCTCACACATCTATATCTAGGTCACAATCAGGGAGGGATGTCAATGAAAGCAAAATAACAAAAGATAATCTCTCAAAATCAAGAGAAAGGAAGCTTCCTGGATATTGGAGTGGTTTTTTCAAAGCAAGACAAACTAATGTGAAATGGAAAAAAAAAAAAGAAGAATTAAAATCCTGGAGATAAAGTAAACCATAAAAGTGTTTATGATAATGGGAGAGGAGGCCATTAAGAATTTTATTAGCTAAGGATGACAAAAAATTAGCTTCCCCTGTTTTCATTTCAGAATCACTGAACATTTGTGTTTCCATAATAAAAATAGTGATGAAAAGAAAATTGGACACAGAGTATTACCCTCTTCTCTCTGCAGGGTAGGAGATGATTTCTCTTCTTTTGAAAGATGAGGGAGGATGAACCATAGGTTTAAACAAGGAGGACACGGGGCAGAGTTGGGGGCTGCCTGGGCCTGAAGCCTTTGAGGACTACTTCAATTTTGTCCTAAATATGGGTGCTTAATTATGGTGAGAGAGAGTGTCTCACACAGGGAATTCAACTACTTAATTTCTAAACCAGTGTCCTTGAATCCCTAGCTTGATAGAGTTTAAAGTCCAAGGATCTAGATTCAAATCCCATTTCTGTCGCTTGTTACCTATGGGACATTAGGGAGTTTACTTGACATCTCTTGGTCTCGGTTTATAAAATGATGCATTTGGACTGGATGACTTCTAAAACCATTTCCTGCTCTAGGTTTCAAATGATATGAACCCATGACTATCAGTAACCCCTGAAAAGAAATGAGGGTGACAAAAGGCCTTACGTGGGGCTAGTGAGCAGTGTTTAGTGACGCCATACCTGCGAGTTGGTGAGTCTCACAGAGCTATTTCAAAATGGCCCCAAGTGTACTAAACCATTGGTGTCATTGGTGCTGTTCAAGCCATTCTATTAAAGCAAGGTTAGTGCAGGACAAAGGAGGAATATTGGAAGCAATCTTCAATGAAGCAAACCAGTGTGCTCATGGAGAATCTTTTTGGCTTCCTTTCTTTCCCTCCATAATTCTTTGCAGAGTTCATTGGCTGAAGGGAATGCTCAAAGAATGGGTCTGACTTCTCAAGAGAGCCTAAAGATTGGCCCTTGTTCTATATTTTTGGGATCAGAGACATAAGTAGTTCAGGGATTCCAGGAGGAAGGGATGCTCAAAGAGTGGGAGTGGCATCTCAGAGAGCTTAAAGATTAAACTTTGTCTTATATTTTTGAGTCCAGAGACATGAGTAGTTCAGGGAGGAAGGGATGCTCAAAGAGTAAGACTGGCATCTCAGAGAGCTTAAAGATTGACCTTTGTCTTATATTTTTGGGGTCAGAGACATGAATAGTTCAGAGATTAAAAGAGGAAGGATAAGGCCCTGAATTAGTCATTGATGACAGAGGAAAAGGCCACAGACCCAGTTGTCTGCTGCTTCTCTGAAACTTCCCACCAAATCATCCCCTAGAGGGCAGATTATCTAATCCAGATGTTGTATATACCTAAGCAGCCTACTTCAGACCTGGAAAAAAATCAAACTCTTGGGAGGCTCTCGGACTATCATCAGATATCATTTCCTTCTGCTCAAAGCAGTGTTGCTGAGGGAGATGGGACTGGTTGACTTCTAAGGTCGCTTCTAACTTTGGACCTAATTCTATGAGTCTAATTTCAGGTTGGGGGTGGTCAGCAGGATCAGTGGTATCGGGAACATATTCATAGAGGAGGTGATATATGAGTTGAGATTTGAAGGAAGACAGAGATTCTAAGGTAGAGGAAAAAGAGGAACAGTCCAGGTAGAAAGGCCAACTAGTGTGAAAACACAGAGATGTAGAATGGGACGTCATGAGGCGGGAAGAGCAAGGAGTTTACTTTAGGTACCCAGAATCCTCTTGTCTCTGTAGATGGCTAAAGAAGCAGCAGAAACAGTCACCTACCTCAGAATGGCTTCCATCTTCCTGGGAAGATCAGCTCTGCTTGTGTGAAAATACTTACGAGCAATTAAATAGCTTATCCACACCTGACCTACTTTAACAGCTCGCTTACTGCTGCCTTCAGGTTTTCTCCCCTCTAATCAATCAGCACATCCCTGCCTGAATATCAAATTGAATCACTGCTCTTACCATGTAATCCTTCTGCTCAATCCCTTCATTATTTCCCCAATGTCTAAAGAATACTTTGTCTTAGTTTGTGATTTAAATCTCTCAACCTATCTTGCTAATTTTATCTTTCTCAAATCTGTTACACAGTGATGGTGAGAATAAGGAAAAAAGGAGGGAAAAGTAAAGAGGGTGGGAAGAAAGGAGGAGGAAGGAAAGAAGGAAGGAGAGAAGGGAGAAAAGAGGGAGGGAGGGAAAGAATTAAGGAAGGAGGGAGGAAAGAAGAAAGGAGAGAAGTAAGAAAAAAGAGGTGAGGAGGAAGGGAAGGAGAGAAGAAAGGAAAGCAGGAAAGAAGCATTTATTAAGTTCCCATTGTGTGCCAGATACTGTGCTAAGACTTGTAGCTACAAATAAAAACAAAAAAAAATTTCCTTCCTTCAAGGAGCTTTCATTTTAATGATGCAGATAGCACCCAAGGGAGCTGAAAAGGAGAAGGGGGAAGAAGAGGAGAGGTATCTGTTACCTGGACTTTGTTTTGAGATCAGGAACAAGCCTGGGAGGAGAAGGTAGACCAACTTAGTCCCTCCCCAAAATGGAAGGATGAGAAGGAATTCAACAGTAGGAGAAGGGGGAAAGACCTGGACCAGTCCAGCAGAAGCAGGCCACAGGGCTGGTAGACCGTTTCAGGATGAGCTTTCTCTGGGCATTAAGGGAAGTGCCAGGATGAGCCAATATGAGGGAAGTTCAAAAAGTCAGGAAGAGAGCTGGGAGACATGGATTCCAAAAATCCTTTTCCTGTTCCTCCCTTGTGCTGATGCCTGAGGTCATGGCAAATTCTCTAAGCAAAGCTTGTTGATACAGAATTGTTTCTACATCATCTGGCCCTTGCCTTGTCCAGGAGCCCCTTAAGGGCAGGGATTCTCTCCTGCCTTTCTTCATATTCCTAGTTCTTAGCACAATTCCTGTCACACAGTAGGAGCCTGTTGACTGATTGAGTGAAGTGATTTACAAAATTTATTTAATCATCACAAGCAAAATCTACTCTATTATTCTGCTCCTATCAAAATGGTCCATCATGCAGGCCATAAGGACACCCTCTGCTTTCTCTCCTGCTGTCTTGGGTCACACTTCCTTTTTTCTGGGAGGACAGCCTCCCACCCCACTCCATTCCAATTCTACCTATTTCTCAAGGTCCAAGTTAAATGCCACTTCCTCCAAGAAGTCTTCCTTGATGAACTCAGTCAGAAATAATATTTCCTTTCTCTGTTCTCATAGAGGTCAATCAGTCAGTCAAGGAGCAGATGTGATAATATTTACTCTGTGCCAGACATTGTGCTATGACCTGAAAATATAAAGTAAAGCAGAAAAACTTAATCTCAAGGATCATAAATTATAATATGGGAGACAACTTGTAAATAAATAAATACAAACAAGATATTTGTTGTTTGTTCTTGATTGTTGATGATGACCATGACATACAAGTGAATTGGATTGGAGTGAGAGAGAGAATGTGCAATGTCACCTGCCTCATTTTCTCTTCTAGAGTCATCTGGATCTAATGCAAGATATTTACAGAATAACTGGAAGATGATTTGAGAGGAGAAGACCCAGAGAACAGGACTGGGAAAGCCTTTCTACACGAAGATGATTTTGAGCTGAGTCTTTTAGGAAATTGTGGAAATGGAAGGGAAAAAAGGGAGGAAGAGAATATTCCAGGTGCACTAATGCAAATGCAGAGGAAGGTAGATGGGGTATTATGTGCCCAGAGCAAGGGTTAGACCAGTGTAGATGGATCATAGAGGGAGGAGAAGGAAACGGAAAAGGAATGGGAAAGGGGGAAGAGGCTAAGTCATAAAAAATCTCACCTGCCAAATAAAGGACTTTTGTGTTTATCCTGGAGGTGATAGAGAACTTCTGAAGTTGATTGTGTGTGTGTGTGTGTGTGTGTGTGTGTGTGTGTGTGTAAGAGAGAGAGAGACAAAGGAAGAGAGAGAGAGAGAGAGAAAAGACAAAGACAGACAGAGGGAGAGAAATAGAGACAGAGACAGACAAAGAGACAGAGAGACAGAG
Source organism: Antechinus flavipes (assembly GCF_016432865.1). Lineage (NCBI taxonomy): Eukaryota > Metazoa > Chordata > Mammalia > Dasyuromorphia > Dasyuridae > Antechinus > Antechinus flavipes. Next base: position 19,426,291 of record NC_067401.1, read on the forward strand.
ACAGAGACACAGAGAGACACCGATGGAGAAACAGCCAGACACTTTAGAGGTCTAGGGTTCATCCCTCTCATTCTTCTGATTCTGAAACATTGTTGGATATTGTGTTGTGTATTCCTTTGGATGGGGGACTTGAAATTTAAGCCCAGGAAAAAACATCTCTGCGTAGTCGCCATAGTTCTCAGGACACTCTTGCCTGCCAACTCAGGGGCTCAATAAATATGTGCTCTATGAATGTATGAATGAATATAATTGGATTTGAAAAGTGCTGACACAGAATTAAAGAATGATCAAAGGCAGGATCCAGCTATTGCATCAAGTGCTTTCTTGTTGCTTTTAATCGCTGAATTTAATCAAACAACTCATTATTTAGAAAAAACAACAGGCGGATTTTTTTAATTGTTTCTTTACTAAATTCAATTATATTGGGGGTTTCATTGTGTGTAAGAAGACAACTGTAATGGAATTAGAGAAAACTACCTGGAGTAGGTTTCTAGCCCTGATTCAAAATACTGGGGAAGAAGAAGAATGAAAAGGAGGAAGAAGAGGAGGAAGAAGAAGAGGACAAGGAGGAAGAGGGGGAGGAGAAAGAAAGGAGGAAGGGGAAGAGAAGAAGGAGGAGAAGAAACTTTTCCCATGGGCTAGCCAGTTTTGCTGAGAAGGAAACTCCGTTTTTTTTTTTTTTTAACATTTTTTTTCAAAGTATGGCTTTCTGGGAGAAAAGTGGGGAGGTGATAACTTAGGAAAGCTAAGTGATATGAAAACAAACTATAATGAGAAAATTTTCTTTAAAAACAATCACTGAAATTTCTGTTGGGAAAAGAGCTCTATATACATTTTTTTCTTTGAGTTTGGGATATGTCTTATTTTTGTTGTTGTTCAGTTGTTTCAATCAATTCCTGACATCATTTGCGATTTTCTTGGAAAGTGCTATTTCCTTCTGCAGTTCATTTGACAGATAAGGAAACTGAGGCAAACTGGATAAAGTGACTTGCCTAGGGTCACCCAGCTAGTAAGTGTATGGGGTCAGATTTGTAGTCAGGAACTCTAAGTCCTGATTCTAAGCTGGTGTTCTACATGCTATGATACTACCTAGTTGCCCTCATGTATTATTAAACTCATCTTCTAGATGAAGAAACAGATTTAGAGTTGCCCAGTGTGGCAGAGTGTATAAAAGGAACTTGGAGGCACAAAACTTAAACTCTCACTACTCATGTAATTTGAGGATGAGACACAAGCACTCTGATCCTCATTTTGAACTGAATGGCTATGACCTAGGCTATTCCACTTCTAAAGACATGGCTGGAGTCACACATTTGGATTTTCACCCTGTTCTTCTTGAGTAATATCCAATCATGTTGCCTCTCTCAACCTTTCTCACACATAATGTTTCATTTCCAACTTCTGAACTTTTGCATTGGCTGTGCCCTGTGCCTGGAATGTTCCTTCTCCTCCTCTTCCTTCCTACCTTTCTCTCCCTCTCTCTCACCATTTTGTTTTCCTCTCCTATTCTCTCCTCCTTTTCTCCTTTCTCTCCCCCTCTTAATTCCTGGCTTCCTTCAAGATTCAGTCTTAGGTTACTTCATCCCTTTGATCCTCAGTTTCCTCACCTGTAAAATGAAGAGATTGTATTAGATTGTCTCTAAGTTTCCTTCCTGGTTCTAAATCTATGAAAGCTATGAATCAGTCCCAATGCCTTAGAGGAGCTTTTGTTTAGAGCCATTGCCAGGAAAGACTGCTTCTCTCCAGACTAAGAGGGAGTCTCCCTTTGACCCAACTCAGCTATTTTTACCTTGACTCACATTAAGAAGGATTTAGCCCCAGGGAATCATCTTTTCTATGGTGAGGAACTCCCTTTAAATTCTATAGGTTAGACCTGATATCTCCTCAGGGCACCCGGTTTCTTTCAAACTGGGAGGTCCCCCTGCTGCTGAAGGCTGGGCTGCTGTCTTCGCTGGCAATTCTGGGAAAAATATGAAGAAGGGGTCATGCTGACAGCTGCTAGCTTGGAGATTAACCAGGAGAGGTTGGTGATTTCCTCTGAAAGACTAGCCATCAAGGAGCCTGGACAGCCTGATGTCAACCTCATTCTTGTGGGAAAAAAACGAAAATAATCAGTTACTCCACCAGCATCTATTAAGTTCCTACCAGGTGTCAGGGACAGTGCCAAAACTGGGAGGAAAGAGACAGAAACAAAAATAGTCTTTCCTCTCAAAGAGCTTTCATTCTATCTATTTGGGAAACTGTTAACATGCAAATTATCTATTTATCATCTATCTATCCATCCATCCATCCATTTATCCATCTTCTGTCCATCTCTCTTATCTATCCATCCATCTATTATCTATCTATCTGTCTGTCAGGTCATTCATCTACCTATTATCTATCTATTCATCTATCTATCTATCTATCTCTCTATCCACCCATCTTCTGTCCATCTAGCCTATTTATTCACCCAAATATCCATCCATCCATCTATCATCTGTCTGTCTATTCATTCATCTATCATCTATCTATGCATTCATCCATCTACCTACCTATCTGCCCATCCCTGCATTCATTTGTCATCTATTTATCTATTCATTTATGTATTTATCTAGATATAGTATACAAAACATAAATTACCTAGGAATTTGGGGGAGGGGGAAGGATAAACTCCTGGGGGCATCCGAGGAAGGTCCAAGTTGGAAACAATGCATGATCTGAGTCTTAAAGGAAATTAGTTTAATTCCATTTCTTAAAAAAAAAAAAACAATAAGCAAAGAAGAGTGGCAGAGGGACATATCAAGAATAGAACTGCAAGAAACAGCAGCATGTTATAAGAAAAAGAATACTCAATCTGGAATGAAAAGACCAAGATTTTAATCTTGGCTCTAATGCTAGCTGGGTAAGACAGATCTTTTAAGCAGTTTCAATTTTTTTGTAAAGCAAAGATGATTTCTAAGTTTTCTTATCTCTTTACATGCTACAATACTAGGTAATTGAAAGTAAATAAAAGATCCCCACCCAATCAAAAATGGAAGGGTGATTCTAAATTTTTGACGGGACACTGCCTTGGGCCCACACTGTCCTGGCCAATACCTGCGGAGACTCTAAATGTGGCCCAGAAAAACTTGGCTTCTCTTTATCTTTGTCCTAGAACAACAACTGCTAATATGAGCTTCATTCGTCTGGTGACGTTAGATCTAGTTTATTTGATGGTTTATAATCCCCAGTTTGCCCTTGGCCAATAGATGAGCTTCCTTTGTTTTTGGCAAGCCGGTGGCATTTCTATGTAATCTCTGCATGAGTAAATGCTTCCACATCCCAAGGGAAGGAGGAGAGAAAGCTTTTATAAAGATGACAACAGTCGTGTTCTCTCCAGAAAAAGAAGTTCTTTCCCAGAAGTCATAAAAGGTAAATCCTTTCATTATCAGTCTTAGAATTTGCTTTTCCATTAGCTAATATGGTGTTTAACTAATGCTTATAGATGAATTTTAGCTTCTCTATGAGTTCTATAGATGTAACGACAAGGGCAATGAAAATCAGCTGAGCCTATGTACTATAAATTTAATTTGTATTTAATTTAATTTGTATAGAAATTCTCAATGAAGAAGCTTCTTTTGCTGAGGGAGCTAGGTGCCTATTCTGCACATCATTCTATTATCCAGTTGAATTTGTAAACAATTCTTCATGTTCCCACTTGGGTTTTCTTGGAAAAGATGCTAGAGGGTTTGCCATTTCCTTCTTCAGCCATTTTCCAGATGAGGAAAGTGATTTAGTTATTGTTAGAAAGTGTCTGAAGCCAAATTTGAACTCAGGTCTTCCTCTCTAGGCCTAGTGCTCTATCCACTGCATCACTTAGCTGCTGCTTTGCACATTATAGTTGCTGAGATTTGGTTGGGGCACTGAGGGTCATAGGATCATAGACTGAGAGCTAGAAGAGACCTTAGAGATCATTAAGCTTCATAGCCTCATTTTACAGATGGGCAAACTGAGATCCAGAGGTGACTTGCCCAGGATCACAAGGCAGAATTTGAATTCAGATCTTTTTTGATTCTAGACCCAGTTTTCTACCAAGTATATAATATAGGATTTTGAGGTTAAGTTTAAGTGCCTATAAATAGAGTGAATGAAATCCTCTTGGTTTTATTACTTTCTATGGTAACTGTATGTAATCTGAGAAAAACAGAAAAATGCATGGTGAAGGTTATTTGGGGTCCCCTTCTCTATACTTCCAAACACTTCCACCACTCCTGTTAGGGATATAATGGATGTAAATCAGGTCCCCTCCATCCTTTACAATCCAGCTTCTTAAACCGTGGCTCCTGGCCCCATGTGGGGTTTTATCACTGAATGTGGGCGTCTCAAATTGTGATTTATTATCAGTTGGTGTTTGATTTGTATACCTAGCTTATGTACCCATTATACCCAGGTCATGAAAAATTTCCTGGGCAAAAAGGGGTTGAGAGTGGAAAAAGTTTAGGAAGCTCCTCAAAGAAGGAGGACTCAGAGTCTTGCTAACATAAGGCTATCAGTCCAGTCATCACTGCCCAGCCTTTTGGCATACTCTACTGAAGAACTAAGGCAGTTTGCAGCAAAGCCCGATGTTTAATTGTTTTCTTTCTCGGGCTGTGTACAACCCAGAGGAACACACACACACACACACACACGCTCACAAGCACATACACAGATAGACACACATAAACATGTGTCTTCTTCCTGCCTCTGTGTGTATATTCATCTATATCTCTCATATATCTATGTGTATAGTATGTATGTGTAGTGTGGTGTATATATTATATAGTATAATAGATATATATTCATCTATATCTCTCTATGTATTTACTATGTATGTGTAGTATAGTATATATACTATATATACATATATAGTATAATAGACATATATTTATCTAAATCTCTCTATATAATATCTATGTATATAGTATGTATGTGTAGTATGGTATATATACTATATAGTATATATGTATATATATATATAGTATAATAGACATATTCATCTAAATCTCTCTATATAATATCTATGTATATAGTATGCATGTGTAGTATGGTATATATACTATATAGCATAATAGATACAGTATAATAGACATATTCATCTGTATCTCTCATATATATATCTATGTATATAGTATGTATGTGTAGTATGGTATATATATTATATAGTATAATAGATATATATTCATCTATATCTCTCTATGTATTTACTATGTATGTGTAGTATAGTATATATACTATATAGTATATATATGTGTATATATATAGTATAATAGACATATATTCATCTAAATCTCTCTATATAATATCTATGTATATAGTATGCATGTGTAGTATGATATATATATTATATAGTATAATAGATATATATTCATCTATATCTCTCTATGTATTTACTATGTATGTGTAGTATAGTATATATACTATATAGTATATATATGTGTATATATATATAGTATAATAGACATATATTCATCTAAATCTCTCTATATAATATCTATGTATATAGTTTGCATGTGTAGTATGGTATATATATTATATAGTATAATAGATGTATATTCATCTATATCTCTCTATATAATATCTATATATTTACTATGTATGTGTAGTATAGTATATATACTATATAGTATAATAGACATATATTCATCTAAGTCTATATGTGATATCCATAGATAAATAGTGTATATATACATGTACACATATATACACACATGTATAAACACTGTCTTCTTCATGCTTATGTGTGTATAGACATATTCATCTATATCCATATAGAATATCTAGAAATATACATTGTGCATATATATATGTGTGTATATATAAACATGTACATACACCCACACACACACACACACACACACATATATATATATATATATATATATATATATATATATATATACACATACACACACACACACACATACATGTATAGGCACTATGTCTTCTTCCTGCCTATGTGTGTATATATATATTCATCTATATCTCTCTATATAATATCTATGTATATAGTATATATAGTATATATGTGTAGTATAGTGTATATACAGTATAATATATATCTATCTCTCTATATATGATATCTATATATAATTATGTATAGATATAGTATGTATATGTATATATGTGTATATACATTTGTTTATATGTATAGATATGTGTATATATGTATATGTCTATAAATGTTTTTATATGTATACACACATACATATAGTTTACATTCTAAAGCATTAAAAGATCCCTCCACTGGCCCTGGTCTTGATCTTTGCCAGTCTGTTGTTCACATAGATTCAGGACTGGGAGGGAGAGACCATTTGGTCCAGCTCTCTCTGAAATGAAAAATCAGAGAACTGAGTCTCAGAGAGAGGAGGATCCTTATTACTGTTATCCAGATGGTGTACATCAGAGATGGGATTTGAACTCAAGTTCTGAGTCTGGAGCCAGACCTCCTTCCTGTGTAGGTTAGATAATTTAACTCCTCATTTTACAGATGAGGAAACTGAGACCCAGAGAAGTGTACCCAGTCATACAGATAAGAAGCATCTGTGATCAGATTTGAACCCCTTTCTTCTGACTTCATATTCAGCACTGACTTTCAAAGTCTAGACTATTTCAAGCTCCCAGACTCAGGAACTGGGACTTGGCTGCCTACAGAGGCTGAAATTTGAATCCCATGGAAATAAGCTGTACAGAATAATTCAAGAATGTAACAGCTACTTCAAGAGGCTATCTTATCAGGCTGGGCTTGGAATACAATTTGTCACTTCTCCAAATCCGGTTCCATTAACAGCAACTTTCCAAATGGGCAGAGCTGTTATAAGAGCCAGTGGCATGGGAACAGACTGTATCTTGTGGATGTTGGGGCTGCGTTTCTCAGGGAGTGAGAGCTGCCTTCTGGGTCCATTAGGTAAGCGAGTGTTAGATCTATAGGTGGGGAATTTAGAGGGACATCCACACAAATTGAATTGCAAAGGGTCGGGAGAATATCGGACTAAGAATGAGCTGATTTATGAACAGCTGTGTGGAAATTCAAAGGATCCAGCTTGAGGGATGAAGGCAAAAGATAGTGGCGATGGCTCAGGCAGGTGATGCTGCTTGTGCAGCAGCCAGACAAGATGTTAATTTTGCCTCTCAGGCTTTGTGAGCTGATATGTGCTACAGATGCTTAGGAAGGCCTTCTTTGCCATCCTCGTTGGCTCTCCTGCCTCTCTCACTCCGGGGTCTTGTACTTCATCCAGAGAGGCCATTTGGAATGCAATGGCTTTGTGTACCACCTGATTAGCTCAGCAGGTGAAGGCGATGTGTGATGGAGGTCAAGGCTGTAAGCTCAGTGTTGAATGAATGAATGAAGGAGTGAGCGAAGGAGTCAAGCTTTGACATTAGTGAGCTGTGGCCCCAAACCCAGCTTCCAATATGGTCTCGACTGCTTTCTGGCTGTGTGACCCTGAATGGGAGACAGTACCCAAATGGGAGGTAGCCTTCTGATTAGTTCTTCTGCACACTACCAAAGGGCTTCACACATGTGAGTTGAATGGCTAAAGAGCTGATCCCAGAATCAGGAAGTCCTGGGTTCAAATTCTGCCTTTAACACAAATTAAGCCAGGTGACTCTCTAAGACCAAAAACCATAGAAAATGTTAATAGAGGGAGTCCCTGACTGAGAACTGCTTGTGCTGGTAAACTCATCCTTTGGGAAACCAAAACAAAATAATCTCAGACAAGCCATTCCCTTCCCCAAGACTCAGTTTTACCATTTGTAAAAAAAAAATGAGGCATGTGTTTGATGATTACTAAGGCACTTTTCAGCTTTGACATTGCATGGTTTCAGGAAAAAATCCTATTTTTGTTTCAAGTTGTATCACTGGGGGTGGTGATGGCACAATTTCACAGTCAGGGATGAAAATACAATCAGAATTGAATTTAGAGTTGTATCTGTCAGTCATTTTGAATCATTGAGACTACTTGCTGTGAACCAAGGCTGGAAGTAGTAACAGCTTCTTCTAATTGGATATTTTTACCTTTGTAAAATAAATTCACATTTTAATAATCTTATTCTGATTTAATTTTATTTTTATTTATTGCTATTTTATTTTTTATTTTTTTTATTTATTACTTAAGATTTAAAAATCTTATTCCAGTGGGGATTACTAGCTTTGTCCCAAAGCTAGGACGATCGTCCCGTCTCTAATACTGGCAGCATGACCTGGGCCAAATCAACCAGCCCTATAGATCCATTGCAGAGAAGCTGCCAACCTGCATTGGTAGAGGGAGCTTCCTATGTCATTGACAACACACCTCTCATCCCTATTCCTTTTTCACCGAAGGACTCACTCAGACTAGAAGGGAGCTTGAAGAGCTTTTTATCCAACTCCCCACAGTCACATTGTGGCAGAATTGAGACTCAAACCTACATCTAAGGATTCCAAATGTATTTCATTGAAAACAATAGATCTGGTGACTGCTATCCAGAAGAGATATTTCTATCCTATTCACATTAGAACCAACTTGTACTGGGATTTGGAGAGATTGGTAAATTTTTATCGTGAACATTTCTACCCTGGAAAATATCCCAAATGCTACAAATTAGAGCTTGATTTATTGTTTTGTGGATTGTCCAGATTTAAGAGCAAGATGGACTAAGGTTAATAATACAGATCAAATTTAAAAGTGTGTCATGTCCATATCTATAAGTGTATGTATGTGATGCCTATATATGTATGTTTAACAATCAGATTCTTTGTGTGTATATGTGAATCAGAAGATGATTGTTAAACTTTCACCAAACACATACCCACACAGACACACACACATGAAAGCTGGTCGTTAAACATTCATCATATACATGGGCTGATTGTTAAACATCTATTGTATATATGGGCTAATTGTTAAACATCTATCACATATATAGGCTGATTGTTAAACATTTATCAGCATGTACTGCTCCTATTTCACCTAAGCCCTCTGAACAATCAGCAGTTTAGGTGAATTCCAAGGCTTCGGGTCATCTAAGTTGATTGTCATATGAAAGCTGATTGTTAAACATTCATTACATATATAGGCGGATTGTTAAACATCCACCACATATATGGGCTGATTATTGAACATTTATCAGCATATACTTGCTCCTATTTCATCTAAGCCCTGTAAACAATCAACAACTCAGGTGAATTTTGAGGCTTAGGATCATCTGGGGGGAAGGCAGATATGCAAAAATAGCCAGGTACCCTGGATGATAATGGAACTTCCTCTCCTTCCACTTCCTTCTAGTAGTTCCAGGGACAGTCAGGGGAAGGGATGAAGGGAATAGGCAAGGGGACAGGATAATGAGATATGTGTGATAAAACTCTTACTGTAGCCAAGCCTTCCTGGAGGAGTTCTGGGATTGCCAGGGGCAGGTCTTTAAAACATTTGTTCTTGAGTATGATTTAAAAGTGTTAACTAGAATATCAACCAAGTGTGAAAAAAGCATGGAATAAATAGCAAGCAGAAACAGTTCGTAGAGAGAATGAGATCGGTGCCTCCCAGAGTTATCAGGGAAAGCAGCTTGGATGAGGCAGCTGCTGGAGACACTTCCCAGAGCCAGGAAGGTCTTTGGGAACCCTTTCTCCTATATGGCATCTCCCTCTTCCAGGTCTTGCAAACATCTCTCCCAATAGGCCGGCTATTTAAACAGTGGTGAGCCTGCTTTGTTCCCCTTGATTAAGAGAGCTTTTTTAGCAGTGAGCTGTAAGTAATAGCTTCTGACTTTAAACACTGTCCAGATATGTCACAAATGGAAAACACTGTCTGCTCCCATTGGATCCTGCTTCTCTGATGGCTGTGGCCCATGAGAGCAGGATGTCAGAGTCCAGATGTGTATGTGTGTGGCTCTCCCCAGGGATCATGGCCCAATCAGTAGAGTTCCTTAGGCCTCTGCTGGGCCAGGGACCTGGGATTTTGAAAGCACAGTCTCACACAATGGCCCAGCTGGAAACTTGCCCCACTTGGTAATATAAAGTCCTGCTTAATGAGAAGCATATGGACTCTGGGAGGAAGGGCAGCACTGTTCAGAGGAAGGAGAAAAGTATGAAGGCTGAGGAAGAGGAGAGAGAGGATCATAAATGCTTTGATTTTAGAGCAGAAAGTAATTTTTAAATTAATATTTCTGGGGAAGGAAGGGACCCAATCTCCCAGCCAAAAGCTTTGCCTTATTCTACCTCAACTTTTCTTAACTAAATTTCTAATGGACCACATACTAGATCTACTTGGAATGATCAACCTCCATTTCTACCCCAGCAGTCCTTAACTGCTTTACAGAAAACTCATTTCCAGCAAATGCTACGGCATCTCTTAGTTTACTATAAGAAGAGACTAATGTTTTGTTTTTCCTAAAGGCCTTTACTACCAACTAAGAGGCAAAGTTAAAATGAAATCATTTCCAGACCATAAAATTGATAAATCACAGGACAGAGAAATCTCATGCCTATTTTATTCATAGGTGGCCATTATAACTTCCAGAAAGTAACTGGTTCCTATTCTCATCAATCTAGTCTCTAAGCTAGGTGAATCTGAGGAAATTGGGGGTATTTCTGTGTCTATACAAGAAAGAAAGGAATCATTAACCATCCCCCCACCAATAGCTGCAGTGTGTACCTCATTGGAGGAGTAAAGAAAACTGCCTGTAGGAGGGGATCTAGGGTTTAGCTATCTCAGTGATATCCCCTCTCCAGTTTGGGGATCAGTCTTATATAAGGGAACTCGAGGATCATTTAACAAAAACTGAATAAGTATATAGGACATATAAATCTCTAAACTCGGCCTTGAGTATACAATGACAAAAATGAAACATCACTTGCATCCAAGGAATTTTTATTCTATGGAAGAAAAGAAAGGGAAATCTCACAAGTAAAGAGAGAATTGATTTTGTTGTTAGCACAAACACATAACAAAGGCAGTATTATAGGAATAAAAGAACTCAAATTTCTATCTGCTTTTGTCTTATCACAGGTTGATGTGCATGGCAACCAGGGAAATAACAAAGAATAAAATAAAAACTCATCATCACTCTGGCTTCAAAGATTGTCTTACTCCTAACTCTCAATAATACAGTGACAGTAATGGAAAGGTATATGAAAGTCAGGTGAGAGACTCAGATCAGAAAAGAGGAAGAACAGTTCAAAAGATAAACTTAAAGATGCCTAAAGGGTTTTTAGATAGCCCATTGAGGAGTTGGCAGGAGGGTGAAGTGGGGTCAGATCACACAAGAACTAAAGATGACCTCTGGGGTTATCATGCTATAGAGCTGGAAGACCCTTCCCACTATGGTACATAGTAGACCAGCTGCTGGCAGCAGAGAGAACAGAAACAGCATACTCTAGCTCAGGGGAGAAGGCAGTTTACTTGATGACAGTACCAGAAGATAGTAGCAGCTTTTTTTTTTTCAGAGATTTTAGTTGCATTTGTGACATGTGCTCCCTTAAGGCATCTCCTGATGGCATGTTCCTTAGTATTATGTCCCTATTTGAGTGTGCCTTCACTATACATTAGTGGTATGTTAACCAGTGGGAAAGTATAACCCAGTGTAAAAGTTGTCCTTTATCCTCTCATGCCCTTTAATTAAATGCTTTGAACTAAAGTGTCTTCTGTTTGGCTGATAAAACAAACACATTGGTGGGGGCTCATGAGTAATGCTTTTAAATAAATTGTGAGCCATAATTGGCTTTGAAAGTGGGGAAACATTTGTGGGAATTAAATAGGAGAAGAGTGCTTGGGGCTGCAAATATGCATACAGATACTTCAAGGTAGTAGTGGATTATAGAACTAAAGGAAAGATACAGACAGATTGCAAAAATGTGAGGATTTTCAGCTGATGTAGTCCCTGCTTTTGATGAAGTAAAGTGGCAGATTCCAAATAGTCAAAAGTATTATTCCAGATAAAGTATCTTGATATAATTAAAATGTTGGAATCTTTACAAACTGCTAACTCATTAGAGTTGATAGATTATTGATCTGATCTTACAAGAAGATGTTTTGGGCCAGAACCTGAAACAAGGTACTAAGTAGAACTAATTGATACAATGCTTGTGTTTACACCTTTACTCACTGGAGTTCACAAGTATGAGAGATTCACAAAGTTAATGTGTAACTTTGTGAATTCACACCTCCCTTGAAGCTCTTAGGGCCAGAGAGCACTATGGGAGAAAACCCATAATCCCTCTCTCTCATATCCCACAATTCCTCTCTCTCGTATAAAAGAAACAGACAGAGGCTCTCGGACAGATTTCAGCGGAATTACATGAAGAGTGGAGCTGGATTGAAGCCTGAAGAAAGTAGAGACAGAAGCAAAGGACAAAACTGCAAGAGCTCTTAGAACCAAGCAGAGAGAGAGGCCTCTAAGAAAAGCTAACTGGGCTATATTGGAGATTGAGAGCCAGAAGCCCTCTCTCCGAAGCAAGAGAGAGATCCATTCCATTTTCCACTTGGCTGGCTGGAGGACTGAAGGATAAACTTTTGGATTTGGAGACATTTGGAGGGAGCTCTTGGAACCAAGCAGAGAGAGAGGCCTCTAAGAATCTAGCTATCCAGGCCCAAGGAAAGAGACAAGACTTGGAAGGAGAAATAAACATCTGTATTTTTACCAGCTGGCTGCATTTGGGGTAATTATTGATCTGAACTGATACGAAGGCTGCCTCCAGAAAATAATATTTTAAAGAAGAACAAGAACACTACAATTAAATGACTTGATTAATGTCCTAAAACTTGTAGATGGGCAAGCATGGGGAAAATAAAACCCAGGTCCTTCCTTTCTCTTTGCATTGCCCCACAAGGAAAGGAAAAAATATTTGAGAGTTAGAAAGTACTCCATTAGTTATTTACGCCAGGGCTTCTTAAACTTTTCCCAATCACAACTCCATTTTGCCTAGGAAATTTTTACATGACTCCAGGTATATAAACATATTATGAGACTCCACATGGCTTTGTGAACAGTTAAAGAAGCAGGGATTTACTCCAAGTTATTCATGAACAAAATTTCCATTATAACATATCAAAAAAAATGCAGCTCTAATTGTTAAGTTTTTATTTTTCCTGATACCAAGCCTAACTTTGTCTCTTTGTAATTCCCATCCATTATTACCAATTATAGCCTTTGGGGCTAAATGGAACAAATTGAATCCCTCATCTGACAGCCTTCCAGTTCTTCAAGATGGCTGTGGTATTCTTCCAAGTCTCCATTTCTCCAGGTTTTCTCAGCCAATTCTTATATGACATGGACTGAAGATCCTTCATCTGGATGTTCATCAGTTTACCAGTGCACTTTTTTAGCCACAAATTATAGAACTGAACACGATGCTCCAAATCAGGTCTGATGAGGGCTGAACATATTGGAATTATCGGAAGCTAAGTCCTTAATACATATCAAAATCATATTAATTTATTTAGTTGTTATATCATACTGATATATGATGTTTGATGTATGAGTTTGCAGTTCACTAACACCCCCCTCCCCAGTTCTTTTTTTCAGAATAGCTATGGTCTAGTCATTTCCCCCTATTCCCCTCCTCTCCAGCAATTTTACACTTGGGTTGTTATATTTTGTATCCAAGTATGAGACTTTACATTTATGCTTACTGGATTTCATCTTATTAAATTTAGGTCAGTATCCAGCCTGGAAGTATCCCTTTGAACCATGCTTCAGTTATTCACCATGTTAGCTATTTCTTGAATTTTTGTGTCATTTGCAAATCTGATGGGAATACCATTTATGAGTTTAAATACATCATTGATGAAAATATTAAAACCTTCTAGGGTCAAATACAGACATCTGAGGAACTCTAGTTAAGACATCTTGTCACATTAAATACCATTAAGAACTACTCCTTGAATCTAGCCATCCAAGCTTGTCTGAATTTATCTGATATATTTAATCAATCAATGAACACTTATTAAGTGCCTATTTATGCCAGGCACTGTGCTAAGCATTGGGGATACAAAAAAAGGCAAAGAAAGTTCCTTCCTCAAGGATATAAAATTTAACGAGTAAAGGAAACAAGCAAACAAATATATACAAAATAAGCTAAATGGGAAATGACAGAGGGAAAACACTTAAATTCAGAAGGTTTGGAAAAGGCTTCCTGTAGAAGGTAGAATTTTAGTTGGGACTTAAAAGAAGCCAAGGAGAACAGTAGTCAGAGCAGAGAAGGGAGAGTATTCTATGAGTGCTGGAAATATTCAGAGTCAAGAAATGTATTTTGTTCATGGAACAGCCAGGAAGCCAGTATGACTAGATTGAAAGAATATGTGGAGGAGAATGGGATATAAATGGGATGTACCAAGGTGGGAAAGGTCTAATCCATGTTTCTCCAGCTTAGAAGAGTAAGCTAATTTATCAAAAGTTTTATTTAGATTTAATACACTTGATCCATAGAATTCTCTTCATTCATTCATTTAGCAGCAATGAAATTTAACTGGACATGACCTGTTTTTGCTGAAGCCAAGAGGACTATTTGTAATCGTTACTCCCCTTTCTAGATGTTGCCAAAGAATGCTTTAATTTTTCCAGGAGTCAAAGTCATTTTTTTATGCTGTCATTTCCCATATAAAGATCAATTGCCTTTGCAAAGAAAAAAAGGATAAACTATGAACTGAGCAGCTTTTCACTCTTTTGTGGATTATCATTATCCTATCCACACCAAGTAAAAGTCCACACAAAGACAAAGACAAAAGTCTTTGATCCTTCTTTTTTTTTTTTTGCTTTCTATTTGGTAAAAAAAACTAAAAAATCAAAAATTAAACAAACAAGCAAACAATGAAATCTCAAACAAATAACCACTTTGCTTCCTTTTCCTTTCCTTAGTGGCCTCAGTTCATTCTTAGTTTTAGCATTTTCCACTCTTTGTATGTAAAATTGTCACACTTTTTCAAATAAAATTAATTCTAGTATTTTTCCTTCTTATTTCTATATATTTTAAGGAATATAATTATTTCCTTCTTGTCTCATATATAGTTTGCCTTGCATGTGTTTGTTTACATGTTGTCTCTCTGAGATCCTCCTTGAGAACATAGATTATCTTTTCTCTTCTTTTATATCCCCAACAATCAGGACCCATAGCATTTGATAAACGTTTACTGATTAATTATAAAGTCATTCTATGTTACTTAGCCTTCCATCTTCTATACATTTCTTCTTGTTATACATGTATAACAATCACAATGTATTTATTTTGTGTAAATTCTGCATTTACTTCTCAGTAAATGTGTTATTTCCTTAAAAGTAGAATATGTGTTTTTGAGTGGGTTATTTTGAGGTGTTAGTTTTGCTAAATTTATTTTTTCTTTCTTTAAAAAACATTTTAGCATAATAGATTAGTGATAGAGATATAAAGTAAAATAAAAAGTATATCAATAATTTTTTTCAGAAGAACATAAATTCCCTGAGGACATGGGTTCATTTTCTTTTTTGTCTTTATATACCCTGTGCCTGGCACCATGCCTTGCACAAAACAGATGCTTTATTTTAAAAAAAAGCTTGTTGATTGATCAATTCATTGTTTAGTGCAATAATTTGTCTAGTGTTCAAATGTTCATGTGGACTGACCTGTGGTAGAGCCTCTGAACTCATATCAGCCACAGTCTGACTCACTGTACCTTGACTCCAACATAATGATATCACTTTGGTCCTTTTAGAGAACAAAGGGACAACAGCCATGAAATGAGTACATGGGTCAGAAGGTGAAAAAATGGGAATAAAGTGTCTTATCTTTTGAGTTCCTACCTATGGGATATAGGTATAAAAACTGGTCATTTTTAACTTAATCTAGGCCAATGAAACGCCACTGATACCAACCTTTTCATTCCTTGCAAAAAAAAAAGAATCCTCCATTTTTAATACTGACATTGCTCAACTTCTTGACTTCTAAAATTAATTTCCTCTGGAGAAGAAAGGGAGATCAAGGAAAAGTCCAGAAAATGGGGTAACATTGTCCGCTCATGTCTCTCAGCTTGGGTGATTCAAAGAAGAGAACATAGAAAGAGACCCATATTTATCTTGTGCTTTCAGGGAATTAGGAGAAACTGCAGTTGTAGATAATGCATTTTCATAACTTACAAAGAATTGAGTAAATCATATCCTTTCCTCTGTTTTTTTCCCATACCCATCTTTCTTTTCTTTCTCAGTTTATAGGAAACCCTCTCTATAAATACATGTCTATCTATCTTTCTATCACCTATCTGTGGATACTATATAGCTATCTACAAATTTATAATATCTATCTATATATCTATAATATGTATATATGGGGAGAAAAAGAGAAAGAGAGAGGGGGGAGAGGAAGGGAAAGAGGGAGGGAAGGAAGGAGGGAGAAGGAGAAGTAGAAGGAAGGAGGGAGAGGGAGGGAGAGAAGGAGAGAGAAACTAAGATAGGAATTTGACCTGATCTAGTATTCTTGTCTTTGTGCTTCTGGAAATAATCTATTTGATGCTCAGAACACATTTTCTCCCAGGGCATCCTTACCTGGTATTTGATGCCTGCACAATCTGGCTTCTGGCTTCAGTCTCATTTCTGATCTATTACTTCCCTTCACACATTTTCTGTTCCAGTCAAACTGGGCCTCCTAACTTTCCTTCATACACAACATTTTATCTCCTGCACATAAAATCCACCACTGGATAATAAAATGCTTAATTGAACCTAATCCAATATCAAAATGTATGTCATGAATAGCAATGTGCAATATTAGTAATTCAAAAATAGAAGGAAAAAAAACACAATAAAGTGGACTCAGTGTTGAATTATTCCTGAGTGTTGGTGCTCAAGGAAGAGTAGATCTAATTAGATGATGACAAGGAGGTAGTTGAAGAGGTTCATAGAGATTCTTAAGGAGCTCCTGGACACCTTGAAGAATGGGGATTACAGAAAGAAAGATACTGATCTTGAAAGAATGATAAGATAATCTGTGATATACAAATTTCCTCCCCATCCCTGGCCCCCTATATCTGAGTTCAATTCAAAATCTCTGCATTTTCTTTACCTTGATACACATCTATCCCTAGGACAGCTTTCTTAATCACCATTTGTAATTGATTTATTAAACGTAGAAGCAAAAATTATATATATATGTATACATATATATAATATGTAATATATATGTGTAAGTATGTATTCACGTGTGTTTATATATACAGAGAGCAACTGACAAAGAGACACACAGAGAGACACAGACATAGAGGGAAAAAAAAAAGAAACAGAGATAAGGAAGGATAAAATCAGATGGACAAGAAGGACAGAAAAAGACAATGCAAGATTTATTCCAGAAGTAGTCTGACCCAGACTTGAGTACAGGGGGACTTTTACCTTCTTATTCCTGGAAGCCATGTCTCTCTGTCTTAAAGACTACATTAGCCCTTTTGGCAGCTGTATGACATCGATGACTCATCTCTAGATTGGAGTACACTAAAATCCCAGATCTCCTTTTTATTTTTTCCCCCAGACAAATTCTTGTCTTACTATGCCTTCCTCATCATGTATCGTAAAGCTAATATTTTGAAATCAAGAATAAGACTTTAAATTTATCTCCATTCATTTTCCTCTGATTAGATACAGTCCAATATTCTGGCTTATTGAGATTTTTTTTTTTTTGGATCCATCCTGTCATCCAGTGTTAGCACTTTCTCTAAGTTTGGTGCCATCTGGAGATTTAATGAACGTGTCATTATGCCTTTACCCAAATCACTGATAAAAATATTTAATAGCATAGGGCCAAGCACAGATCCCTGGGGCACTTGACTAGAGCATTCCTTCGGAGTTGACATTGAGCCTTTAATGACTATTAATTTAGCCAGTTGCAAATCCATTTAGCTATATTATTGTCACGCTCATAGCTCTCCAACCTTTCCACAAAGAAAGAGCATGACAGACTCTATCTACAGGAAAGTTGGCATTGGATTTCTGTTGTTGTTGTTTGTCCGTCCGGCCTTCATTCTCCAAGAAGACCATGCCATCAGGAAGCGGATGCCATGACACGCTGATGAATTGGGTTGAAGAGAGGGAGGGCTGTGTAAAGTCACCAGCCTTGAGCCAGTTGGGTCCAGTGGCAAGATATAGGTCAGAATAGCTAATTATCTGGCTGTGAACTGCAAAACGTGGAGGAAAAGGGATTGGGGAGGGGAGGCCGGTTGTAAAGGATGCACAGGAGCAACCATCTTGATGGGGAAGAAAGGAAGTGGTGGGTTCAGACATTTCCCCACTGGCCACAAGATGGTGTCCTTGACCCAGGACAGTTTATTTATTGCCTGGCTCACTCTCAGGGTAGGAGGGGGCAGAGGGAGGGAGTGGGAAACTGGTCACTTGTGACTACAATAGGTTGGTAAGTTGTGAGTTTGTAACTTAGTGGGAAAATTTCTACATCTTGAGAGTTTACTTTGTGACCGATAGAAAACCTGAGTGTGTCTTAGGTGTCGGGTGAATGTGAAGGGGTGCTGGTGAAATCAAAGGGAAGGGGGATGAGAAAGGAGTCGGAATAGAGGGGGAAAGGAAGAAGATGGTTCAAACATATAAATATATATATACATATACATACATGTGAAAGACTTCACACATGTATGCATATAATCACATGTGAATGGGTATGTGTATCTGTATCAAGATCCAGCCATAGACACACATATATCATGAGTATACACATATATACACTTATTCCCTATTGTACCTCCCAAATCAGAGAGAAACTGACAGAAGCTAATATAATTATTATATATAATAATAATATAATATAATCTATAATATAATACAACGCAACATAATGTAAATAAGATAATATAAAGTCTATTTCCATACACACATCTATAGTGTTTGGCAAGACCTCGATTCATTTGATCATCCTTATTGTGATTTCTTACTAACTGATTAACAATATTAATATCAGTGCAGCCAGGGAGGATGGGATCAGAGATTGACCCAAAGGGGCGAAATGGAGAAGCCAGTGACGGTTGATGTGGCTACTCCCCCCTGTACTTAGCAGCCTGTATTCTCAGCGGGTCCCTTAAACTCTCTGGTCTTCAATTATCCTTCTGTGAAAGAGAGATCACAGAATTATAGATTTAGAGCTTCAAGGAATCCTAGCGGCCACTGAGTCAAAATTTGATAGATGATGAAATCTCTCTGAGTTTAACCCCAGAGAGGTTAAGTCATTTCTCCAGGGTCCCACTGCTGATTAAAAAACCCACTTCTTACTGACTGTAATTCCAGAGCTTAATATGGAAATAGAGACATGCCCTGTAAATTCACTGATCTGGCTTTTTCCCAGGTTCTATCATGGAGACTGTCTTGGGGCTCATCTTGGGACAGTGTGAAAAGGGGTTAAGGGGAAAGGTGGGAAAATGGGAAGTGACCATAGCTCAAGTCCTCCGATTCTCAATATGGGGTCCTTTCCAATGAAACATTGCAAAACACTCCAGTATCTTTGTCAAGAAAACCCCAAATATGGGCAGCTAGGTGGTGCAGTGGATAGAGCACCAGCCCTGAAGTCAGGAGAACCTGAGTTCAAATTTGACCTCAGACATTTAACACTTCCTGGCTGTGTGACTCTGGGCAAGTCACTTAACCCCAATTGCCTCACCAAAAAAAAAAAAAAAAAAAAAGAAAGAAAGAAAAAAAGAAAAGGAAAAGAAAACCCCAAATGGGATTACGGCACAACTGAAAAATGACTAAACAACTTCCTGACTCTGAGCCCAGCACACTGCCTATTTCATCACTCACAGTCCCTTGACAGTCAGTGTACGTAAAGTGACAACTTCAAGCTTGCTCATGGCTGGGCTGCTTTCATCAGTTCTAATATTTTTTTTCACCACCCAGTGGATCATCTTTTTCGAGACCACCACATCACGTCCTACTGCCTTAAGCCTCAGTTTCCTCATCAACAAAATGGGAATAATAACCACTGCCTACATTGCAAAGATCTTATGAGGACCAGATATGAACATATATATTGACATATTATTATTGTCATAAGCATTTTGGAGGTTTTATGAACTTAGGCTGGGAAGATATAGTCTGAAATCTCAATTTGGGGCTAGTCTTCTGTTAAGAATGTAGGATGCAGAGATTTCCTTCTGTCACCTTTGCCAGGAGGGAATCTGGCCCTAACTGGCTACTTTCTCAGAGTTTATTGACTGGGAGGTGCCCACTGTAGAGACACCCTGTCAGGGCAGCGTGATGTAAGGTTCCCAGTCCAGCTGTGGCCAGCTCTGTAACCTCAGCTCTTCTTTGAGTTTTTCACTGCCTCCAGGGCAATCAGTCTGCTCAAATACCCACTCACCATGGTAACAGCCTCAGTTTGGTGTCCTTCATAATGACTAATGCATAAAGCCACAAAGACCAGCCACAGGAGGCCACTTCACTCCCATTTCTAGTAGAATTGAAGCCCAAAGTGTTAAACAGTAACCACTGCCTGTCTGAGCTCACACTGGGGTTTGCTGTGGCAATAGCCGGCCTGGTTCCCCTGGGTTTTTGGTGATGTTGATACAACCTTCAATGGCTGTATAAATTGATATGAGAGGCATATCACTAGTCATACCACTAGGAGGAGGAGCAGGAGGAACAGAGGCGAAGAAGGAAGGAGGGAGGGAGGGAAATGGGAAATGAAAAGAAAAGAAGGAGAAAAAGGAATAGGAGGAAAAGAAGGAGAAGTAAAGTAGGAGAAGAAGAAGAAGAAAAGAAGAGCACAAGGAAGAAGAACAGTAGGAGTGAGGAAGAAGAAAGAGGAGAAAGAAGAGGAGATGGAGAGGGAAAAGGAGGATGATAAAAAGGAATAGCAAGAGGAAAGGGGGAAGGAAAAAGAGGAGGAAGAGAGGGAGAAGGGAAAGGAAAAAGAGAAGGAAGAGCAGTAGCAGCAGGAAGAGTTTCTCTCTCTTCCCTCCCCATTGTTTAGGGGAACAATGACTTGTTCATTGTCATGAACCACTTTCCAAGTGTCTAAGAGGACGTTTGAACCCCACACTCCCTGACTCCAAATCTAGCAGACAGAATGAAGGAAGGGACAAAGATTTATCTCAGGCTCATGCTAGATTTTAGACCTTTCACCTGATTTCTTGAGATCTCTCACAGGTACATTGGACCTGATTTCTTGACTGATGCAGAATATTCTACTTGGGGTATAATAAGGTTGGGTGATTCCAAGATAAAGCACCTTCCCCTCCTCCCAGATTTAACTAATGTTTTCAATTAGGTTCTAAAGTACAGTACTTCCTGCTAAATACAGTGCAGCCCTTGGTGATAATTCAACAAATAGCCCTCTGACTCCATTATCTAACTCTCTGACATTTCTTTGATGAGCATATAAATCTCTCTGGGATCTCAGCCTTCATTTCTCTAATAAAGGTTTTTTTTTAAATCAAGGGGCATTTGTGCCTTGAAAAAGGATGATGTTACAGACTGACATTTCTGGACATTGTTTGGAAAAAAAGTTTTCTTTGCTGTATTCTAGGTCATGCAGCTGAATGGATTTAGCAACCAATATGAATGCACTATGTGGAACTACCCAAGCAGGCCTATCACCATTGACAAAAGGAAATACAAAAGCAATCTAATGTTTTTCCCCCTTCCTCTGAGTATTGGGGATCTATCTCCTACTCTCTCATTGCTCCAATTCAGTAGACAAAGACCACAGTTCATACATCTCTGCATCAAGGAGAAAAATATAGTAGGCACTGAATGAAGCATCTGTGAAATGAATGGATGACATTCACAGAGGAATCCCAAGAAAGAAGAGAATACAATTGGGATAGCATGGGAGAGCCCTGGATTGGGGATCAGAAACTCCCAAAAAGTTCAGGTTTTTTGGTTGTTGTTATTCATTTCCATTTTACTTCACTCCCAATATTTACAGTCTAAGATTTGCCTGGTTCCCTAAAGGGTTGACTAGTGCATCAATCACCAGTCTTGTCTCAGATACCTACTAACTGTGTGACCCTGACCCCGTCATTATCTTTGTAAACCTCCATTTCCTTCATCATTTGATTTGTTTGTCCCAACATCCATTTCAGGTAGATAGGATATGTATTATTGTTCCCATTTTATAGCTGAGACAATGAGGCACCAAGAGGGTACTTAGTTTTCCCATACTCATACAACTAGCAAATGGTTTGAATTCCACTATGCCAGGCTGCCTCTGAAAAGAGTGATTGATGGCCTTAAGCTTCTTAATAATAATTCATCTTGGATAATATTAACAAGTATGACCTGGAATTTAACCAAACCATGACCTCCAAAAAGGATTGAATTCTATGAATTTGCTGACTCTTAAATTGATTCACTCTATTAAATTTCTACTACGAAGAATTGAATCAATTAACAGATAACCATCTTGTGTATGAATTTAAACAAAAAATATATATATGCCTGTGTATTTGTCTACCTTCTGTCCATCTCTCCATCCATCCATCTCTATGTATCCATGCCTATCTATGTTTCTATCCATCCATCTATCTCCAAGCTTCTATTTATTCATCTGCCTAGCTTTCCCTCTCTATTAATTCATTTATCTATTATCTATTCATTCTATCCACCCATTTATCTATCTCTAAATCTCCCTCCCTCCCTTCTTTTCTCTGTTTCTATCCTTCATTATTGAGGAGATGAAGAGAGTAAATAGGCAAATATAGTCAAACAGAGCCAAAAGGCCACTCTCATTTATTGTCCATCTGAAGAAAAAAAAGCAACCAGAGTTTCAGAGAGAAAACGCCCGGAAAACCCTCCTGAAGTCCCATCTATATTTGAATCACCCTCCATCTGCTCATGGGTTCCTGGTTATCTACCTTTTATCTACCTTCTATCTTACTCTCTAGAGTGTTCCTCAGATGACCCCCTAAGGATGAAACAATATCTTTTTCCTTTTCCTTATAAAGTATGAAGTAACATTTTTTACTTTTTCTGCAAAGGAATCAGTTATGGTTCAAGGAGGTCCATATAAAAGAGAAAAAACCCAGCTCCTCCATCCAGTTCTCACATTTCATTTAATTCAGTTTTGAATCAAGAGGGACCCTCTTCATTATTCATAGTAAGATGTGACCATCTCAATCCATGACACCCTGGAGATCACTGCCCTGCCAGGGTACAAGAGAGTTAGGGGAAATCCATTTTCCATCTCCTGGTCCCAATCTAGAAACTGCTAGTCGCCAAGTACAATGTGGGGGAGAATAATAGAACTAGAAAAGCCTCATCACAAGGCTTTTCAGGATCTCACTTGACATCTACATATTCTTGGCAGGAAAAGCTCTTAACAGAAGAGTAATCTCTCCCCAAGAAAGGAACCTGCAATGAATCAGAGAAATACCAATCTATAGTCATTTCTGAATCAGTCAACAAGCATCTATGACCTTCCAGAAGTTCAGCTAGTTGCTAGAGAAACAAAACTAGAAACAAAATTGCTCATGGAGTTTATATTAAAGCTAGGGAGTCAGCATTCAATAAAATCACTGAGTTTTTAGTATCGGACAGATAAAATGACTTCTGATGAACCTTTCACTTGTGTCATTCCCTAACCCTATAATGAGCTGATAGTTCTACGGTGCCTGGGTAGTAGTAGGCATTTAAATAAAAATTGTTTACTTCTCCTCCCTCATTTTCTTCTCCTGATTTAATCCAGGAGTCTGAGCCTTCAGGCTGCAAGGTGAGTGATGTAGACACCATATGTAAGCACCAAAAGCTGGCGTTCGGTCATATGTGGCCATTTTCTTTAGAAAAAGGTAGATTTATTTAGGGGGATAAATTGCAGACATAATGAAGGGACACAATAGACACTGGGAATGGCAAAAGAGTAAGGAGAACATATGAGACAAGTGTCTCAGTGGAAAGGGAGCATCCTGGGAGGTTGGAGCAGATCCTTAGCTGGCAGGTTAAGTCCTGGAAGGGACTTATTACCCTAAAAGAGTTAGTTAGCTCTAAGGAGAACAAGTGGAGTTAGAAGAGATACCATGTGGCATAGGGGTTAAGAGAAAGACATCAGGAGGCGGAGTGCAGGGGCAGACTGACCCAAAGGAGGGCAGCAGCTATGGGATGGCCCATAAGTAGATTTTAGAGGGAAAATTTAACCTGAGATTTCTGATAGGGTGCAAGATGTGGTTGCCCAAACCCCCTACAGAGGGCGAACCTCAGGGGTTTGACTTAACTTGGATTTCTGACTGGACAATCTCCCCAGACTATAAGACCACTGAGCTAAACTGATACCTACCAGTGCCTTCTCCCTGCCTGCCTCAGGGATTAATTTTTATCAATTCTTCAGTCTCTCTCTGCTAACCACACCCAATATTGAAGACCTCATCCATTCTATCCCCAGTACATTTCCAAAAAAGTCATGTAGAACCATAGAGTGCCTTTAGAAATCAGTTCATCCAAACTCCCACCCTATTCAAAACTCCTCCTAAAACAAAACAAAACCCTACAAACCTGACAAAGGCTCATCTAGCGTCTCTTGGAATACTTTCATGGCTGGGAAGCTCACTACTCTGAAAAGGAGAATTAGAATTTTTCTTTACACTGAGCTGAAATCAATCCCATCTTATTTCCATTCACAGTACCTCCTTCTGTAGACTCACTCAGAATACTTCAAATCTCCTGTATACACTACAGCTGTTTAAATACTTGAAGAGGGCAATCATGGTCTCCCCTCCCCCAAGTCTCCTCTTTTCCAAACTAAACATCATCCATTTTTTCATTCATTCCTCATATGTTATGGTCTCTAGATCTTTTGCCTCCCTTTTTCCAGGTGTTGGGCATGAATTCAAAGGAGGGAAAAACAGGCTTCTATGAGATCAGGCCTGTAAAGTGGGCAGGGAAGCTTTCCTTCTTAACTTCTGTTGATGATTTTAGCAGGGTCCTCCCAAAGTGATCTCATTTAGCCACAAGCAACTGTGTGACCTAGGTTATATTGAGCACGAGCCTGTTGTTGATCAGGCCTTTTCAGGAGTCTTACAGTCCTACCTCGGCCCTCTCTTCGATATGGCAGCTTTTCATCCTCAGACTTTGTTATCAGACCTCCTTCAAATGCTTCTTCCATCCTCTTCCAGCTTGCGTTAAAGCTTTGGTGGAATTGGAAAACAGCTCTTTCTTCCTCGGGATAAAAAAGGAAGATTCACCCTATTGCTGAGCATGGAGAATTCACTTAACTCCTCTGACTCTAGATTTTTGGTCACAGGGCCTTCCCCCAAATCTCTCTGTTCACCTTGATCACAGCTAAGGCCAGATTTCAAAGGAAGGATTGAACTAGTTGGCTTCTAAGCTCCCTACCAGCTCTAGATCTTTGTCAAGTCACTTTCCTTCTTTGGTTTTCAGTTTCCCCATCTGTAAAATGGGAGTAGGGTTGCACTTGGTGGTTTTAATAACTCTCCTAGATTTAGATCTTTAATTCTATGATCTATGATTCTTTGATAGATTCTACATCTTGGACGTCAGGGAAGAAAAGACAGAGAAAAGCACCCTTTATGTTCCACTCCATACCGAGAGGAGAGCAGTAGGTGATGCAGGGGAGAGGGGAGCAGGTGGTTTTTCCCAGGGATGAGCTTTGTGTCTGGGACAAAGCTGAGAACAGAACATCTGAGTCTTGGCCCTAGACACCTGGAAGAGTAGATCACAATGCTTCCTTTGTTCTGTTCTCCTTTCTGTTTATCATATCAAAACACTTCATTTTGTTTTTTCCACATCAGAGTAATCTGAGCCAGAGAGACTTCAGGGTTCCAAATTCATAGCTCTCAGACTGATCCAGGTAAAATAATCAGATCTCAATGAGAAACAAATGTTCTACCCCCAACTCCACCCCAACCCCTAGTCCCAACAGTAGAAGTTTATATCAGCTGCTGTGATTCAACCAATTGGATACACCAGACTACCCTATGTGTTAATGTGCAAACATCTCCCTGCTCTGTTTCCCCAACTCTCCCTCCCCCTTTTCCCTTAGCCTCTCTCCTTTCCTTCTACCCAAAACTGCCTGGTAGTAATTTGCTAAAGGCCTAAATGGGATTTTCTTCAGTCTTTCCCTCTTTCAAAAGCACATGAAGCTTGCTGTAGGATCCCACTGATAGGCTATAATTGAAAATCCAACTTGAGTAAGTGTCTGTGGGGCAGGAAGAACAATTAGCAAATTTTGTTTAGCTTGCTTTTCTGGAAGCCCATTCTTTGTCTTCTTGAGAAAGGTATTTTTCCTTGGTTTCTTAGCTGCTGGAAATGGGTTCACGCTCATCACACTGGAACCAGGCTCAGCAAAACACAATTTCCTGGGAGGAAGGCACTCATCAATCAACTGATCAGACCACTGACATCGTCTGTTAAGTAGCTGCTAGGTAAACTGCAGTGATTTACTATTACTTTAGATCAAACATAAACTCTGATGTTTGAGCTTTATAACCTAGTCCCTTCCTACTTTTCTAGTCTTCTTATACTTGACTTCCTCCTACACAATTTATAAAAACTTGCTTCTTTGCTATTCCTTACCCATGGTGCTCCATCTTTCCATTCTGGGTCTTTGCTTTGGTTGTCTCCCATGGCTGAAGAATTATTCTTCCAGTTCTTAGCTCTGCCTTTTAGTTTTCTTGGCTTCCTTCAAGACTTGGGTCAATTGTGACCTTCTGCAAGAAATCTCATCTACCTCGCCCCACCTCTAGTGCTCAACATTTGATATACCTTCCATCTACTGAATTACATGTTGTCTTTCCCATTAGAAACCTAAGGGAGAAGGAAATGATTTCACCTCGATTTGTATCCCCAGGGCTCAGTACAATGTCTGGAACATAATAAGCATTTCATAAATATTTGTTGACTGACTAAGCAACGGAGACCACACAGACACAAAAATGAAACAATCCCCGTCCTTTGGAGGTTTACATTCAGGAACGTGGTGGAGCCACTGGGAAGAGATGTAAGAGAGAGCTGGCTGTTAAATTTTCAGTAAGAGCATTTATACCTTAGAAGATGAGAAATACTACAAATTAGAGCTTGATTTATCCTTTGGTTGATTGTCTAAAATATGGAAAGCAATGGAGAAAATATTAATATGAAGATTAAACTTAAAAATATATCAGACATATTTTATGCAACTCTGTCAATTAAATACAATTTATGTATTATTCAAGACATCACCGTGTAACGTCATTGATCCTCTTCAAAAATGGACAAACAACAACATGAGGTATACTTGTTTTTCTTCAGAGAGCCAGTTAAACATTTACTAACACACTGCTGCTTATATTCTATAGAGGAGAAAATGTATACACATATGATTATGTATAAAATAAACATATTTAAAGTCTATGTGAAAGAAATACAAGGGGTTTTGGGAATGTGGGTGGGGAGGTAATAGAAACTAGATCCATCTGGAATCCATGGACCCCTAAAGCATCTGTGAATAGATTCAGGTCTGTAAACTTGTTAGGAAAAAAAGTAAGACCTGCATTTTCACTGATTCCTAATTAAGTTTCACATATCTGAATAAAAAAATATTCTCAAAAGACATCCCTAGTCCTTGTCAGATTGCCAAAGGGATCTGACATAAATGTGATTTTCTATATCTGGAAGGGAATTTTGAAAGGATCAGAAAAGGCTCTGGTACAAAATGGCATCTGAAATGAGCTTGGAAGGAAATTGGAGATTCTACAATAATGATACTCAACTTAAATCTCACACAGCAATAGAAAAAAAATACATATTGTTACTGTTAATATGGCATTTTTATTTTTTAATTATTTTGTTAAATTTTTCCCAATTGCATTTCATCTGATTGGGGAGGGATCTGAGAGTGTCGGAGGCTTCCTTGGGGCCAGGCTTATTAGATGTCTCTCTTATAAAGGGGGGGTGTGGGGGATGACCAAGCCTGTGTGAAGACCCACAGAATGGAGATGAAGGCTTTTGTGTAAGGATAAATAAAAAGGCCAGTTGGTTGGACCATAGAGTATGTGAAGGAGAATAGTAAGATTTAATAAGTCTGGAAAGGTGCTTGGAGACAGATTGTGAGGGACTTTAAATGCCAGAAGAGGTTTTTGTTTAAGCAAAGGCTAATCAAACACTCTATTTATCAAAGGATAATGAAGCTTAGGGAAGTTTGGTGGTACCTTAGTGCAGAGTGCCAGGCCTGGAACCAGAAAGACTTGTCTTCCTAAGTTTAATCTACTGGTTGTGTGACCCTGGGCACACACCTCACCCTTTTTGTGTTAGTTTCCTCATCTGTAAAATGAGCTAAAGAAGGAAATGGCAAATGGCTCCAATATCCTTGCTATGAAAACTGGAAATGGCGTCAGGAAGAGTCGGACACGATTGAAAAAATGACTGAACAATAACAATAAAGGCTTAAACCAACAGTTAGATTTTTAAAGGAGAAGGGTAAATGGAAGCAAACTAGAAGTAACAGGGGATTGGCTAATGAGCATGTATAGAGTGCTGCTAATGTAATTCTTCACATGGAAGAAGCCCAGGAGCCTGCTAGGAGAGTTGTGACAGCTGGTAATGGAAGTTCATTGGGGAGATTTGGAACATGTACAGGATTTTAAAATCTGGTTGACAGAGACAGGACAAAGTTAATCCTAATCCTGTTTCCTTGGATGCCAGTAGCGGAGGATGATGACAGTACTGAGGATGGTGATAATGGTGATGATATATTCATATCCATATATCGTTGCATCATGAATAACATGAACGCATGCATTTATACATACACAAGGCCTGCAGGCAATTCACAAATACATACTGGACACACAGTTCAGCCATGATACATTTGTGTGTCTATGCAACACCCGTGTTTATATATACATACATGCATGTATCTATGAACATATGCATGTTACATGTATGTGTATAGGTAAATAGATATCTTCCTGATCTGAGACTTTATTTGTATATTGAACTCCTGGAGAGGAGTCTTGTTCTTCCAATGCAATTCAGTGACTATTCTGTTGCTGATAATCTTAGAGTGTTATTTGTGTCACTGAGAGATTAGGTAATTTGCCCAGAGACATACAGATACAAGCCTTTCTCCAACTCAGGTTTTTCGTATATGAATCAATTAAAAAAATCACATGCTCTTCCATGAATGGAAGTTATACCTTATTTGAAAAGAAGGCAGTTGTAGATACTTCTCAGATTAGAATCTGCATCTATAATTAGGTAAAATGACCTTCTACATGTAACTGTAAATGTAAGAGAATGTTAGTTATGGCTACATCTGCTAAAGGCTTGGGATCTGGCTTATTCTTATAAGAAAACAGAAGGATTTCACTGGTTCTGCTTAACTATGCTGATTTAGAATAATTCCTTTCCTAATTAAATATCTCTCAAAGGATCTGGCCCTCAATGGGATCTAGGGTCCAAATTCTGAAAGGCCAAGTGAAGCAAATTGCTTGACCCATTTGGCAATGATGGCATCCTTTTAGAAGGAGATTGGAAATCAATAGTTTTCATCAGACTACCAGGGACTTTTATTCAGGGAGGTCATTTGTAACCTTGATTTTTTTTCCACTCATCTGGACTAGATACAGGAGGAGAGGAGAAGGATGCAAACTACTGACTCATCCTCATTTTAAATATTCCAATCAGAGGAGATTAGGAGCATACATGAAGTTATCATTTGGAACCCGTGGAGGTGGGCCCTCTGATTAGCTTAGCATCTTGCTAACACCCCGAGAGGCTGAAGTTCATAGGAAGAGGGCCTTACCTGCTATGGTATCTCTACTTCCTCCCACTTTAATAGTTTTTTAAATTTTATTAAATACATACAAAGATAGTTTTCAGCATTCAGCTTTGCAAAATCTTGGGTTCCAATTTTTTCTCCCTCCCTCTCCTCCACCCTTTCCCATAGACAATGAATAATTCAATATAGAACCTATAGATTTCTAAGAATATAGATGGAAAACCAGAAGGCAACTCAGAGGCCACTGAGTCACAGAATTATAGAATCACCGAATCTGAGAGTTGGAATGTTGCCATCTAGTCTAACCATGTAGTAAAAGACAATCTCACTATAATGTATCTCCAAAGTAGTCACCTAACCTCTACTTGTTCAATCTTATTTTTTAATGAGGAAATCCTACACCAGCGTATTTGGTATTTGCAAAAAATGTTACATATGTTAGATACAATATCTCATTAGATTAGCACAATACTTTTCTTAGAGAAATCATCCACCATTAGCTTAGATACAGTTTATGTTCAGATTCTCAGAAATGTGGATACTTGAGCCTACAAGTTCCCTATGGGCACACAAGGTAATACAATGGGTGTTGGGTATGGGTCAATCTCTTTTTCAACATAAAGAAATGCAGAGGTGCAAAGTATGATAGACTCATGGGACTAGAACTGGAGGGCTAAAGCTGTCATTTTTTTTGTTTGTTTCCAACACTATTGATCAAAGAATCATAGTTCTGGAACTAGAAGAGCCTCAGAAGTAGTTTTATCTCTTCATTTTGAAGAGGAAGAAATTGAGGTCCAGAGAGGGGAAGTGATTTCATCACATCTGGACTCATTGAAGTAGAGCTTGGAGAGACCTCAGAGACTGTCTAGTATAATAGCCTCATTTTACCGGTGAGGAAATTGAAACTCAGAGAGTCAACATGGTGGATTGAATGCTAGAACTGGAGTCAGGAAGACCTCCATTGGAATTCCATTTCTGAATTTGCTACCTAGGTGATCAAAGGGATCCCTTTTAATTTCAGCAGAGAAGGGGGCAGGGAAAATCACATCCTAAGTTGTTCTTGACTCAGTCTCTATTAATGGTAAAACCTTAGCTGATACTGGATGACAATCAGCTGAAAGCAAGAGGAGATGACTGCATAAGGGTAAAAGGAATAGTCGGGAAAAGAAAAGAGCTTAGAGGATAAGGAGGAGAGAACCAAAGACAAACTTCTTACTTTCACAACTTTACCCAAAGCTATTGTTAGAACAGTCCCTCAATTATGATCAGGCAATCAGCTCAAATATCGCTATATAATAATTATAATTGTGATGATGTTGCATGCTTCTATCATATCCATTCCAGCTACCAAGAATGTCTTGACTTGCATAAATTGTCTACATTTTATATTGAGATAACTGATTGCCTCAGTTACACAACAGATAAACTCAATGAGCATCCATTGGATCTGTTACTTGGTGTGGAAGAAAAACACAGTATGCTTTTGTCACTTTTCTCCTCTCTATGTGGGTGCCATATAATGTCTAATGCTCTCATTTCTAGATAAGGAAATAGAGGCAAAAAGAGTTGAAATAACTTCCTCAGGATTTCACAGCTAGTAGGATTTGAATCTAAGTCCTCTCAGTTCCAAGATTGTTACTCTATTCATTCATATATATTTGAAATTTTACAAAGTGCTTTCCTTATGCTATCACATTTGAGCCTCCCAACGAATCTGAACAACAGACACTATAGTTTGCCAATGGGGAAACTGAGTTTCAAAGTGACTTATCCAGGGTCACAAGGCTAATTAGCCCCATGACTGGGGCTCAGATGCAGGTCTTCAAGATTCCAAGGCCAGCTCTCTCTCCCCTCACCGCACTCCAACTTCCAGTTGTTAAAACCCTAAATTAGCCATAGAGTCTGCTCTGAGTTCAGCCTGTTCACTCTTGGCAGACTGAAAAGAGAAGAGAGCTATGAAAAGCACAAATCCTGTTTCCAAATAGACTCTTTTTGCTTATAAGCATCTTTCTTCCACAGTCATTTGCCAATTTTTAGATGTGTTTATAATATATGTTGTGTCTGGGGACTTAGAAAACATATATAAATAAGCTTAGCCCTTTGAATGGTTTAAAATATTATAGTAATTTATATGTTGTGGAGAGAAGCTATGATTTCTTGAGCAGGCACATTCCCTTAACAGGTGTGTCCATTCAATTAATAAATTCCACGTGCAAATCTATACCTCCCAGCCTGGTAAACACATCCGAAGTCTTCTTTTTCATTTAGGAGTTTGTTTTTTAATGTGGCTGCTTTTTAATAGGGCAGAGAATGTGACCTCGTCTGATTATGACGCACATCTTGGTTACCGTTGCAGAAGCCAAGATCTGGCTGTAATCCAGATGTTCC
Source organism: Antechinus flavipes (assembly GCF_016432865.1). Taxonomy (NCBI): domain Eukaryota; kingdom Metazoa; phylum Chordata; class Mammalia; order Dasyuromorphia; family Dasyuridae; genus Antechinus; species Antechinus flavipes. The sequence continues at coordinate 19,458,317 of NC_067401.1, forward strand.
AGCTGCCCTGGAATAAGGCAACAAGAAGGCCAGGGACAACATCCCGATCCAAGGCTCCTGGGGCCACCTGCCGGCTTTTCATCTCCAAGGATCAAATTCCCAGGATCTTGGAGCTCTTGAAAGTCAGGGCTGGAAGGAATTTTAATGGCTGTCTAGCTCTGCTCCCTCCTGTCCTCTTCTGTCATGTGAAGAAACTGAAAACCAGAAAGAAGGGGAGTGAATGGGGTGCTGAAAAGAGCTCGCTTTCAGTGGTGAAGATTAATAGTGGAGCCAGTACTCACCACTCCCAGTAATTCACACCAGAATCACAATCACAATGATGTTACAAAGTGTAAGAAAGAAGACATCAAGTTACACCCTCTTATTTCACACATAGACAGTCTGAGACCCAAAGTAATAACTTGTCCTGTATCACACAGGTGGTAAAAATAGTAGATCTAGTATTTGAACTCAGGTTCTCTGATGCCAAATGGAACTCTCTTTTTACTGTATCAATCCCTGAAACAACAGGAATACTAATACTAACTAGTATTTATATGACACTTTAAAGATTTGCAAGTACTTAAAATTATTTTATTTAATCCCTATAATAGCCCTGGAAGGTAGGTCTACTATTATAAATTTTATTGTCCAGAGTTACAAAGATTCAAAGTGTCCGAGGCTGGATTTGAATGAAGGTCTTGAGTGTAGGGTCAGCACTCTATCCAGCAAATGAGATGGTGTTGCAGTGGATAGAAGTCCAGGTCTGGAGTCAGGAAGACTTAGCTTTCTGAATTCAAATCTGGCTTTAGAATTTTCTAGCTACGACACCCTGAGCAATTCACTTCATTCTGTTTACCTCCATTTCCTCATCTGTAAAATGACCTGGAGAAGGAAAGGGCAAATTGCTCTGGTATCTTTGCCAGAAAACCCCAAAGGGTCACCGTGAGTCAGACATAGACTGAATGACTAAAGATCAAATCATTATCTTATAGCTTTACCTCATGAAAGCCCATGTTTGTGCTCTGCTGGGAATCTGCCATAGGAATGTCTAAGGATCTAGCCTCAAGTCACATTAATTCAACAAACATTAATGAAGCCCCTGTGTGCTATTTTTGGAGCAGAGAATAACAGGACAAAACAAAACAGTCCCCGAGAGAGCTTATGTTTTATTGGGAATGCAGGAACTATACAATGACAAGATTCTTTGAAGAGGGAGGGGATGTTACCTGCTGCTGGGAAATGGAAAAGCTCCTTATAGGAGGTGGTACTTGAATTGAACCACAAATAAACTAAAGAGATTGATTTAGAGGTAAGGAAGGATTGTATTCCAGCTCTTAACATATAGTAAAGAGCTTTCCACACACTTTTTGATTGCTTTTAATTAATAGATTAATTTTAGGCATGGGAGTATCCTGTACAAAAACATGGAGATGGAATTAAGTATGATTGTTGAGTCAAACCCCCTTATTTTATTGATATAGGAAACTGAAGCTGAGAGAGATTAACTGCCTTGTTCAGGGACATACAGATAGGAAGTACCCGAGGCAGGATTAGAACTCTCTAGTTTTGATTTTTTTGATTTTATTTTTTTATGAAATCTTTTTAATTTTCAAAAGATATGCATGGATAATTTTTCAACATTAACCCTTGCAAAACCTTGTGTGCCAATTTCCCCCTTCTTCCCCCTACCCTCTCCCCTAGATGCTAAGTAATCCAATATATGTTAAACATGATAAAAATATATCTTATATTCAATATAGGAATACATATATAATTATTTTGCTGCAACAAGAAAACTCTAATCAAAATGGAAAAAAATGAGAAAGAAAATCAAATGCAAGTAAACAACAACAAAAAGAATGAAAATGCTATGTTGTGATCCACACTCAGTTCCCACAGTACTCTCTGGGTGTAGATGGCGCTCTCCATCATAAGACCATTGGAACTGGTCTGAATCATCTCATTGTTTTTTTTTTTTTTTTTTTAATTTATTTTTTTAAATAACTTTTTATTGACAGAACCCATGCCAGGGTAATTTTTTACAACATTATCCCTTGCACTTGCACTCTCTTCTGTTCTGATTTTTCCCTTTCCTCCCTCCATCCCTCCCTCCCCCAGATGGCAAGCAGTCCTTTACATGTTAAATAGGTTACAGTATATCCTAGATTCAATATATGTGTGCAGAACCGAACAGTTCTCTTGTTGCACAGGGAGAATTGGATGAATCATCTCATTGTTGAAGAGAATCATGTCCATCAGGGTTGATCATTATATAATCTTGTTGCCCTGCATAATGATCTCCTGGTTCTGCTCATTTCACTTACCATCAAGAACTTTGTACTTTCTATGTAAAATAGAATGAGAGACTTTCTAGAATTAAGGATGAAGGTGGTAGAGAGAGCTTTAGGAAAGAAGAAATGATTTGGAACATTCTCTATCAAAGACGTGGTGGATCAACAGTGAGGGATCAGCTGAGATGAAGTAAAGGAAATCTAAAAGAGATTGACTCAACACTGCTATAGACCTTCTCCTAGTGCCAGTTAGTAGCAAGAAATGAACAATGATGTGGGCAATATTAGGAAGTTGGGACAGGGTGTTGGTAAGTTCTAAGTAATAATAGAACAAGGCACCATAAGATCACAAGTTTGAGTCTGGGAAGGAACCCTTTTAGTTCAACCACTTTATTTTACAAATGAAGAATTGTGGTCTTTCACTGTGGGAAGGGATTCATAAAATGAGTTATGAGCAAATAGTGCTCTTCAGATGACAAGGTTTCTTCCCTTATGCCAACTGGAAAGATGTCTGCTGAAAAAATAATCAAATCATGTTTCTTAAAGAGATAAAGTAATCATAATTACCTTTTTTTTTAAATGAATGCCATCTTTCTACTCCATTTGCATACTTAATAGAGAAGCAAGGTGAAAATTAGAACAGGGCTTGACAACTTTCAATCAGTTAAGACTCCAAAGCCATTATTTTTCTTGGCACTTCATGGGATGGGGGAGAAACAGAAAACCACCTGGTGAGAAATTTTACAGAAGACTGACCTGAGGTGGTATTGGATTCATGTGCTGGGTCTAGTCAGGTCTGGGTGCCCTTTGTAGGACTTCACATGGAGATTACCAACCCCTTTATTAGCTGTAGCAAAGTCAAATTATCCACTTGGCTTTGTTTTTTGTTGTGCTATTGTTGTTTTTGACATGAAAGTGACCTTATGTTCTGAAAACCAATTCCAGCTAAGCACTAACCCCAAGCTAGAAAGGCTTTGAGTTTAGTCCTGGTGATTGACAATATATCTGCTTGTGGAGCTAGCCTGGCTAAGTTCAGAGAGCCCCATAATGAGCCAGATGTCTCTTGTTGACCAAGGACCAAGTATGATTCTATCATGCTTTCTACCTCCCAAAAGAAAGATGGCAGACTCAGAGTTCAGAATGAAACCCATTTTTGGATGTGGCCAGTGGTGGTATTTATTCTTCTTGACTATATGTATCTGTCGTGATGCTTTTTTCCCCTTTCCCTCATCTCTTTACCATTTCTCTTCTAGGTGAGGGGGAAAGTTAAGAGGGAAAGAAAATAATACTAGCTAGTTGAAAAATAATGATCTCAGATAATAATCTAGATTTTTTTAAAAAGCCTTTTGACCCCAGGATAAATTTTTTTCCTTTCAGATATGTTATAACACATGGAAGATGGGTTGCACTCTCAACTCAGATGGGTTGCAATCTGTAGGGGTAAAGGAAGTGCGTGCACCAGAAAAACCATGAATTCTGTTCATAGTACTTTTTAATAAAGAAAAAAGAATGAGTTTGTGTTATTTCCAATTTCCCACCCCTTGTCTAGGACCCCTTTGACCCAGCAACTGGAGCAGAAAACAGAAAGCATGCTTTATCAAAAGCAAACAATGTATTATTGGAAAACATCATTCAGTTTTAGAACCCAGAGCGCTTCTCATAAATGAACACTGGGAACCGTTTAGCTGAAAACCTGTTATACAATAGAAGTTCAGCTGGGCAGGAGTAAATGCACATAAGCACCGGCTTAGTCCTTCCCTTGTGGGACCGCAAGAGGCCTGTTGTCTCTTAAGTACCAGCTTCCCCATAAACAGGACAGAGGCGACAGCTTGGCTGTCTTCACAACAAGGTCATCAAATCGAATAGAAAAAGAAAACAGAAAGGGGAAACAGGCCCGATTCCATGGAATAGATTTAAATTAGCATCCCCATTTAAGCTTCATGGCAACCTTCCCATTCCAGCTCCTGCCTGGTATTTTCATGCATACAACAGTCTGGGATCTGCATGGGGATGAGAAAGGCCTACTCAACAGAGAGAGAGACTTAGGCCAACGGTGAAACTCACCCTCTAAAATCTCAACTGTTTTTGCTGTCATCCAATAAACTGGAGTCTGATTCAGGACGGGTGTATTGGGCATGAATCTGGGATCCCCATCCCCCCAGTCACCATCTCTAAAGCTTGTGGTAATTTTTTTTAATCCTTCCTATCTTACAGAGAAGGGAGCCGGTATTTTCAAAACACCACCGACAATTACATCAGACATTTCAAGCTTTCTTGGAGGAGATGTGAAGTGACCTGCCAGGGAGAAGACTGTTCTGGGAAGGAAGAGTTCTGATTGTTTTAAACTTTCACCCTAAAATGCATATTCCTCTTTTACTCTCAAGTGTTGCATGGGACATGGGGGAGAGTTGTCGCTCCTCGGTAAGCGAGGGGCCAGATGCTGAGAACTTGCCGTTGAGAAAATCGCTCGTTTCAACGGACAGATTTTGTCCATTAAAACCTATTCCTAGCTCCCTCCCTGAGCCCAGCTGCTTCCATTATAGAAAATTGGACTAAAATGATGTCAGGTTCCTGCCATAAAAATGAATAGGAATGTTGCTTTTCATTATTTTAAATTGCCGGGCGTTTCATGGATATGTATTTATTTTTGTCATTTCTCTTTGGCCCTGGTTGAGGGGTTGACCCTTGAATAATGAATAATCAGAAAGACACATGTTAGCACTCCAGTCTTGCTTGTGTCAACCTGCTTTTTCTTTTCCAGTTGTGACAACCTCTAAAAGGCCGCATTCTTCAATGTGTTTATAATCTGAGCTCTTTTAAACTGTCAGTCAATCCCTGTCTTGGAGAATGTGCTATTGAAACAACTGAGGATGAAAGTCTTTAGAGAGACCTAAAAATTGCAAACTTACTTCCCAGCTCAAAGAAGGCTCTTTAGCAGAACTGGAATTGGAAGGAAAAAAGCAGGGCTCTTACTGTTTCTTGAGGAAAAAAGAGGCTTGCTTTAAAAATTGATGGCTTCTTTTGTTCACGTCTAATCTAGTTTTCCGAACATACATTTCAGCTGGGAAGGTTGGGGGGAGGAGGTTGTAGCCTTAATCTCACGAGTGAACAATAAAAAAGGGGAGAAAGAAAAGAAAAATTGATTTGATAATATCGAGGCATCCATGTGGTTCAAGAAGGGAGCTAGGAGGCACCATAGTGCATATAGTGTTTGTCTAGGAGTCGGGAAGACTCATCTTCCAGAGTTCAAACCCAGTTTCAGACACGTATTAGCCATGTGACTCTGGAGAAGACATCTAATCCCGTTTTACTCAGTTTCCTCATCTGTTAAATGAATTGGAGAAGGAAATGGCAAATCACTCCAGTATCTCTGCCAAGAAAACCCCAAAGGGGATCAAGGGGAGTTGGACTTGACTGAGAAACGACACATGTTCAAAGTTTCCATTATTTTGTGGAAGAGTTATGAAGTGCTTCCTTGACCATGGTGGCCAAGAGAGTTTAGGATTTAGGATTTGATGACAATGAAATCCCAGGTTTAATCCCTATTCTACTTATGGAGTACTAAAAATACATGAACCACTGAAGATTCTGCTGATACCAGAAGTATTAATAGGACCAAAGAAAGAAAGATTGGGAAGTACCAGAAACATTAAATATGCTAAATTTCTGTGGTGGTTGTTATCAGATCTGTGATGTTTTCGATGGAAGGAACTCCCTGTGAAGAAATTTCACCAGTGCAAATGGGCAATTACTCTGCCAATTTTAAATATCTAGACTTCCTGGACCTTTTACGCTCTTCAAATAGGACACTCTATCTCCTGACTGGGGGCATTTTCACTGGAAATTATTTCTCTCTATCTCTGTCTCTTGCCTTCCTCCAGGTTTTGATTCACACCCTACCTTCAGAATGAAGCCTTTCTCAGTTCTCCTTAATCTTAGAGCCCATTGCCCCCAGCTTATCCTAAATAAATCTCACATCTTTACAGTTATTTGCTTGGTTTTCTCCCTGAGACAGTGAGCTCCTTGGGAGCAGGAACTGTTGTGATTTTTTAAATTTTGACTTTGTATCCCCATTGCTTAGAACATAGTAGAAACTTAATGAATTTTTGTTGACTGTTAATTGAGGTCAAAAGCCATCAAGTGAATAGATGGACTGTTGGCATTCAACTAAAAAGGGTCAATGATTTGCTGACCACTGGTGAATATCTTTCTTACTGTCTATACTGGAATTTCTTAAGTTTTGTCCACTCAGAACCCCTTTTCACCTGAGAAATTTTTCCATGACCCCTGTCATATAGATATATAAAATAGGTATACAAATCAAACACTAATAATGACTCATAATTTTGTGACCCCCAAATTCAGTTACCTGACCCCATTTGAGGTCGCAAGCCATAGTTTAAGAAGCCTTCTTTTGTACTGATGAGAAATGCAAAGGCCTGAGTGCTGATACTGACCCTAAAAAATGAAAAGATTGAAATATCTTCTCTATAACTTAATACAGAAATCTTACAGGATTAGGATTAGAGGATCAGAGACTCTGAGACTTACCCATGGCCACAGGGATTAATAAGTCATTGAACCATAGGATCATAAATCTAAACCCGGAAAGGACCTTAAAGGCCAGATAAGGTAGTCCTTTTATTTTATAGATCAGGAAACTGAGTCCTCACAGACAGTTATTGTCAGAAGTGGGAATGGGAATATGAATCCAAATCTTCTTAAGCTCAGTGACAACATTTTGTCTGCTACACTAAGGCCCCCCTGCCCCACAATAATTCTATAGTGCTAAAAAAATTCTGCTATATCCATCTTACAGCAATATAATTTAGCATATGGACAAGGAGATAAACAAGACAGAGCTCAAATAAGAAAATTGGGACTGGAGAAGTTTGCACAGAAAACTTGGTGGAGGCAGTGGAATGAGGGAAGAACTTAACATTTACATTGCAATTAAAAAGGCATAGAAATTCACAGCATGGGAGAGGAGATGGGGAAATAAGTCCTCAAAGGTTCCTGAGACTTCATAAAAACTTGTTTGAACCTTAAATTCAGCTCAGTTCCCTTCTTCTTAAAAGTTTCTCCTCTGCCTGATACGTGAGGAAGATGGGAAAATGCAGACCGTGTCTTGCACTGTGTCTAGCTTTCCCCTGATTGAATTCCCCAGAAATCAATGGACAGAAATGCATTTCTCTGTCTGGAGCTATTTCACTGAGCCCTTGCAAAGAAAGGCAAAGAACTGGCAAATGCATTGAAGATTCTAAAAAGGGAGCAAAGATACACCAGAGAGAACTCAGACTAGAATTGCTTACACAGGCACCTGTCTAAAGAGCAGAACGAATGAATAAAGTTGTGGATCATGGGGATAACTGAGAAAATAGGGCACATTTGTCCCTGATTTTCTCCACTTTACATCTCCCCCAAATCTTCCCCCCTTCCTTTAGTCCCTAATAATAATCATTGAAACAAGGGCATTCAATGGCTATAAGGTTCTTATATAGGTAATATTTCCTCTTATCTTCTGTACAAGTTTTATTTACCTTCCCCTTCTTTTCCCCTTCTTTGAAGGGGACCTCGACCAACTGATTTTTTTTTTTTTTTGCTTAGGTAAAAGAGGCCATTGTCTCAATTTTTACTTCACCTTAATCGCTGATCGAATGTTGCCTCAGTCAAACTGAGATCTGTTAAAGACTTGACCTCCCACTGCATCCAGGATCATCTTCAATCATCCTGCTCTATTTGGCCACTGGACCCAAATGGCCCCAGAGGAGCAAATGAATCTGGTGATTTTACACAGCCTCCATCACTTAAATTCAAGTCACTTGCGTGTCATGATGTCACCTTCCTGATGTTACGGTCTTCTTTGAGAACAAAGAATAGAACACCACCACAACAATGTCCCTCATGGATGATAGCACCTAGAACTGAACATAATATTCCAGATGAGATCTAAATTGAAGGGATGTCCTTCAGCTGGGAAATGGTTGAACATTGTGGTGGAAAATGATTGTGATTGAAAGAATGATTAAGGGGAATGACTTTAAAAAATCTGGGAAGATGTAAACTGATGAAAAATGAAATAAGCAGAATCAGGAGAATATTAAACATAAATACAGTGATAGTGTAATAATGATCCATTGTAAAAGATTTAATTACTCTGATCAAATATAAAGATCCATCACAATTCCAAAAGACTCAATTGAATTGCCTTTTACCTCTAGATAGAGAACTGATGGACTCAGAGGGAGGATTGAAAATTAAAATAAAATTTCTTGCTCTTTTTTTCTTTTCTGTACATGGATAATAAAGAAATATGTTGTGTGTGATTCCACATACATAATGGATATCATATTTTATTTCTTTTCAATGAATCAGAGAAAGACTGGAGGGGAAAAAATTTGAAACTGGAGATAAAATTTTAATATAATTAAAATACAAAACACTGTTTCCTTACCAGGGACCCCTCTCTCCCAACCTCTCATCCATTCAACTTATATTTAGGAAGTTGCTTTCTAATTTTTTGGCACCAAAATGCAAGACTTTACATTTATGCCTACTGAATTTCATCTCATTGGATCTAGTTAAAACTTTCTACCTGTCAAGATCTCTTTGAATTCTTTCACCCCTTATTCTGTAATGCGTCGTGTTAGCTATCCTTTCCAATCATACATTCATTAATGGACATTCATTAATGGCTCATTATATGGCAGGCATTGTGATCACTGGGAATACAAGGAAATGTAAGAATGTGATCTCTACTCTCAGAGAGGTCCTGTTCTAATGGGGGAGACAAGTATCCATGCATATATATAAGAGATGGATAAAGAAGAGGAGAGGTAATCTCAAAGGGAAGACATTAGTAGTAGAGGAGATGGAAAAGATTTCTTGTAGAAGATATGTTTTGAATTGGATCTTGAGGAAAGTCAGAGAAGCCAGACTTACAACCTCAAGGAAAGGGAAGAGATCATAACCAACTTCTCTTAAAACCTTCTAGAACTTTTCCAGGGTGGGATGGCCCCTCAACATGCTCACAGCACCAGGTAATGCTGACACTGCTACTCTCCAAAAAAGAGACATTAGCATGCATGCTTAGTGGAGCAAGGTGATTGGTTCTTTCCTAGCAGGTGCTCTGCCTGTAATTGTTGCTAATGCAAATTCATTATATATTTCATTAGCTAAGCCAAAAACCTATATTCTGATCTTTAGCTTGGGAAGCCCTATGAATTAAATCAAGAAAATTAAAAATAAAATTGATTCACAGGTGGCAAGTAATGAGTCATGACTAAGGAAGGAAGTGGTGTATGTGTGTGTGTGTGTGTGTGTGTGTGTATGTGTGTGTGTGCTGCAGGGGGTGTCATGGTAGAGAGGGTAGGATGTCTCTCCAGATTGCTAAGAGGTAATTACTGCTTATTTTCCAAATTTACTCCATCCTGTCCTTAGCACTAACATATGGTGCTAACCTACTTGCTGGAAGTCTTTAGAGAACTTCTTCTAGTCTCTGAGAAGAAAAGCAATGCTATATGGAATTCTAAGAGTAACCTTTCAGTTATTTAGTACCTGCTATTGCCAGGTCTATCTATGTACTAGGGATACAAATACCAAAATAAAACTATCCCTATTCTCTAGAAGCTTATATTCTACTTAAATATATTACATACCCATCATCTATCTGTCTGTCTACTATTTTATCTATCTATCTATCTGTCTGTCTGTCTGTCTGTCTATCTATCCATCTAATTCAGATATCCATCCATCTACCTACCTATCTGTCTGTCTGTCTATCTATATCTATCTCTCTATCTGTCTGTCTATCTATTTATCTTTGTACTATCGATCTGTCTTTTTATTGATTGATCTATCATCTATCTATCTATCCATCCATCTAATACAGATATCCATCCATCTACCTACCTACCTATCCATCTGTCTGTCTATCTATCTATCTATCTTTCTACCATTGATCTCTCTGCTGTCTATCTGTGTCTCTGTCTATCTTTCTTTTTTCTTTTTTTTGGATTTGCACAAAAGTATTGTATTAGTCAATAGAATGACTAAGAAGACAAATAACATGGTAAGCCTGAGTTTGAGATGAGACGATTACAATATTATCCATGAAAATCAATAGAGTACATGAGCTCAAAATTTCAAATAAATTAGGTTAGTATAAAAGAAACCAAGGAGTTCTGTCTATCTTTCTATCAATCGATCTATCATCTATCTATCTATCCATCCATCTAATCCAGATATCCATCCATCTACATACCTGTCTATCTCTATCTGTCCATCTGTCTATCTGTCTGTCTGTCTTTCTAATATTGATCTGTCTATTTGTCTGTCTATCTTTCTATTGATCTATCTATCTATCCATCTATTCTCTTTCCCTATGTACACACAGCAACAGCTACAACAACAGTATCACCACTACAACCAATCAGCTGGGACACTTTCTTTGAAATTAAAAAAAAATATTTTTAATTTTTTTTTCTTTTTAAATTTTGCATTTTAAATTTTCTTCTTCCTTCCCACACTTTTATTCACCATGAAAACAAATGAGATAACATCAATTATATAAATGAAATGTAAAATGTGTTTTCATATTAGCCATATCATAAAAATAGCAAAAACAACAAAAAAAAGAAAACTAGAAAATTTTACTTGAATTTGCATTCAGGGTTCATCAGTTCTTTATCTGGAGATGGATAGCATTTTTTCATCATGTGCTATTTTGAATTTTCTTGGATCATTGTATTCATTAGAATAGATTATGTTAATTGTATTGTATCAATTATGTTGACCAAAATTTTTTTCACAGCATTACTGTGACTGTTCACAATGATCTCTCAGTTCTTCTCACTTTACATCAGTTTAAAAAGATCTTGCCATGTGTTTCTGAACCCTCTTATCATTTCTTTTAACACAATATTATTCCATCACAATCACATGCTGTAACTTGTTTAGCTGTTACCTAATTGATGAGATCCTCTCAATTTCCAATGCTTTGTCACCATAAAGAGTTGTTACGAATATTTTTATATTTTTCCTTCTCCTTTGATTTCTTTGGGGGTATAACTCTAATAGTGTCGTTGTTGGGTAAGAAGGCATGCATAGTTCTATAGCCTTTTAGTTACAATTCTATAATGTTCTCCAGAAAAGTTGGCTCAGTTCACTATTCCACCCCAAAATTTTAATTGTATCTATTTTCCTTCACTCATTCTACATTTGTCATTCCAGGTAGGTGTGAGATGGTACCTAAGAGTTGTTTTAATTTGCATTTCTCTAATCCATAATGATTTAAAGCATTTTTTCATATGACTATAATTTTGATTTCTTTTGAAACTTGCCTGTTTTTATCCTCTGTTCATTTATCAATTGTGAAATAGCTCTATTTTTTGAATTTGACTCAGTTCTCTATATGCTTGAAAAATGAAGCCTTTATAAGGGAAAATTGCCATACATTTTTTCATATTACTTCATTACTTATGGTATCTTTTAGCAAAATGTAGTTTCCCCAATTATCTCTTTCAGTTAGGTCTAGTTTTGCTTTTGTTTTGAGATTTTAAATAGTATAAGAATATAAATGTAATTTGGAGAATATTAATGGGGAACTTTTCAGAGCCAGGGAACTTCCTTACCAACTGCTTTTTAAACTTTCTTGCTCTGTGGCCTTTCTCTGTTTTTATCTTCCTGAACTGCATTAAATCACCTTGTGAATCCTATGAGGGATATTAGGATGCGCTTGTATGAAGTCAATTGTTTATTTGAACACTCTGTTTCTGAATTATTCATTGCACCAGATGAAGTGAATTAAACAGAATAGTTAAAGCATAGTGAGTATCAGAGACAGACTTTGAACCTAGGTCTGATCAACCATGGCTAGAATGGAACTGGATCCATACCAAAAAATGGAATTTTCCCTGGCTTAGAAAGGAGGGGAGCTGCTCTTAGCCCTTGGCTAGTCCATTTCTCAGATGGAAATCCCAAGCAAAAGATGGGAAAGGAACAATGAGCAACTCTGGGGCCCTCAATTCCCTTTATCTCTTTCCAAAAAGAGCAACCTCCTTAGCATATCTCTGGGTGGATGGACACCCTTGCTGATTGTTAGAAGCCAGTAACGAGTTCCATACTGCAGAGCCACATATCAGGGAGTTCCTACCTGCAATGTGAATCATGGCCGCCAATCAGTCTTCTTTCTGATTCTGTCTCAGGGCTGGACGCTGAGCCAGAAAGAGTGGCAAGGACAGGAGAAAGTAGCAAAAAGCAAACATACTCCATCAGGATCAAATCTCCTTTATGATGCTAACAGCTAACTGTAAGATCCGGGGCAAACCCAGTCACCAATCTGTTTCCCTCTCCCAACCCCAAAGGACATTGGGCTCCATCATTTCTAAGGTTCCTGTCCTAGTTCTCAATAATAGTCAAAGAACACGAAACCTTTCATAATCTCTCCTACCCAGTATCCCCTGCCCCCATCCCGAGTTCCTTGTCCCTCTTTTCTATATATATCTAGTTTGTCTCTTGTGATAGATTATGAGGTCCTTGAATACAGGGACTTTTTCAGTATTTTTTTTTAATTTCCAGTACCTGTCATATAGTTAATGCTTCTTTACTGGATTACTGACTTAATGGGTGGATGAGTCTCACCAAAGAATCAGACAGACCAATAATGGATAAAACTATAAACCATCCCTTCTCAGTAAGTTTTAAATCATAGGAGGAAAGCACTATAGTGAAACCCACAAGGCACAGGAGCAAAGGAGAACAAGGACAGAGAGGGATGGTTAAAGTTGAGTCAACAACCAGGATTTCAAGCGCTCGGGCCTTCAGGCCCAAACAAGAGCTAAAATGGATGGGTTGGTGGCGGTGCATTTAGACTGGGTCTAGCTAGCTCAGTCCTTTGTGCTTGTCATCTGCCGTCCCTCCTTCTTTGGCTGGATACTTATTCACTTTTATCCCAGAGTAGCTCCCTTGGGTGATAAAAAATTAAGCAGCTAGGGGGAACAAGCAGACTCTTGCTTAAGAGAAATCATGATTTCCTAATCTCTGGAAATGTCAAAGATCCAGATAATCAAACTGGGAATACAAGCAGAAGATATCACTGTTTCTCCAAAAAGTCAGGAGAAGGTGGAAGTTAGTGTGTGTGTGTGTGTGTGTGTGTGTGTGTGTGTGTGTGTGTGTGTATGTGTGAAGTCCAGTATTCCTAGGATTAGCTTCTTTCGTCTCAGTTGTTCTCCAACTCCCCATCTCTCTATTGGGCCACATTTTCCCATTAGCTAGGGCTGCTTCCTTGAACCTCTTTAAAAGGCTCGATAGAGAAGGCTCCTCCCAGCACTAGCTACTCCCGGACAATGCACTGGACTTTTGAGAAATAAATGGTTTGGGAAGCAGATGTTATATTGTTGCTATAGAGCTTAGGAGACCTGAGTTTCCATTCCACCCAGTTTGCTCTGCCATCAATAATTATGTAACCACAATGATAATAGTAATACCAAACATTGATATGGCTCTTACTATGTGCCAGGGAACTGAGTTAAACACATTACAATTATTATCACCTTTGATCCTGACAGTGGCTTTGGGAGGTGGGTCCTTTACCACTGAGAAAACTCAGGGTCACTCAGCCAGTAAGTATTTGAACTCAGATCCACCCTGGCTTGAGACCACAGTTCTATATCCCCTGACCACTTTGCTGCCTTTAACTAAGTCACTTCATTGGCTCAGAGATCTTCAGCTAGAAGGGACCTCAAAGTTCATCTAGAGCAGGCCTTCTTAAACCTTTTCCACTTGTGACCCCTTTTCACCTGATCACATTTTTATGTGATCCTGGGCATATGAGTATATAAAATAGGTATACAAATTACTGATAAGAAATCATAATTTCATGATCTCCACGGTCATTTATGAGACTCCATCTAAGGTTGCAACTTACAATTTCAGAAGCTTTGGTCTAGTGAAAGCTCCTCACTTTATAGTAGTAGAAATGGAGGTGCAGAGAATTTAAGTCACTGGCCCGGATCATGTGAATAATAAACACCACAATGGGGATTTGAACCAATGATTCAGAGCCAGCACTAATGCCTTCTCCCTTCTCCATTTCTGTCTCTGTAAAATGAAGATGAAGGACTAGATAATTTTGAAGCTCCATTCTAATCCCGGTACTCTATTATTATAAGAGTTTTGTTCACACAGTGTCAAAATTCCAGAATCATTCCAGTGGTTTTGGGCGTTCCCAATCTGTTGGACTTGTGTCCACTCTTGACTGCATCAAAGCTGACTATCAATTCAAAAGAAAGGGAAGAGCCCCCATAAGCAACATCAAAACCAGTATGGAGCCAGTGTGCAGAATAAGTCAAGGACAGCAGGTTCAGATTCCGCCTCTGATAATCACCACTTACATAATTTTGGACAAATCACTTCACTTCCTGGGCCTCAGTTTTCTGACTTAAAAATTGAAAGTTGGATTAGATGGCCTCTGACAATTTTTCCAGCTCTAAATAGAAGCTCCTTGAATCCTTTCGGCTCTTTTCTCCAATGGTCTGATGTATTTATCCTATGTCTTATTTGGCATCCTAGAGACAAAACATTGTGTGATTGAAATTTTCACGTTTTCAAGGGCTGTTTTGGGTGATTGTCTAAGTTCTACCCCTGGTCAGCTCTCCCTGGACATCCACCCCATTGCATGCTTTCTTTCAGTGCAAAGATAGACAGCCAAACAATTTCAGTTGGATTCACCGCAAATCTCAGGGCGCCAACGGAGGTGATTGAGTTTGAAAGGCTCAGAACTTAGGATTTCCCAGGGGGCTTCTGTTCCCATTTACATTTCCAATTTCCTGACATGTCAATGTTTTCTACCTTTTCTTCCAGGAGAGGAAATGGAGACTTGGAAACAAAAAGTAAATGGCCCTTGAAGCGGCAGCAGCAATGTCAGTCTGATGGACGGATGCGTCGGGGACTTCCATTTGCCAAGAGTAATAACTCTGTGCTGTGCTCTCATTTAACAGGGTCATCTTTGGGTCCCGAGGCCTTGCAGGTGATGCCTTCTGGGTGATGCCTCTGCCTGCTGAAATCCTGCTTATATATCAGGACCCGGAACTAACCCCAAGCCAGAGGGAGAGAGTATTGTCTCCTTCCCATGGATTCCCCTGGCACTGAACTGTCTGCGCCACTCACTGAGCCCTTAATACAGACTCGCTCCTTTGACATTTCAATCAACAAATATTTTAAGTGTTTACCCATGCAAGATACTGAGTAGGCCCCATGAGCTTGAGATCAGAGATTAAATTCAACTCACAGAGTTAAAGAAAGATTTAAATGAGAGGCGTAGCATTTAAAGAATCAAGGGGGAGTTGATTGTAGGGTTCCATCCATGAGAACAGAAAAAAAGCTTCTGACTCTTGAGTTTAAAGAATCTGGCTTAAAACTCAGGCCTTCTTCTTCAATGAAATCCATTAAAAGGCCTCCTTGGTGGAAGACATCAGGACCCACATAGCGCTAAAGACAGATTGGCATCTGAGCGAAGTTCGATTCTATCCATTGTCTCTTCTTGGGGTCCTGTAAGTCTGGGCCTAGGGACCTTAAGAACCACTTGGTACAAGCCCTTCATTTTACAAATGTGGCAACTTTGAAAAGTTAAGATGTAACGTGATGTCGTGAGCGGATACGAGCCCTGAACAAGACACTCACCCAGGGCAGGAATTCACAGGACCATAGTTCTTTTTTTATAAGATTGTACTTAGCTGTGAACGATCTGTCTTTTCAATATCTTCTCTTTTTCCTTCATAGATTCCCACATAGGGGGAGAGATTCAGTAAGTATTGGTTGATTCTTGAAACATACCACACAGCAAATCTGCTGTCTCCCACCAACATCATGCATGAGGGCCCCTGATTTTAAAATTGATGGCCCATGCCAATGTTAGCGCAATATTTTTATAGGTATTAAATGGAAAACAGGTGCTGACCTTAGGGAGGGAAGAGAGCAATCTTTGCCTACCATTGAAAGAGTGTTTTGAGCCAGGTAGATAAATGGGATGGCGTTTCCTCTTTTAGAGAAGTTATTATGCAAAATCTGAGGTCAGGGATACAGATGTTTTCATTCTTCTCCATTTGCCTCAGTTTTTTCACCTGTAAAATGAGCTGGAGAAGGAAACAGTAAAAAAAAAAAAGATACTAGATATCTTTCTTGCCAAAGAAAACCCTAAATGGGATCTTGAAGAGTTGAGCACGACTGAAAAACAATTGAACATTATCTCTAAAGCATTTTACATATTAGCAATTATTGCTATTACCAGAACAAGAGTGTATAGTATAGTAGAGGTTAAGTATATTATGATAATGAAGAAAATGAAATAGATGAGACAATTAGGAAAGAGAAGAAATTCTGGATGGTTGTGATGGAATGAGAGGGGAGAATTGAGGATTGAGAATCACTTTGAGATTTTGTATGTTGGTGGTTAGAAGGAAAGAGGAGCTATTGACAGAAAATGGATGTGTTTTAGGGGAAGAAGGATTAGGAGGAACCAGAACAAGTTTAGTTTTGAATATGTGAAGTATGAGATGCTTCTGGACATCATACACTTAGAGATGTAAAAATGAAGTCCAGGGAAGAGTATAAGGGTATATTGGTAAAAGGTGTAATCTTTGGACACATGATCATGAACGTGGATCTACTTACTGAAATTGTTCTTTCTTTGAAGATCGAATGAATCTTCATCTCAATGAAGCCTTTCCCATCTATTCTTGGCTGAAAGTAAATTTTTCCTCCTCAAATTGATCATAATATTTATTCCCCTTGAATTTTTCCTTTGTATTTATCACATTTCACTTGGTATTATGAATATTAACTTTTCCATTATGGGATTACAAGTTCCCTCAAGTATGAAACTATTTCTTAAAACTATAGAATCTCTGAGCTGTAAGGGTCCTCTGAGGGCATCTAGTCTAACACTGTTCTAAAATTTTTTCCATCCCAAAAAAGGGCAGGGATTCAGAAGACCTTCAGTGATGGGGAATTCGTTATCTTGTGATAATGTTGAACAATAAAGTAATCAATATGCATTTACTATGCACTTACTATTTGCCAGCCACTGTGCTATGGGTTGGAGATATACATACAAATTCTTTTCTAGTTTACATTTTAATTGGAAAGACACACACACACACACATATATATACAACCATATAATGAATAAATATGATGAAAATAAATATAAGGCAGATGGGGGAATTCAGGAAATGATTCACGTAAAAAGAGATGTGTCAGGTTAATTTTTCAGAAAGCAAAAGATTCTCTGATGAAGAAGCAAAAAAGACTTTGCTGGTTTGGAATATTGCTAGAGCAAAAACACAAAAATGAGAAATGAGTTCTGGGTTCAAGGAAGGTCTTCAAGTAATGTAATATCTGGACTAGCTTTCTGAAGGATCTCTGGTCGGGCCTTGGTCTTCGATGGAGAAGTGATGAAGGGAGGAGAGCCACCATGAGGCTGGTCAAGGATGGCGTCTGGAGTCTGGAGTCTGGAGTCTGGAGTCTGAGACTGAGTTCGAACACACACACACTCTCATCTCCAGTCCTCTTAGCCCTTAAATACCTTAGTATGATTACATCACTACAGCACACTGAGCATGTGCCAATTGTAAAACCATTACATCACCATCTCACACTAAGTATATGCCAACTAGAGTGATTACATCATTACATCATCCTAAGTCTATGTGAACTAGAGAATCATTATCTCATCAATCAAGCTGAGTAAACACCCTGCTGTAAGTATTTTTGCTTTAAGTATACCTTTTTCAGAGTTTTGGCCCTCTACAAACTAATATTAAAAAAAACACACCTACTATGTGCAATGTACTCTGATGGATACCTTTCTCAGAGTTTTGGCCCTCTACAAACTAATTTTTTTTATTATAGCTTTTTATTTACAAATTATATGCATGGGTAATTTTACAGCATTGACAATTGCCAAACTTTTTGTTCCAATTTTTCCCCTCCTTTCCTCCACCCCTTCCCTCAGATGGCAGGTTGACCAATCCATGTTAAATATGTTAAAGTATAAGTTAAATACAATATGCATATACATGACCAAACAGTTATTTTGCTGTACAAAAAGAATTGGACTTTGAAATAGTGTACAATTAGCCTGTGAAGGAAATCAAAAATGCAGGTGGACAAAAATAGAGGGATTGGGAATTCTATGTAATGGTTCATACTCATCTCCCAGAGTTCTTTCCCTGGGTGTAACTGGTTCAATTCATTACTGCTCTATTGGAACTGATTTGGTTCATCTCATTGTTGGAGAGGGTCCCGTCCATCAGAATTGATCATCATATAGTATTGTTGTTGAAGTATATAATGATCTCCTGGTCCTGCTCATTTCCCTCAGCATCAGTTCCTGTAAGTCTCTCCAGGTCTCTCTGAAATCATCCTGCTGCTCATTTCTTACAGAACAATAATATTCCATAACATTCATATACCACAATTTATTCAGCCATTCTCCAATCGATGGGCATCCACTCAGTTTCCACAAACTAATATTTTTAAAACACCTACTAAGTGCAATGTACTCTGTTAGATACAAAGTAAGGCCACAAATCCATGAATCTTATGATTTCTGGGCACCTCATCAATTTGTACCCAGAGTATTTCACACAGTTTGTGTCCCAGTTTCCCAGTTTAGATGCTCTCTCCTTCATCTTTCTTTGTCTCGATTCCACCTATCCTTCAAAAACTATATTGACTACTTCCATCACCGAGTAAGCCCCAGACTTCCAAGTCCATGGCAAATTTTCCCTTCTCTGAACTGTCTGACTTTGTTTTATATGTTCTTCTTTAGATCTCAAATCATATACTGTCTGTGATAGCTCTTCTGCTGTTGTCTGTTTTCACTTTTCATGGGTCTAACTATGTATTATCTAATCCACTAGTATCTCAAATACTAGACAGTAGTAGCAGTATTCTTAATCCTAACAATAATTGCATAATAATTATTGATATTTAAATAATATTTAAAGTTTTACGAAGTATAATTGTATGTATTTCATATTATAATATATTTAAAAACTATTCCTTGTAAGTAATACTGGCATTAGACTCATTTTTACAATTAAGGAAACTGAGACTCTAAAAGTATTAAAAAGACTTGTGTAATTCTACAGAAATCATATGTTAGAGTTTTACCTTCCCCTCAGCATCCATCACCCAACAAGTGCTCAGGAAATACTTGCTAGGTAGAGCGAAGATCTGTTTGTTGATTGACTACTAAAGCAAGACCATAGGGAGTAACTCTGGTGAAGATGAGTTGTTGAACAGAAGACCAAAGCATTGGCTTCCTGTTTCTGGGAAGGGGCTGGCAGCCAGCTATTAAAATAATGGGGTTATGTTTCAAAGGTTTCTTTCCCCGTCTTTAATCAATGAAATGTTCTTGAGATCAATACAAATGTTATTTCACTGCTTGCAGCCCTTTATAATGGGCAGCAGGGGAAGGCACGGCCGAGTCAGTTTGGCTCTGGGGTACCATACAGGTTGATTTCTCTGCTCACAGCAGGCATTAACTTAAGAGGAAAAAAAACACTCTCAAGAAGGAAATAAACAAGATGCACCACAAAGAAGCAAGACCCCCACCAAGATGTCAGCGCCCTTAAAATTCTGTCTTAGGGAGGAACAGAAGGAAATCTGTCCTTCCTGGGATTCTTGGTGACATGGTAGCCATCCAATATGGTACGCAAATGGGCTGGCCAAGCCTGCACTTGATGGAAATAGTTTACAACAGTATCTCCAGTGAAGCAGCCATATCTGCTGCTAGAGGATGGAGACCTTTCTATGCATCTGATCTCGTCTCACCTCAATTGAGTGCGATTGATTGCATGGGCAACTAGGTAGTGTAGTGGTCCAGACTTGGACTTGCAGATCTATTTAGAATCTGACCTCACTTACTAGTTGTGTGATCCTGGACAAATCACTTAATCTCTCTCAATCTCAGTCTATCCCTCTGTAAAATTAATAATTAATGAAAACACCTCCTTCAAATGGTTATTGTGAGCATCAAGTAAGGTCATATTTTCAAGGTTTTTGTGAATCTTAAAGGTTTACACTATGTTATCATCCCTGGCAATGCATGTGTCAGTCTCATTATCAATGTGAATACCCCTGGAAAGTATACTGCCAAGGTAAGAGAATTTATCCACAGCCTTCAGAACTTCACCATTTGCTATAACTGAAAGCTCCATGTATGGATGGTGTGGTGCTGGCTGATGGAGGACCTGTGTTTTCTTGGTGTTGATTGCTACAAGCAGCAGAGAATCAATCCATAAGTTGTTGCATCTCGGTTCCGGGGGCTGCAATGAATGTACAATCATCTGCAAACCAAAAAATCCTGCACCAACACTCCTTCCACTTTTGGCTGGTCGCCTTTC
Source organism: Antechinus flavipes (assembly GCF_016432865.1). NCBI lineage: Eukaryota > Metazoa > Chordata > Mammalia > Dasyuromorphia > Dasyuridae > Antechinus > Antechinus flavipes. Next base: position 19,479,000 of record NC_067401.1, read on the forward strand.
CAAGTTTACCATCAGTGTGTAAGCTGACTTTGAGTCTATATTTGCTCTCATTGAAGGCATTTGACAACATGGCTGAAAACATCATGCACAGGAGTAAGCACACAGCCTTGTTTGACTGTGCTTTATGAGCAAAGCAGAATTGAATGGGCTCAGAAAAAATGAAAAATAAAGAAAATTACGGAAGCCACCTCCAGTGTTCCTAGGGATTATTTGTATCCAACCTGTGGCAGAGTATTCTGCGCTTGTATTAGTCTGATCAGCCACAGTGGGACATACTGTAACTTGACAAATAGTGATGTCATTTTGAGGTAGCTAAGTGGTGCAGTGGATAGAGTATCAGACCTGAAGTCAGGAGGACCTGAGTTCAAATGTGACCTCAGACACTTAATATTCCCCAATTGCCTCAGGAAAAAAAATAGTGATGCCATTTTGTTCTTCAAGAATAAAGAATACCAACCAACCATTATTATCTGTATCGTCCTTCTTCCTACATGAGACCTTTCATCATACACCCTACTTGCAGATGTACCCCAATTCTTGATCATGAGTTCTCTCTTTTTCGCTCTCTATAATCTCTTCTTGATGATCTCAACAAGACTCATAGTTTAATGATCAATTCCTTGTTGATAAGTCTCAGATCAATATTTCCATTCCTATTTTCTCTCTGAACATCAGTCATATATATTGGATGTCCATTTAGACATTTTATTAGACATTTCAAACTGCAGGTCCTATTGGTGGCTGGAATTCAAATTGTCCAAAATGGGACTCAGATCTTTTCTCCAAATCCAATCCTCCTCTTAATTGTCTTATTTCTGTTGAGGATACCATTATACTTTGGGTCAATCAACTTTACAATCCCAGAGTATCTTCTACTCCCAGCCTCTATCACCTCATATATCTAATTAATTGACAAATGTCATTGTCCCTGAGGACCCCAGACCATGCTCCTTTATTCCTGGCTCTATTCCTCATCTCCAGACCTCCACTTCTACACAAAGTAAGACCACGTGTCTAGTCATTTCTGGTCCTCTTACCTCTTTGTGTCCATAGCAACTCCCATGGGACGTTTGCCCAAATATCCCAGTCTAGATGCAAGGTGCGCAATTCCTCTATTTCCTTTTTAAAAATTTTTAATTTTTAAATTTAATCTTTAATTTTTTTCGGTTTCCTAATACTACCCATTCTTCAAGGCCATCCCCAGAGAAGCCATCCAGACTCTCAACCCACAATGACTTTTCCCTTCATTAAACTCTCAGAATTTATTTGATATATTCATTAGGCACTGAAGCGTATGCTGATCTCCTGGTCAGCAGCCTTTTCACACTATTCAATTACCCTCTTCTTTGAGATAATTGATATTTCCAGAGATGGAAACATTCAATTACCCTCTTTCCTGATTGATGAATCCCTGATCTGGATGACCATTTCATGAAGTGCCCAGGCCATGCTTACATGGCTCCTGGTTCCACAGACTTACTCTATAAATTCAGTGTCTCCGTCAGCAGCCTCATTCCCCACTTTCTAATCCCTTTGGTGTATTGTCATTTCTCATAAAATACAAATTTCTTAAGGACGAGGAACATCTTTTTGACTTGAATCTGTATCCCTAGTGCTTAGCCCAAGGCCTGTAAGTAAGTAGTAAGTGCTGAATAAATGCTCTTTCTTGCTATCTACCTATCTATTCCTACATGACATGTTTTCCATTTATTCCCTTCTCTCAACTGACCTGGCTATTCCCTGAGTTCAAGCACTAATCATTTCTCATTTAGTCTATTGCAATGGTCTAGTAATGGGTCCTACTGTCTCACTTGTATATTCTCCAATCCATTTCCTACACAGCTGATCATACTTCTAAGGCACAGGTCTAACCATATCACTCTACCACTCAACAAATTCCATTGTCACTAAAAGAAAATGAAATAATCATCCAGTTTTTAGTTATTATGTGTTTATTCATTATCTATGTAAAAAAATGAACTCACATCCTTCTGACCCTTGGTCCAGAAAATTATAGACCTATAGCCTTAATAAAGACTGACACAATTACACATGTATAAAATATTAACAAATAGGCTATAACAATATGTTTGAATATACACTGTGACTAGGTTGGACATATACCACAAGTGCACAATTGGTACAGAAGACTAAAAAAAATAATAAATTATCAGTCTTTATTAAGGTTATAGGTTTATAATTTTCTGGACCAAGAGTCAGAAGGATGTGAGTTCATTTTTTTTTTTTTTTTGAGGAAATGGGAAACTTGCTCAGGTTTAGGCATACATAGCTAGTGTCAAGTAACTGAGGCCAAATTTGAACTCAAATCCTCCGACTCCAAGACTGCTGCTTTATCTATTCTACTATTTAGCTGCCCATGAGTTCAGGTTCAACATTGGATACTTCCTACCTGCATGATCCTGCCAAGTCAGCCTCTGTTTGTTAAGGTTTTCTCATCTGTAAAATGGGGATAATAACAGTACCTATCTGCTAGAGTTGTTGCAAGGATCAAATGAGATATTTATAAAATACTTTATAAAGCTTAGAGTGCCACATAATTACTATCAACGATTAGAATTATCAAACCCATATTTATGTCTTTGACATTTAAAATTCTTCATGATGTGAATCCCACATACCTTTCTAACCTTATTACCCATCACTCCCCTTAATGCCTTTTATGGTTCCACCAAACTAGTGTTCTAACTGTCCCTTACACTAAACATTCTAGTCCCTTTTCTTTTCTTTCTTTCTTTTTTTTTTAACATATGAACATTCAAAGATATCTTTTACTCTAGCTTATCTTTGAAGTTCTTTGTCAGATATCAAAGTTCTTCTCACTCTTTTCTTTTTGTCCAGAACTTTGAATAGACTCTCTTCTCTGGCTGCAATATATTCCCTCTTCTCCTTTATCCTAATTTCCTTCAAAATTGATTTCCAATAGAAAACCAGCACCTGGCCTGTCCCCAAAACACTTTGTGCTTATTTTGCATAGATTTCATACATTCTTATTCTGCATACCTTTATATAAGTATGTTACTTCCCTCATAGAATGTGAGCTCCCTGAGGGTAGAAAACTCTCTTCCTTCTTTTTTTTTTTTTTACTTCCTCTCTTCCCCCTTCTTCCTTCCTTTTTTCCTTCTTTTCTTCCTTCCTTCCTTCCCCTCTTCTCCCTTTCTTCCCTCCCTCACTTCTTCCCTCCCTTCCTCTCTTCCTCCTTCCCTCCCTCCCTTTTTTCCTTCTCCCTCCTTCCTTCCTTCCTTCCTTCTTTCCTTCTTTCCTTCCTTCCTTCCTTCCTTCCTTCCTTCCTTCTTTCCTTCCTTCTTCCTTCCTTCCTTCTTTCTTTCCTTCCTTTTTTCCTTCTTTCCTTCCTTTCTCAGTGTCTAGCACAGAACCTGACAGACAGAAGTTATTTAATAAATGATTGTTGATTAACTGATTTCCTGATTCCCTCAGCTGTCAGGACAATCTTCCTTTATAGATTGCTATTTTGAACATTTTCTATAATTGTTGCATCTCACTCTTGGGGATGCATGTAGTAGCTCCTCTATGCAACATAAGCTTGTTTGTATGGGAACTAATTCATTGTTACCTTTATATTCTCCAGAGCTTTTGTTTAATGGAGAGGTGAGTTAGAGTAAAAGATATACTTGAATATTCATATGTTAGAAAGAGAAGATGGGCTGGTAGCATGGGGAGGAGATATGAGGAATAACCCTGGACAGTCCTTCTGGTCTCTTCAAGATATCAAGAAAATTTGAGGTAGGAACCAATGCACTGTTCCTTGCAGATGCAAGGAACAGACTTTCCCTTTGTCTAATATATGGAAGGAAGCAGAGCAGATTCTTCCAAGAAGATTATATATGGATGGGTTGCAATCTACTCCACTGGAGGGAACATTTACATCTAAGAGATCGCATATCCATTTAAGGATTTGAGTGTTTCCATCATTTGGGAAAATGGCCTGTGCACACATTTGTTGAATTAAAGTGAGTTCAACTGAACAAATATATCATTGTGTGTATCTTCCACAGTATTGTCTTGAATTAAACAGAGGCTGAGTAAGGAACCACCCAGATAATATATACAAGGTCACTGGGATGAAAATCTAAAACACTGAGATGAATCCAATAACATAGAATTTAATAAGTGTAAATACAAAATCTTAGAGTTTAAAAAACCAGATTCACAAGGACAAGATGGTGAAGTTTATGGCTCAATAGTGGTCCTTCTGGACAATCTCTGGGGGTGTTAGAGGACTACAAGCTAAAAATGATTGAATCACATAGTATGGCAATACTCAGGCAACCTTAGAGAACAGAAGAAACATAACTGTCAGGACTAGGGAGATGATAGTCCTATTATAACTGGTCAAGCCATCTTGTGTTCAGTATTGGATGTCTCATATTAGGAAACACATAGATAGTCTGGAAAGCACCTAGAGGGTGAAAACAGCAGCATGGCAAATGGCTCTAAACTCATGCCATATGAACATCAATTGAAAGAAATGGAAAGCTTAAGCCTTGATGGGCAGGAGGATAAGGATAACCAGGGATGAGCTTGAGGAGACTCTAACTCACTCAAACCAATTGTTAAAATTTTCAGCGTGTGCTTTTATACCTCAGAATTGGAAGAGATCAGGGTTTAATTTATTGTTTCGTTGATTATCCGGATTTAAGAAAATGATGGAGAAAATGGTAACACTACAGATTAAACTTAAGAGTTTATCTTGTACAATTCCCTTGCCCCAGAAAGCTAGCTGTTAAACATTTATCAATAGACCCCTGATAATACCTGTTTTTCATGATGTAAAGGAGTTTTATGTGGAAGAGGGATTAGACTTTTTCTAGGCACACTGGGACATGGATCTATGGCTGGAAGGGACCTCAGAGCTCATCTGATCTAATCTCCTAAATTTACAGGTGAGAAAACTGAGGCCCAAGCAAATTAAATTACTTGCCCAAAGTAAAAAAAAAAAAGAATCCAGGTCTTTTAACTTCATAGCTAGTATTCTTTTCAATGTACCATATTCAAGCAGTATTAGGTACATAGAGGTATTCTTGGCAAATAGCTTAGAAAAAGAAAAAGAAAGACTTCCTAAAAATGAGAACTATCCAAAAGAGGAATGGGCTACCTTGGAAAAGGGTGACTTTCTTGTTATTGTGGGACTTCTCCCAAAAGCCCAATAACCCTTTTTAAAAAGAGATATACAAAGGGATTCATGTTCCTGTCTGAGACCTGAGACAAGGTCTAGTTGTCCTTCGAGTCCCCTTCCCTGCCATGATTCTATGAGGGCCTACATCAAGAGAAAGCCTAATTCTTGAAGCATTGAAATATTTGGCGATGATGATAATGATGATAGGGTTGAAGATCTTTTTTCAGACCAGAAATGCAACTGTTCTGGCTTCAGAGCCCCTTTCCCACTGTACCAGTTAGAAAACTGATTCTCCTAGTACAGTAAGATGTCCATACATATGCAGCCCGAGCTTCCCATCATACCTTTAAACACAAATCTGCTGTTTTCAAACCCAATTAGAAGCAGGTAATTACCTGTGGGAAGCAGGGATTTGAATTGTCTACAGGATCGACACTGGGAGTCTGCAAGCCAGTCTTCTCTAGTTATCAATAAAGGGTTACAACAAAATCATTATCCGGTTGTGTGTTCCATTTAATCTATCATTTCCCCAGTCCAGTGCTGAAAACAACAACAGAAATCTCTTTAAGATAACATCTGGTAGGGGATGATGCGTTGGGGGTGGGGAATGGGTAACATCCAGAGACGCCAGCTACCCTGTGGCAGTGCAGCCCAGTTCTCAGCGAAGGAGGATGGGTCTGCCAGGAAAAGCAAAAAAAATTGATTTCCAAGGAACATGAAGCCATAACTACTGTATATGTGGGAAATGAGGGCTGCCCCAGGAGGCTGCTGGTTGTGTGGAGGAGCTTACTCAAGCTGGAGCCATGCTGTGTTGCACCGTCAGCATGGCGGGTTTCCAATGGCAGGAACTACTGTTGGCAGGGCCCTTCCCTTTGGTCCTTTCCATCTTGGCACTTTCTCTACCATTTTATTTCTTCCTCTAAACAGATACATAATCACAGCAGTCAGGTGGGCAGACAATGCCAAGTTGTCTTTAGTGTCTCTCAAGGCAGCTTGTTGCCATTCTGGGGGCTCTCAGGAGAAAACAATCACCTACTTACCTGAGGAGCTGGGGACTTTTCCCAGCATGCATTGTGGAGGGCATTCAAATCTGATTTGTCCTGGAATAGACCTGCCTTTCCCCCTCTCCTACATTTTTCTCAATTTATTTATTTCACAGCAGAGTGCTGTTGGTCATCGTGTATATCTTTTGCATCTTTCATACCATCTTTCGAATATATTAGCCAAAACTTGAATACAGGTTTCTTTTTCCTTTTTTACTCTGTTTTGCGCTCTTTAAAGCTTCATCTTCATCCTGCCTTCAAATTTTGGGTCTTGTCACTATCCACTTTTGTACTGGGAAGCTTTCATTTTTAGAGCAAGCGTGATATGACTATATAGCAACGAGATTCTTCCAGGGTTTAAATCCCACTTTGGGAAGAAGTTTGGTACTTGGGGAGTCAGGGTCATTCATTCCAGCAAATCCTGTTAATGTAAACATAATGGCTGGCTTCACACATTTTTTTTCCTAATTGAATAATTCAGTCAATCACTACAGCCCTTGGCCAATATGGGGCCGAATAACTGGAACAGTGGCTTGTTAGTTTTTTCCCCATGGAATCCATTGTTTGGACGTCTTGTGATGTCCCTAGTAACACAGGAGCCCGACCATATCCCAACACTTTGACACTTTGCAAAACAACTCATTTATTTCCATGTGGGGTGCCCAACACAGATCGGTTTTGCTTTTTTTTCCCCTTTCTGATAATACATTTGAAATTGGAAAAGTCCATAAAGACTGTCTCATCCCCTCATTTTATAGATCAAGAGAGGTTAAGTTCATTCCCCCAATGTCATACAAATAATAATAAGAGCCACAATTTAGGTTCAGATCTGCAGACTTCAATCATTCTTTCATCTTGCTACTTTACCTTCAAACAATGTACCCATTATACTTAATGTCATAGTATTATTTTTATAGCATCTTGGATTCTGGAAGGTGAATAGAAACTAAGGTAAATTTGGTCCAACTTTCTTATGAATGAGTGATTAAGTAAATGAAGGAATGAAAATTAAAACTTCAATTAAATACTTGTTATGTTACAAGCACTAGCAGGAAAGAGATGAAAGAAATATAATCCCTATTTTCAAGGAGCTCAAATTCTAATGAGAAAGACAACACATACAGGAGTCAACAGATGGAGAAGCCCAGTGGTTGCTAGGACATGACAGCAAGGCTGATGGTAATTCATATTCTTCAATGTTATTTCTTCTAGGAAAAAAAAAAACACTTAGCAGTGCCAAGGTGTTTGATGCTAAAAACTATCTTTGTTTTTAGTAGCTATAGTTGGAAGGGAAAACTTAAAGTCAGTTGTTGGGTAGGATCTTCTCATGACCTGGGCTGTGGGTGGAAGATATTAGAACAGAAGCAGGTTCGTGCCTTCAGGTGACTATTTAAAACTAAATTTATGGAAGAATTGCTGATCTACATTAATGGAGTGTGTTCCCTGAAAGAGCAAAATTAAGCAAAGAAATAAAGTAATTATTTCTTGCTCAGTATCCTCAAAGTACATTCCTTCTTCTTCCCATAAATTATTTGTTAAAGACACATTTAGGAAGATATAGAGCTTATCAGAGAAGGTGCTGGTTCCTTCCTCTTGGGGAATGGAGGACAAGAAAAATAAAGAAAATTTCATCTATGCCCTGGATCAAAAGAGGGATCAATATACTATGCTGAATCATTTCTGGCTTCTAGGCAAAATATGGCTGCTTCATTAGTGGCAACTCATAGAATGAGCTGGAAAATGCTTATTTCTGGAATCATTAGAATTATTTTAGGTTTGTTTCTAGAGGATTTAATAGTAAGACTGATTTATCTCAAATCTCAATGGCAACTTCTGGGTCCTTTATATATAGATTCATCAAAAACTCTGACTACAACATGTTTTCAACATAGGAGCCTTCTAACTGACTCTGAAGGTCCAAGTAGAAGAATTAGGGCTGGACGCTTCATGTGATTGGGATGGAGAAGCTAAGACCTGTTGACTGAAGTGAGTTACAGATTTCAGTTCAATGGCAATTGTGGTTAAGTTTATTTCTGCTCCCAAAATGCCATTATATTACAGGGTTATTATTATTTTTTTTAAAGAGAAACTCTGCCAAATTTGACCTGCTAACACCGTGAGCGGATGAGGACAATTTGAGAATTTATGAGTAGTGTTTCCTATGTAATTTAATTCCCAAGGCTAATCAATTTCTCTATTCCCTTGAGCAATCATGTGTTACCTTAATCTTCATTCAGCATAGCAATGTCTTTTTAAAAATACATTCAAAGCTATAGATTTGTTCATATGAAAATTTAATTGGTCACCATTTTGCTTCAAAATGGTGGACTTAACTGCAAACCAGATACAACATTTATCCTGGTGCTCCTTGACCAAACACATCAGTGGTATGCAAAAAGCTCCCCTGGAACGTAAGACCTTGGACAAATTTATAAAATCTCTCTTTTTCTGGATCATTATTGCTACCAAAATGATCTCAGAACTTCATTGTCTGATACTTACCAAGGGTTGTTATCAACTCTGCTTATAATCACTTGGACTGAAAACATGAACTTTTAAAATTTACATATTTAGTAGAAATAGATCTAGGGCTATAGAAAAGAATGGTATCGCTCAAGGAGCAATTAGAGCAACTCTCTAGCAATCTGTGTACTTTTTATGAAGGAAGGAAGAAAGAAAATGAGCATTTATTAAATACCTACTATATACCTGGCATTATGCTAAGTACATCACAAATGTTATCTCCTTTGATACTCACAACAACCCTTGCAAGGTGGGTGCTATTATTGTTTAGTTGAGACTGATTCTTTGTGACCCATTTGGGATTTTCTTGACTGAGAGAGTAGTTCACCCTTTCCTTCTCCAGCTCATGTTACAGATGGGGAAACTGAGGCAAAGAGGGTTAGGTGACTTTCCTAGGTCACATAGCTAGTAAGTGTCTGAGGTCAGATTTAAACTCAGGAAGACAAGTCTTCCTGACTTCAGGTCATTTAACTGACTTTATCCCCATTTTATTCATACAGAATGGGAGACTTAGAGAGGTTAAGTAGATTCTTCATGTTTACAAAGTTAATAGTCAGAGCTGGGATTTGAACTCTGACTTCATAATCCTCCTACCACACCAGGCCATCTTTTCTGTGCACAGGAAGTTAAGTTGGAACCTAGACTTGCCACAGAACTAATTCAAAGGTGACTTTGAAGGAGAAATCCTGATTTCTAGTCAGTGCTTTATTATTCTTTTCCAGTTCTTCTAAAATTAAAAGGCAAAAGAATAATAAGTTCTTCTGTAAAAGAGAGTGTTCTCTGAAGAAGATAAACAAAAAAGGTCACATCAATAGAGGACACAATTTGTGGTTTAAGAATATTACATTTTGGGGGCGGAATGCCCGCCCCATCCTGGGCATTAGTATTATTGGTGGTTCTCACTGTCATTGACCAAGGGGAAGCAGGAGTCCTACTGCATTCTCTCCTGCCTTACCATTACAGAAAACATGCTGTGGATGCATAATGAGAAGAATTGGTTTCTCTTCCCCTCACCCAACTTCTAAGCAAAGAACAAGGACTGATGGATGACTCCAGCTTCCTGATGCAGGAGTTCCCAGGAGTCCTTTGGGCTATTGAGAGTGGGGATGAAATGGAGGCATTGACTGGAGCCCAATGTGGAGGAATGAGTACAGGGTCCCAAAGGTGAATGCAGATAGGGGCATTTACAAGCAAGTCCCTTGAGAGCTTAATGCGTCATTGTTGGCGCAATCATTTCAACTGCCATTGTGCTGATTTCTCTTCGTTGCTTGAAGTTGCTCTTTGTTTTCCCTTCTAGAAATTAGCGGGAGATGTCACTGAGACTCATGTACTAAAATACATGATGTTAAAGAATCATCTTATGGATCCAGGTGCATTCAGGGGCTTCTGAGACTAAACTCTGCCCCTTCTTCTCTTTTCCTATGGCCAGCCCTGTTAGTACCAGCCTTCACTATCAATCACTTGCCCATATTCTTATCTTAAAAGCCACCATTTCTTCTTACCAATTCTCCTTCAGAAAATGGATTGGCTTGTTTTGTTTGTATACGAACCGATCATATTATTCACCTAGTGGGATATCAAGGGGATTTATATATCTAGAGTAGGAAAGCAACTTTGAGCCCATTTAGTCTAATTTTCTGTGCCCCCAAATCATCAGTGACCGGTTTCCCATGCACAGTGACCACACCCCACTCAAGCCATCTCAGCAGAGGGGCTAAACCAGGTTAAAGATAATCAATAAGCCTCAAACCCAATGATGAGTTAGGGAGATGTCCACCCCAAGCATGTGAAGACTTCCTCTGGCAGAATGGATAGTTGAGAAAACCTTGTTCTGATGGCCTTGCAGGCAGCTGAAGCTGGTTCTGTGGAACACTGAGAGCTGGATCAGATGTAAAATATTTTAAGGCCATCCACTGTATATTGGGCTATCTCCAGTCATCCTGACTTTGGCCATTGGATTAGAAGAGAAAGGGAGACTGAGGACTTCGTGCAACTCTGCTTCACTTAAATCTAAATCATGTATAAGTCAAGACATCATCCTGTGATGTCATTGCTCTCTTTGAAAAAAAAAGACAAATAACAATTATCTATCAAAGCAAGTCTGAACACTTTGGTTAGCATCACTTAAGACTCTCCAAAACTGGGTACCACTTGGCCTTTCTTATTTCATTATTACTTCTTTGCACCATCCAGCCAAAATGGAATTCTTTCTGTGTTCCAGATGAGTTCTATAATTTCCCACTTCCCTGCCTTTGCTGGAAACTGTGGTCCTAACCACAAGTCCCAAGAGGGCAAGCATTTTACTTCCTCCTAGAATCTGATTATATGATTTTATCAGGAAAGTAAGTCTCAATATTTAATAAATATCTTTCAACTGGATCACCTTCTCAGATCCAATATAAAAAACTTTGTTTATTACTCTTTATTTTCCATTATTTGGATGGATAGAAACCTCAGTTATTTTGGATGAGAGAATTTTTATCTTTTAGAAGCGGCAGGAAGACCTTAGAGAGTCTCTATCCCAACCCAATCACTATATAGACGAAGAGACTGATATTCACATTTAGAACATTTTCCCCAAGGTCTTAGAGGCTATAGGTGGGGAGCTGGCCCTAAAGTACCTTTCCAGACTTCTTATACACTATTCTCCATTAAATTTATGGTCCAACTAAGTCATCTTTCCTACTGTTTCTCTAATCCCTGGAAAGGATGTTAAGCCTTAAAAATCATCTCTCCCAGACCATTCAATTTACATCCAACTTTATTGGACTTTTCTTCCTGGAACATTCATCCACCCTGTCAGTTGCATTCTCTGACATGCTCCTGGGACTTCCATTATGGAGAAGGGCCCAAGCCAGACAACTTGGCTGTTTCTCTCTTGGCTGTTTCTAACTTTCAAGATTTTGATGACATGGCACCAGTCCTTTCGAGTTTCCTTTTCTGTGTCGTTTTCTCCCATTAGAACGTAAGCTCTCTGAAGGCAGGAATTGTCTTTCTCTTTGCTTGGGTTTGTATCCTCAGTATTTAAACCAGTCTCTGGCATTTAGTAAGTGTTTAATAAATTCTGACTGCTTTGTTTTGTTGTCTTACAGTTGAAGAAGCTAAATTTAATTTAATTTAATTTTTGTTTAATTTAGAAATTAAATAAGACTATAAAGTAAACAGTAGAGCTAGAGTTCAAACTATGTTCTCTTTTTGTCAGACCAAACCCAGCAGTCTTTTCCCCTCACCCCTCTCTCTTTTTATTGTTTAGGCTCTTCAAGGTCAAGGACTATTCCACCTTTGCTTTTGCTATTAAGCACCTAATAAAATTTCTAGCATACATTAGGCGCTTAATAAATACCAACCGGTTAAAGGAACAAAAGTGTCTTCAAAGCTGCCCAGCTGAGAAATCTGGGCATTCAAGATCATCCTCAGTAGGACAATTATCAACGAGAAACTGTCCCTTGCTAACACAGCAAGAGGGCCAGATATTAGGTCTTCTTTGATTTACTCAGGGCATAGAATATACCCTGGACTCCTGGAATTTCTCAGTCCCAATTTGCAAAGCTGCCATCCTTCAGGGCTGAGTACTTTCTGAAAGCTTCAAAAGCAATTCACTCCCTCTCCGTAGGAGGGAGAGAGAAGCAGAAATGAAAAAAAAATGAAAACATACAAAATCCTACACAACAGGAAATCACATTGGAAAGCTGTGAAAATCATTTATCCTTTTGAGGCTAATGGTTTTTAATTTTCTCAGGCCCTGATCTCCCTGGCAACAATTTAAAAGTGCACAAGCTTTCATGAATCAACGTTGGGCACCTCTGAATTTTTAATTAGGTGTCATTGGATTGAAACTTTCCTTTTGATTGTTTCATGGAAAGGGCTTAGCAATTTAATGATTGCTTTCCTCCTTCCTCCTTTCTTACTCCTACCCCTCCTCTTAAAGTCAATGCAGATTATTGAACACTCTCAGGGGGTCAGACTGGGAGAATAGGGAAAGGCTGCTTGCCTGGGATTTGGTAATTGGCTGGCCTGTTTCCATTCATGAAAAGCTATCAGATAGAGGGGATGAGGTTACTTTAGGTAATGCCGGGTAGAAGTTAAGGAACTGGGCTCAGAGGGGGGAAGATGTGAGTTCAAATGCTATCTCAGAAAATTACTATATGTGTGACTTTGGGAAAATTACTTAATTGCTCTGTGCCTCAGTTTCCTCATGTATAAAATGAAAGAGTAAAAGGACAGTGAAATTCATTTGTTGCCAAGACCCTTCGCATAACCCAGAGGAGAGCCTAGAGGTAAAAGCTCTAAGAGCTCAGAATGCAGAGACTAGGATCTCTCTCTAAGATTTGGACTATCAGCTATGGGCCCCAAGTCTAAACCTAAGTCATCCCTTCCTCTGTGGACTGGAAACCTTCCTAGGTGATATAGGTACCAAAGGACCCCAGATCTACCACATGTATCTTTGTGCCCATAAGAGGCAGACTTGCTTTGACCAGTAAAGACCAGTAAAGATTTGGGCCTAGACCAATGGATCCCCTACTTTTCTTATTTTTTATTTTGCAAGTTTAAATTTATTTATTTATTTTAATATACATTGCTGTATGAATCATGTTGGGGGAGGAAAGAGAAAAACCATGGAAGAAAGGAAAAAAAAACACAGAAAAAGTGAACATAGCATATGTTGACTTACATTTAATCTCCACAGTTTTTTTTTTCTGGAGGCAGATGCCATTTTCTATCCAAAGTCTATGAGGATTGCTTTGGATCACTGAACCACTGAGAAGAACTAAGTCTTTCCTAACTGATCATCACACAATCTTCCTGTTACTGTGACCAATGTATCCCTAGTTCTGTTTGTTTCACTCTGCATCAGTTGCTGTAAATCTCTCCAGGACTTTCTAAAATCTGCCTGAAGGGTTGTTGGAGTCTGTTTTGTGGAGGAAGAGGAGGTGGACAATAGCTAGTGTTATAATGATGAATGGGAAGATGAAGTGGATTGCAAAGAACTGGGTGAGGGTGGCTTTGTAACCCCCTCAAATTCATTCTGCCAGGGCGGTCCCGATGTAGGAGCTTGCTCATCATTTTTTATAGAACAATAATATTCCATCACCTTCATATACCAGATCCCCTACTTTTTTAAGCTAGACTACATTTCAGTAAAGACCACCGGAAATGGGTTCAAATTCTGCCTCTGCAATTTATTCCTTGTATGACTATCAGCAAGATACTTATCCTCTTATCCCACTACCTAATTAATGAATGCTTGTTGACTGACCTCTGTTTCTTCATCTAGAGAACAAAGGGATTGGGATGAGGTCTCTGAGGATCTTTACTTTAAATCTATGATTCTTTCATCAGACATCACTATTCCTAAACAATAAGACCTTCAAGATGATCTAGTCCAACTACTATGTTTTAACAGATGAAGAAACTGTGGCTCAGAGATAGGGGAGTGATGAATCTGAGTGACCCCTAAATATTTCAAGTCACACTCCCTCCTCAGAGGAGGCAAAGGTAAACGTAACAACCTGATTAACAAATGTTAATCACTTGCTGATGTATCTATCTTTGGGGAACTATTCCAGGAAGAAAAAGATATTTTTATAACTATGTGATAAGTAGAGTTTTCTCAGTTGGTACTTAATAACAACCAGCATTTCCATAACACTTTACATACATCTTGAGGTAGGTATTATTATCATCTTCTCTATGGGGAAGCACTTGATATCCATAGCACATATCATCATGCTTAACAGGATGCAGAAGGTTATTATGTATAGGTAACTAAGGTACCCAGTTTATTGGGCAGCAAGGTGGGCAGAATTCTGGGCCTGGAGTTAGGATGATGTGTATTCAAATCCAATCTCAAATACTAGTTTTGTGAAGTCAAGTAATTTAACCTATTTGCCTCAGTTTCCTCATCTATAAAATGAGGGGCTTGAACCCAACAGCCTCAGTTTTCTTGCAGCTCTAATACTCTGATTTTACATAAGGTTAGGGACAAGATCTATGATTTTCTTGTAATAGGGAACTCACAGATGAGGAAATTTCCTCTCCCCATACAGGTTGGCAGCTTCTCTGTAACTCTAAATTTCAAAGAGTTTCCTAGAGCTCTGAAATGTAAGGTGGTTTGTCTATCTGTGTAGAGGCCAAATCTGAACTCGGCTCTCTCTGTCTGGAGGTCAGCTTTCTAACTACTATACCATATAGTCCTTCATGATCCTACAAGTCTCTGAAACCCTTTCAGAGTATCTACAAATTCAAAATTAATTTTAATTTCGAACATGGTAAATATCTACAAATATAACCCATATAAACAAAAACTCTTTGGGCAGGTCCTCAATGATTTTAATGGTATCAAGATCCTGAGAACAAAAGTTTGAGAATTATTGCTATATTAGTAAATTAGTAAAAATATATTAGTAAATAGGCATTTATTAAACACCTGCTGAATCACATTAAGTTAAGTGCCCTTTTGTATACTTCCTTGTTAACATGTTTTGGAAACCCACTAGAATGTAGTCTTCCTAAAGGCATGGATTGTTTTGTTTCCGTCTTTGTGTCAGTAGCACCTAGCACAACTCCAAGTACATAAAACAGATTGTCCCAAATGTCTTAATTTGATGTTAAAATTTTATGGCTTAGGGATTTTTATGTAATAAATGCTTGTTAAATGAATGAGTTACAATTTTACAGATTAAGAAATTGAGGCTCAAATTTGGAACTATACCCAAAGGGCTATCAAACTGTGCATACACTTTGACCCAACAGTGTTTCTACTGGGCTTATATCCCAAAGAGATCATAAAGAAGGGAAGGAGTCACACATATGTGAAAATGTTTAGTGGCAAGAAACTGGAAACTGAATGGATGCCCATCAGTTGGAGAATGGCTGAATAAGTTATGGTATATGAATGTTATGGAATATTATTATTCTATAAGAAATGACCAGGAGGATGATTTCAGAGAGGCCTGGAGAGACATGAACTGATGCTGAGTGAAATGAGCAAAACCAGGAGATCACTGTATACAGCAATAAGATTATATGATGATCAATTTTGATGGACATAGTTCTTTTCAACAATGAGATGATTCAGGCCAGTTCCAATGATCTTGTGATGAAGAGAGCCATCTACACACTGAGAGAGCATTGTGGGAACTGAATATGGATCACAACATAGCATTTTCACTCTTTTTTTTGTTTGCTTGCATTTTGTTTTCTTTCTCAATGTTTTCCTTTTTGATCTAATTTTTCTTGTGCAGCAAGATAATTGTATAAATATTTAAAATATATACTTTTTACCATGTTTAACATATATTGGATTACTTGTCATCTGGGGAAGGGGTAGAGGAAAGTGAGGGGAGAATTTGGAACATAAGGTTTTACAAGGGTTAACGTTGAAAAATTATCCATGCGTATGTTTTAAAAATAAAAAGCTGTAATAAAAAGAAATTGAGGCTTAATTAATGACTTGCATGTGGTCACATAGATAGTGTATGACAGAAGTATTTTTGAACCCCGGATTTCCCGACTCTAAGTTGAGAGTTTACTCCCCCAAGGTCTTACTTTTCTCGTCAAGTCCTCCATAACCAGAGCTGCATAGTCAGGGACAGCAGAAACCATGTGTCAAGGAACACTGTAGAGAAAATGGCCACACAGGTCCTTTCGAGCTCTTAGATTCTGTGAATAAAAAGATCACTTCAGTCTAGTCGTATAATTTTTTTTTGCTTGTTTAAGAACAATGCCTTTCAGTTACCCCAAATCCCTGTCATTACATCTGATACAGTAGATTAATAAACCTAATTACATATTGAATAGAAGCTGAGTTAAGGTGTGGCCCTGGATGCTTCTTGGCTAGACTAATTATCGAATCTGTAACATTAGAAAACAGAACCTTATTCAATTTGCATTCACGACAGTCAGACCAGCCCAACTTTGGAGCTGTAGGAGCTCCCTTCAGATGTCTAGAGGCTTGGCATGTGGAAGTAGATTTACTCTGCTGAGGACTGGAGGGCAGAAAAGGAAGAAAGTGGAAGGCAGTGGGAATGTTTAGCCTGGAGAAAAGGAAACCTAGCAGAGCATGATAGCTGTCTTCAGGAATTGAAAGGGTTGTCACACACATGAGGAGAAATAGATTTATCTTGCTTTTCCCAGAGGGTCAGTGACAAGGAGTAGGGAAATCTGGATTCAGATGACCCAGATTTGATGCTTTTTACTTGTGTGATTGCAGCAAATCACAACCATTTGGAGCTTTATCTTCCTTCTCTGTTGAATGAGAGGAGTGGGCTAGATGGCTTGATCATATTTCAGGAAATCTGTTAAGGGCTGGGGGTACTACAAGTAAAACAGTTCCTGCCCCCAAAGAGTTTGAAATCTAACAGGGAAAAACATCACATAAAAGGGAGCTAGAAAGCAAGAGTGGAGAGGAGACTAACTTTTTATACTTAATTTCAAATTCTTATCCAGAATTCACAGCCTATTAGTATTTCTTTCCTCATAGTCTCTTTCATGTTGACCATTTGCACCTTCTTTCATTTTTCCCAACTTAATGGAAGAAGAGTATGAAGTAAAGCCCCAGAGTTGTTTCAGGGTGCATATGGTGGCATAGTGATATTACTATTACTACTACTACTACTACTACTACTACTACTACTACTACTACTACTACTACCATTACTACTATTATAACTACTAGAAGTACTATTTATTCTACCACTACTATTTTTTCTTCTACAAAACTACTGCTGCTGCTGTTCCTATTGCTGCTACCATTACTATTACTCGACTACTACAACTACTTATTACTCGACTACTACAACTACTTATTACTATCATTCTCCTCCTATCACACTATATTACTATTACTACTATTATTATGTCTACTACGTCTACTACTATATCTACTTCTACTATTACATTTATTACTATTGTGTCGTCTACTATTACTACTACTACTACTACGTCTATCACCATTATTACTCTACTACAGCTATAAATACCAATTATTATCCTCCTCCAACTATTATGACTACCATTATTACCCTTTTATTACTACAAATATCTTCTTCCCTTTCTCCTACTCTATACTATGCTACTATTACTACCTACTACTATTGCTATCACCATGCTATTACACTACTGTTCTCCTACTACTATAACTACTACTCTCACCACAACTGCTACTATTATCACTATCACTTCTACTATTACTATTACCATTACCACCACTACTACTACAACCACTGCACCTACCCTAGTATCATTATTTCTTTTCCCTACTGATACTACTGGTGCTGTTGCTATTACTACCCTATTTCTACTATTATCACCACTAGTACTATCATTACTACTAGTAGTGTTAATACTACTACTGTTACTATTATTAATTATTCTCAACTCTTAGACCAAAGAATTCTTAAATTCTAAGACTCATGGGAAATTTTATAGACTTCCTGGACTCCTGGGCAGCATATCTCTTCACGGAATGTTTTTTAAGGCATAAAATAAAATACACAGGATTACAAAAGAAAACAATGTAATAAATAAATAAATAAATAAATATATACAAATCAAAACACAAAATACAAAGGAAACTAATTTAAATTGAGATGTCCTTATTAAAATATTTGCTTAAAACAACAACAAAAAAATCATAGCCCTAAGAAGTTTTGCTCCACAGTCTATCTTCTACACAAATGCCAAAATAATCTGAGATATAAATCCATGTTCTTCTCTTGCTCCAAACACTTCAGGGGCTCACTAATATACTAGGAATCAAATATAGACTTCTCATTCTCACACACAGGACCCCCTATAATCTGGCTCTTTTCTATCTTAAAACACTTGTTTCTTATTACCGTACTCTCCATTCCTGCCAAAGTAGGCTAGGAGCTGCTCCTCACTTCCTTTTCTCTTCATCTCAGAACCATTGTGTTCCTTGAAGGCTAAGTTCAAGCTCCTTCATGAAGCTGTTCATTTTCTTCCCCTTCTTATTTAACTTTGTACTTATTTAGTCTTGGACTCATAGTATCATTACATTTAAGACAGAGCAAAGAGACCCAGAAAACAGCTGGGAAATAGCTTTGGACTCAGAGGACTTGAGTTCAAACCTCACCTTTGATGCTTACTGATGATTTGAGAAGCCCACTTCTGGGGCTCAGTTTCCTTAAGTGTAAAATTAAGGATTTTGAATTAATTGCCTCTGAAGTCTCTTTTAGCACTATTTTTGTGGTTCCTTTCTCTCACTTTACAGATCAAAAAACACTGGGGCACTGAGAATCTTAATAACATGTGCCAAGTTACAAAAGTAGTGAGCATCAGAGGTAACACTTGAACCCAGAACCTTTAACTTCAGACCTAGGGTGCTTTCTCCAACACTACTATGTCTACATTATATCCTCCAATAGAATGTAAATCAATAAGAGCCGGGGTCATTTTGTGTTTATATTTTTGCTCTACATCGACCTCAAATCGGATTGAATGTATGATTTTAATTTGTCTGACGAGGAGAAGCAATGGAAAATGGGGCTGAAGGAAAAGAATTAATATGCTCATATGTTTGGAGATGCCTATCAAGCTTGAAAACTTATAGGAAAGACCAGCAAATGAGTTCATATTTATCAACCAGAGGCCATTTTAGCAAAACGTGAAGAGAGTCTGCAAGAGACATAATGGTAGATCTGTTGGCCATTACTGCTGGTCAAATCATTGACTAAGTAATGGAGGAATTGTGGATATGATTATGGATATGGATAGAGGAGAGAAAAAGACAGAGAGAGAGAGAGAGAGAGAGAGAGAGAGAGAGAGAGAGAGAAGAAAGAGGGAAAGAGGGAGAGAGGGAGGGAGAGAGAGAAAGAGGGAAAGAGGGAGAGAGAGAGACAAACAGAGAGACAGAGAGACAGAGAGACCAAAGAAAAGACAAAAAGACGGAGAGAGGCAGATTCAGAGAGACAACAAGAGGACATTGAAAGAAGGAAGAGACAAGGAGAGGAGACAGAGACAGACAGAGATAAAGAGAATTAGCCAGCCAGCCAGAAACAGAGAGAGAAATATGGATTTAAATTATATAAAAATACAACTAGACTATGTTAGACCTAAGATGCATCCAAGTCTTCTGCCTCTCTGTCCAGGGATTATCTTTCAATCATTCTCTAAGTCTCTCTCTTGTTTTGGCCAGGATTTGAATCCAGATCCTGTGGACTCCCAGCCATCACTCTATATAACCATTGCTCTAGAATCTGTTCCCTTAGATTTCTGCCATTTTATTCTTTGTATTTTTCTCCAAAGCTGTGATTTCATTGTTATGGATAGTTCCTTGGTAAGAGAGAGGGGTCAACTTAAATCAGAGGTTCTTCTGATGAACCCCAATTATATTAGAAATAACTGTACAATAATCTGAGCTATTGAGAAACAGAACTGGCTGTCTTGTGCAGTAGAAAATTCCTCCTTGCTGCCTTAAAGCAGAGTCTGGATGACCACTTGTTGGTGATCACATGATCGCCTAGATTGAGAGCTAAAGGGATCTCAGAGGCCATTTTGCCCAACTCACCCTCTACACATGAAGACTAGGGATTATTGAGTCAGTGGAAGTTGTTCAAGTGGGCACAGCCTGCGAGTGTCTGGGGGTGAGATATGAACTAAGGTTTTCTTGATTTTAGATCCATTGCTCAATACACTGCCTTAGAGTCACTGTGTTATAGTGAGACGTGATGGCCCTAATTCCCTGGCAGGGATCTGAATTCTGACTCTGCCATTAGATTTTGAGCTAAAAGGGACCCTCAAATTAGTAAGGAAATGTGAGAATATCTTGAACATATAACCCCCAACTCTCTGCACCTCAGTTGTCCCATCTATAAAACAAACAGCTCGGAATAGATGCTCTCTCCGGCTCCTTTTCCCTCTAAATGATGTGATTTTACAACTTTATTTCTTGAACAATTGAGGGGAAAATTCTTGAAGGAAAAAAAATCATCTTTCTTGCGGTCTCCTAGTTTTCCTCCAAGCCTTCACATCTCTAGTCTTGGGGACAACTTAATTGCGCTCAGTGCTGTCCATGCAGAACACTATATCTTCCAGGCTCCCCCAGCACCTCTCGCTTGCATTCAAAATTTCCCAAGAGAAATCTCTGAGCTGTAGCGAAAGCTGTGCATAAGGAAAAAGGCCAATTTGAAAACCGGGGCTCTTCAAAGTTGAATAATTCCAAGCTGAGAAAGACAAGGCATTAATGCAGTGGGAGCTGAGGACAGACAACAGAGGGACTGTGCAAGCTGGGCCCTGGAAACGAGCCTCCGATTGCAGTAACGCCAAAGAAAGCTCTCTCTCCATCACCTCCTGTCTCAAGCCCAAATACAGCTTTCTTTGCCCAGAATGCTTCAGTTTGAGTTCCATTCTCCTCCTGATGTCTTCTCCTTCTGGTGAAAACATAAATCTTCCATGTAAAAGCTTAGCATGTATATAGATAGAAATCATCTTACTTTACACATAAAGAAACCGAGTCATGGAGGAATCAGATGACTCATAATCTAGAAAGAACCTCAAAGACCATTTAATCCAAACGCATAATTTTACAGATAAGGAAATTGAGGCCCAGAGAAATCAAAGGTCTTTTCCAAGAACAAACAGGAACTAAGGGACAGAGAGGATGCAAATTCAGATCTTTTAACTTTAAATCCCCAGTTCTTTCCACTAGGCCACGCCATCGCATATCACAGAAATTTATCTGAAAAATCCATTTTTAAAACATGAAATTTTAAAGGGATAGTGAGATAGAAAGGTTGTGAGGTACAGAAAGCTAAATTTGATCTGGGTTAGAATTCTTCTGCAGCTACTTACTAGTTTTGAGGCAAGTCACTTTATACCATTAAATCTCTGTTTCCTTATCTATAAAATGGAGCCCCATCATAACACCTCCATGGTTGTTGTAGCGGTTCTAAATGAAACAGCTTACATAAAATACTTTATAACTCTCAACATACTTCATAAAAAATGCCAACTGCCTATCTTCAGTTCATTTTTCCGATGAGACGTCCTATAACATTGTTTACCAAATCTTCCCGTATTTTATTTATTTATTTATTTTTTTGCTGAGGGTCTTGGAGTTAAGTGACTTACTCAGGATCACACAGCTAGGAAGTATTAAGTGTCTGAGGCCAGATTTGAACTCAGGTCCTCCTGACTTCAGGACTGGTGCTCTATCCATTGCACCACCTAGCTGCCCCCTTCCTGTATTTTAGTATTTTTAACCCTCTAGTAGACTGGAAAATCCATAGGATAGAAATCTTACTTGCTCTAAATATTATATTTTTAGCACCATAGATTTTGAGCTAAAAGGGACACTAGAACTACTAAGGATATGTGAGATAAAAGTGTTTTTTTAATAAAGAGATGAAAGGCTGTTAGCAAAATGCTCTTCCCCAAGTCTCCACCCAGCCCGAACATATTCTGAACAAAGAGGCCCCAGGCAGCTCTAATGAGGGCCATGACTTAATAACCCAACTTTGTGCTGAGGACTTATAGCATCTTCTTGGTGTCCCTATTGGGTGTTCAGTCAGATTGAAAATCATCTAAAACGTTCTGCTCAGGAGTGTTAATTCGATCTTTTGTCATTGACTCCAGCAAGAAATGCAAGAATAACAGTTTGCTCAGAAAACAATTTGCAAAAGAGGCTGTGGTTTACCCAGAATCATTTCTAGCCCCTCTTGTTCATTTTTTTCCCACAGACAGATCTGAGCAGAGCAACGGATGCTTATCCAAACAGAGAACAGTTCTAGATTTTGCCCCCAGTTTTGCCTCTCACTCTTGGAAGGAAGACGGGCATCTGTTTAACAATTCAGTCCAACCAACAATTGTTAAAGGTCTGCTATGGCAGTGTGGTGTGAGGACCTGAATTGAAATCCTGACTCGGACACTCACTGATTGATGTTAAGGTTGTTTATGGGCATGCCCCACCCTTCCTGACCCCACTGGGGTTTTCTTAGCAAAGAGAGTGGAGTGGTTTGCCATTTCCTTCTCCAGCTCACTTTATGGATGGGGAAACTGAGGCAAACAGAATGAAGTGACTTGTCTAGGGTCATATAGCTAGAAAGGGTCTGAGGCTGTATTTAGTCCTTTTAACTCCAGGCCCGGCTTTCTCTCTATCCACTGTGCCACTTAGCTGCCTTTCCTACTTGTGAGCAAATTTTAAACTCTCTGTACCTCAATTTTTTCAACTGTAAAATGGGCTAGATGACTTCTCAGATTCCTACTAGCTCTAGATTTGTGATTTTATTACAAAGAACTGTGTTGAGGTGCTATGGATCTAAAAATTAGAAGGTTTCTCAGTGCATGTTAACAGACCTCCAATCCAAGATGGGAAAAAGACCCTAGAGGTCATTGAGTCAGTTTGTTTATTTTATAGATAAGGAAAGTGAGAGCAGGCAAAGTGATTTTCCCAGGGTCAGACAGGTTCTAAGTAGCATCATCAAGATATGAACTCATGTTCTATGACTGTAAATCCAGTGCTTTCTCTACCGCCCCCTGCTACCCTCGCACATCTTCACTTTCACTAAGGGAGCACACATTCCTAAATCTGCAGAGGAAAATCATTAGGACATTCCCTCCCATATTGTGACTCTGAAGTAGTGAAGTTATATCTATATCTATATAGTCAGTCAACAAACATTGGTTAAATGCTTACTATGTGCTAGACACTGGGCTCATGACATGGCAAATGTTATTTTGCAATTCTTATAGAAATGGCCACAATTTCCTAGGCAATGGCCAGATGGATTCTGGAATACTAAGGTCAAAAGAGTTTTATCCAAGGTCTCTATGCTGGTTCCAACATCTGACTCCCCCTGAAATCACTTGGAAAGCTCAGCCCTATACTATCTTTCCTTCTTTCTCAGCCCTATACTATCTTTCCTTCTTTCTTTCTTTCTTTCTTTCTTTCTTTCTTTCTTTCTTTCTTTCTTCTTTCTTTCTTTCTTCTTTCTTTCTTTCTTTCTTTCTTTCTTTCTTCCTTCCTTCCTTCCTTCCTTCCTTCCTTCCTTCCTTCCTTCCTTCCTTTCTTCTTTCTTTCTTTCTTTCTTTCTTTCTTTCTTTCTTTCTTTCTTTCTTTCTTTCTTTCTTTCTTTCGTTCTTTCGTTCTTTCGTTCTTTCTTTCCATTTTCTCTAGTAGGATCTGTAAAATCCACATGGCTTCATAATAAGGTACTTCCAACTGGCCTCAGGAGAGGCAACCCAGTATCATCTTCTTTCCAAGAAAAAAAGAAACATACCTTATATTCTTGCTTTATTGGTAAGTATTCTGTTTTCATTATGTAAGAGTAATTTCTAATACAGTTGTTCATTTGTACTGAGCGAGGAATTTCCCCTGATAATCCATGTACTTGATACTTACAATGAATTTGTATGTATATCATTGAACTAAAAATTTCCCCTGGTGCAGAAGGCCATATATTGGATAGTTGAGTAAATTCTCTGTGTCTCTGTCTCTATCTCCTTCTCTCTCTCTCTCTCTCTCTCTCTCTCTCTCTCTCTCTCTCTCTCTCTCTGTCTCTGTCTCTCTTTCTCTCTGTCTCTGTCTCTCTCTGTTTCTCTCTGTCTCTGTCTATGTCTGTCATTTTCTCTGTGTATGTCTCTCTTTCTCTGTCTCTCTCGTTCTACCTCCCTCCCTCTCTCCCTCTCATCTTTGTTTTACTGAGTTCAACTTCTAGGCACCTAAGTATCCAATGCCTACTTTGCAAAGTCCATCTCCCCCGTATGCTTTGATAGAATACTAAACTGAAGCAAACTCTGTCTTCTAAGTGATGAAAACTGATTATTCAGGTTAACAAAACCAATAGGAACCTGAAACTACTCACAGTAGAGACTATACAACTAACTAGTCTCTCTTTTGTTCCACATTTTGGAAACAAAGTGTGTGGGATGAATAGGGATAGGAAATGAGCAAACCCCATCAGGATATTTTCCTTGAGGAGAATAAACAGTGAGAAATCTAGAGAACAGGATGGAAGTGGAGATATTTAGCTGGAAGAAAAGAGGACTTAATGGGGCATAATCACTGCCTTCAAATATTTGAAGGGGGATTACATGGGAAGGAGAGATTGGATTTGTTCTGCTTGGCCCTGGAGGAGAAAACTAGGAGCAAAGAATGAAAATTGCAGGGAGGCAGTTATAGGCTTGATGGAAAGATAAACATCTTCTAAATGAGTGATCTGGAAGTGTCAGGGTCTCCCCGGAAAGGCAAGGGTTAGCTTCCTGGCAGGGGAGGGATGCCAGTGTTTACCTGATGACCATGTGTCAGGAGTGCTGTAGAGAGGGTGTTTGCTCAAGTATGGGTATTATGAGATGTGCTGGAAGCTGCCTCCCAATTCTAAGATTCTATAAAATTAAGAAAGCTAGGTTAAGTCAAATGAAGAGCAGGAACATATCAGGAAATCAAGGTCTGGAACCCATTGTCTTAAAAAGGAAGTAGAAGTAACTTCTGGTGTTCCAAGAACATAAAGTTTTACCTTTGGAAAAGGCCTTATCTATTATCTGATCCACCTGCCTCACTTCCCCCAACTTGTTTTTAGTGAAATTGAATTTTAATAGAGAAAATTTAAAATTATGCACTTGAATTTAAAAAAAATCAATTTCATAAAGACAAGGTGGAGGAAACACTGGAGAGAAAAAACAATTGATTGCTAAAAGACCTGGGACCCTCAATATCTCTACTGTAATTTCTTTACTGAAAAACTGAGAATCAGGCAGGTAGAAGAACTTCTCCAGGGTCACATAGCTAGTAAGTGACAAAATTAGGATTTGAAAACAGATATTTCTTTCTTTCACTTTTTTTATTTTGTTGGTTGTAGGGTAAAAGGTAATCCAGGTTAAGTGACTTGGTCAGGGTCACAGAACTATAATTTTCTGGGGCTGGATTAAACTCTAGTGTTTCTAATTCCAGGATCAGTACTCTGTCTACTGAGCCATGTAGATGCCTCAAAACCATATATTTTAACATCATATATAAAGATCTAGTACTTCTTCCTCCTCCTCCTCTTCCTCATTCTCCTCCTCCTCATTTTTCTTCTCCTCTTTTCTCCTCCTCTTCTTCTTTCTCCTTCTCCTCCTCCTCCTTCTCCTCTTCTTTTCTCCTCCTTTCTCCTCCTCTTCCATCTCTTCCTCCTTCTGCTGCTCTTCCTTTTCCTCCTCCTTTCCCTCATCCTCCTTTTCCTCTCTTCCTCCTCCTGCTGCTCTTTTTCTTCCTCCTCCTTCTCTTTCTCCTCCTTCTCTTTTTCCTCCTCCTCCTCCTTCTCCTTCTGTTCCTCCTCCTCCTTTTCCTCTTTCTCCTGCTGCTCTTCATCCTCTTTCTCCTCCTCCTCTTATTCCCTCTTCTTCTTCTTCTCCTCCTTCTTCTTCCTCCTCCTCCTCTTCCTTCTCTTCTTTCTTCTCTTAATCCCCCATTCCCTTGCCTCTGTTGTTACATAATTATGAGGAGATCAACATATTCCTCTAACAATACAAATCATCAATTTACTCTGGACTTATATTTGAGAGTTTTCTGGGAGCACTGACAGGTCAGGTCCCTTCCCAACAAACACCTAATTAGCTTGTGACAGAGACAAGTCTTCCTGATCCTAAGCTGACTTCCATCTACTCTGCTTCCCTGACTCTCACCTTCTGGATTCATAGAATTATGGATGAAGATCTGCAAGAGATCTCAGAGATCATCCCGTCTAACCCCCTCATTTTACTGATGAAGAAACTGAGCATCAGAGAGGTTGCGTTGTGAGGCTCAATTGAGATCTCTGTAACTCTCTTGGCTCCTTTCTAGCTCTGGGAGGTCATGATTTCATAATTTTAAGTGCACAATGGGGGAAGTCACGGTTTGGGTGAATTATCCATTTTGTCTCCTGTTTCCCACTTTTTATCTCCCTTCTTCCCACTACAACATCTGTGCTAATTTCACTCCATTTCTATGGTCAGCTCATGAGCCTCCCTACCAGAAGCAGATTTCTCTCATTTCCTGACTCGTAATCTAATTGGAAAGTCTAAATTTTCTGGCTGCCTCAGTCTAAAGACGCAGTGGTGTGTGTGTGTGGAAGTTTAAGATCAATCATTTCATTTAAATTAACATCTGTAGGAAAGATGACATGAAAGGAGTCTGGGGGGGCATCTTTTGGTCCAGCTGAATCAATTTATGAAAGCTTGTTTTCCTCAACGCTTCTCTTGGTAACTGTCCACCACGTCTCTTGGCTGAGTACCCCCAGAAGGCATTTAGTGAAAGAATTAGCATTATGGGCTCATAGATCTAGAACTCAAAAATATTCCCAGGGTAATCTAGTCCAAGCTCCTCATTGTACAGATGAAAGGACTCACTTCCCAAGAGAGCTTTAGTCATTTGCCCAAAATGAGCAGAGGTAAAATTCAAACTCAGAGCCTGTTGAGTCTGAAGTCAGTGTTCTTTCCACTGTGTCATGCTTTAACCCCAGAGGGATGTTCCTGCTTTTGCCTCCAGTTCCATTAGACTGGGCTTGCGAGCTTGATTAAGTGTCTGCTCATCTATTGCCAACTGCGAGCCTGGGTCTTGTGTATCCAGACTGCAATTGCTGTAAGTATCCTTATTGTAAGATTTTTTCTTTTTTGGCTTTTTTAATGTTCTGATGGAAAGCTGCCAGCAGACTTATGAAACTTCAATTATCCCCAGAGGACCCCTGTATGCAGGTTTTACCCAGTTGGAATCCATTTGGCAGCAGGGCAGAGTCCTTGATAAATGCCTTGCAAAGTAGCATTATGGTTGTAATTAAAAGGAGTGCTATAGTGGGACAGTTCTCATGGGGGACGTATGTGGGAGCTGCAGCTGAAGAGCAGCAGCCCGATGCTTTGCCATTGTTGTTGTTAGGGAGAGTGGTGGCTGGCTCATCAGAAGCTTCGGGCTCCAGTGGGTGGAGAGGTACCCAGCAATCCTCAGGGAGTACGGATGAGCATCTGAAGGCCAGCGTGCTTGAATTATGAGAGGACAAAAAAGCTAGAGACGGACCACGGCACGGGAGACGGGCAGTTCCATGTAACGCAAGCTTTAATCATCCTTGGAAGCAATCGTCAGAATCAAAATGGCAGACTTGTCAAAAGTCAATGGAGAGAAACACAGAGAGTATCGGTGGACCATAGGCAAGGAAGGCGCAAAGAGCAGCCAATCATAGTTCTAGAATTAGATGAGACCTCAGAGGTCATCTGGCCTAACTTACTAATTTTACAGAAGAGGAAACTGAGGGGGAGATTGGGGAAATTACTTAAGATCATAATATCATAGATCTAGAGCTGTGAGGAAATCCAGAGGTCATCTAGTCTAATCCCTTCATTTTACAGATGAGGAAACTGAAACCTAAAAGTCATCAACATATGGGATTGGAAAAGGAGGCTGTACATGGAGCTGTGAACAGCATTCTGATTCTCAGGAAACATTTACTTGGTGGAGCCGAGAGGCAGGTGACGTTAGGCCATGAGTCCTCATTTTAGAGTCAGATTGGCGGGGGTAGAATGAGGGGAAGATGGATTGTGGGTCTGAGATTTCCTTTCTCTAAGTAAAGATTGTTAATTTTCTTTCATGAAAATAAGATGCAGACCACCAGGAATAAAACCCTGATGTAGGCCCAGCCAATTACAGAACGGGTCGCTCAATTTTTAGAGACTCTAACCTGCTCCCTCAGAGTCTAACGTCTGACCCTTGAAATTTTAACAGGAGGTAATGGATGGGAAGATTGCTGTGGGGACAACAGGGCAGTGAGCCCCAGTAGAGTGGACAATGGTGTCTGGAGTCAGGGGGCAGACCCAAGAGACCAGAAGGTCATTTGGGGGAGGAAGAACTTCTCCCTCAAGATTCTGTACTTTTCAGCAGAGTCTCTCTTATTTCCTAGCTCTCCCTTTTGTAAGCTGGTAAGGTAACTGGAATTAGGATCACTCCCAGGTTACACTGGGATCCGTACAGTAGTAAGAGACCAAGAGAAATGATTCCCACATGTGTGCAGAGGCTTCTATGCAAGCAGTGTGGAGAGAATAAACAAGCATCATCCAGGACTAGAAGGCAGTGGATATATTGTGATGTAGCTTGGATACACAAAGCCAAATCCCACAGTTGGCATATAAACAATTGCATACTTACTCAAACTAGGAAATTTGTCTCAATGGAGTCAGAGGCAAAACAGCAGAAAGCTAGTAAGGCATGGTCCTCTCTAGCACAGTTTGCTTTAAGGACACCCAGCTGAATACATTTTAAAGGAAGTCAGACAAACAATGGGGGATGCACAGTGATGTGACACAAATACATCAAAATCTCAGTCTGCCGTGTCCATATCCTCAACACGAATAGCTATTTTGTTACATGTGCCTTGATGGCTAGAGTGCTAGACATGGGGTCATTAGGGTTTGGGTTCGAATCCTCTCTCAGACACTTACTGACTCTGGGTGAGCCACTTTTCTATTTGTAAAATGGTTTCAATAACAGTCCCAACCTCCCAGCGTTGTGGTGAGGTCAGATGAGATAATCATGTAGAACATCCTGTAAATCTTAGCGCTCTACTTGAGTGAGCTACCATTTTTCTAGTAATTTTCTAGTGTTTTTGTTGTTCCCCGATGCAGATGTTCCTTCCAATGATACAGATTTCACAAATATATATGCCTGCTATGACCCTGCTACTAGGAAATCCCCACATGGGCTGTACCCAATGTGCTGGTGACCTTTTCCACTTGCTCTCAATATTGAGAGAATTCACAGGGGCACATCTGGTGTCAGAAACAGGAATTTTTCATTCCTACCACATGGCCACTGCGTCTTCTTTTTTAGTCGTGTTTCTTTGATGATATCTTTTATTCTTGTTCTCTTCTTTCTATCTCCTTTGTTGTATATTGCAACGCAATCACCCCCACCATGTGCTTTTCATTGTTCTCTGCTTCAAAGGCTTTGGGTTTCCATTAATCACAGACATACAACAGTACTAGTAGGATAGAATCATTAATACAAAAACCAGCAACAGAGAACATTGATGACTACTGACCCATACGCAGATTTTCATTCATTCAATAACCACAAGCATTTGTAAGTGTCTACCAAGCTTTGGGCACTCTTTTAGGCTCTGAGGATACAATACAAAAATTAAACTCTCATTGACTCAAAGGATCAAATATCTAGACAAGGAAGGGACCTCAGAGACCATCTTGTCTAATTCTCTCATCTTATATGTGAGGAAACTGAGGCCTAGGGATGTTAAGTATCTAAGATCATAGATCTAGGGAGAAAGGCATCTTAGAAGCAATCTAGTCTTATAGTCTCAGTGTGAAGGAATTGAAAGGTAGAGAAGAGAAGATATTTGCCCAAGGTCATGTATATTAAATGTTAGAACTAGGATAAAAACTCAGATCCCATGACTCTAAGTTCAATATTCTTTCTACTATATCATGAAGTCTTTAAATAAATGTAACTATAAATTATTTTTCTTAGAATGATCTCATTATTGAAGTTTATTGATGAAGGTATTAGAAGAGAACAAACAAAATTTTGCAAATGATATCCCACAGTAAACAACCCATTTCTCATTATACCATTGATTCAAAAATGTAAGAAATAGAAGAACTCACTTTGCTTACTGTCTATTGACTCTTTTTGTTTATGTTTTGGTAAACAAAAAAAAATCTGATTTTAAAGGTAAAGTCCTTGTAAAGTCCTCCTTGCACTTATTTAGAGTATTCAAGACTCCTTGAAAAGAGGTAAGGGTTGGTTGCTCAAGGAGAATTGCCTTCATAAATTTGAATATATCTCTTATTTTGTTTCCTGTGGAATGTTTATTGGCACCTTGTCAAGAGGATAAAGATTAGCAACTTGAGTGACTTTATTCATAGTTAATTTCCATTGGCTGCAGCTTCCCACAACATGATTTCTTGGCTTTGATTTAGGAGGATTGATTTTTGATTCAGAAGTCACCCTTTGTGCTAAAAAAGAAACAGACTGTTTGCAGTTCTTTGATTTTTTCATATTTTTTCTGTTTCATAAAGTAAACCAGAGGAGGCCTACATTCTTGCATGAGAACAAGCCTATGTACACTTATTCTTCTCTCCTTTGCGATTTTGGGAAGACAACCATAGAAAGCACAAGCATAATGCAACAAGAAATGTAATTGTCAAGCATCAGAATTTCCATGGGTTCATATGTCTAGAATGAGAAAAGAGTTCCAAGCCCATCTAGTTTAAACTTCTCACTTTATAGAAGCACACAGGAGTGAACTTGATTATCTGTCCTGAGAGGAGAGATCCTAAAAATAGACTTTCCTGACCAAGGGACAGAAACTGTTGTTGTATTGTTAGATGCCATTCAGAAGCATGTGGCAGAAGCAGACATGTTTATATTCACTTGGTCCAAATTAAAGCTCAGAGACAAGTTTCTGAAATTCCAACTTTATGTGTACAAAGAGAGAGGACAATTTGATCTCCTAGGCAGCATGATACTATAATCTGGTCATCTAACAAAAATATTTTCTGAAGTCAAGATTTTTGAAGAATTAGATCTCATATATCTCTTTGCCCTACCTTTGACAGAAGGATAATTAAAGATATCTGTGAGGTGGAAAAGCAAGGGACCAGTATCTTATACTTCACCATATTCCCCACCCACATCTTAACTATTACAGTGAGTAATCCAAACATTGCAGGTATAATGGGAAGTTCTATTGCTTGTCCAGTAGATCCAAACTATGATTATGTTCTGCAAGTATATGATTGAATATCTGCTATTTAAGTGTTTATACATTTTCTGGAAGTGTTTACAAGCTGTTTTGAGTATTAGAAAAATCACTAGCTTAGAATCAGAGGATCTAGTTTCAATTCATGCCTCTGATGCTTAGCATCTGTATGACTTTAGGTGAGTCACTTGAGATCATAAATTTAAAACTCAAAGGAATCTCAGTGGCCATCTTATAAGAAAGATGATTTACCTGTGATCACATAAGTAGTTAATGTCAGATATGGAACTTCAACTCTGATCTTCCTTACTCCAAATGGAGGATTCTGTCCACTCTACCACACTGCCTCTCTAGATCTCAGTTTCCTTATTTGTAATTATATGGCCTCTGAGGTCCTTTGTGGTTCTAGATATATGATACCATGAAGTTACTTATCCTTTGAGCCAAGCAATTTGGCCCAAATTTCCTTGTCTATAAAATGAAAAGGGTTGAACTAGTTGACCCAGGGGGTCCCATTCAGCCCTAGATCTATGATCATCGATAGTGGAGCAATGTAAAATGAAGGGCTGAGCTTTTAGTTCTGGATCTATTATTTTGTCATCCTTTGTATTTTCTACATTTTCTGTGTGATGAAACAAATACTGTCCCAACACTGGGACCTATAAGGAGTTCTTTGTCCATATAGATTATATTAAATACATCTTTATCTAAGATTTCTTTGGAGATTTACTGGAATGAATTGTTATGAATAAGGTAATAAGGTAATATCTCTAAAACATTTTTCATATATCCAAGAGGATGGTAGAATATGGGGGGGACTAGTATTTTTCTGTCCAACAATCATGTCTTCTGCTACTTGGTTATTCCATCCCTATTATCCTTCCCTTTCTCTAAAACATGTGCCATATTTAGGATATTCTGTTCCAGGTTAGAAACTGCCAGTTTCTCTGGCTGATTAATGTCTCTTTCCCTGTGACATGAGGGGCTGGAAAATAATTAAATCCTTTGGAGAAAAATCCTTTCCTCCCTTATAAAACCCTTAAATAGCTCTGATCTGGGATCACTTATAATCTCTGAAATGATTGAGGAGCTGCTCTAACCCTGAAGCTTCCTGAACCATCCTGAAACCTGAACTCAGGAGTCCTAGACAATAATTGATCCTCTCCTCTTTCCATTATCTGAAAACCACGGAACCCAAAGTTCTGTGCTGATGTCCCTGGTTCCATCTCTTTCTTGTTCTCTTGCTATGAAGGTGTCAATCTGTCCTGGACACAGTGTTCTAGAATCGAGTTGGCTCTCCTAATTTTCAGGGGTCAATGCCAACTTCCTCGTGAAAAGATTGATGGGCTGCCCTCATCTGGAGCTATTGGTCTTGGTTTTAGTATAAAAAGGAGTTCATTGACCTCACATCCTTTCCTTACCTCAATCACCAACTCCCTTGAGTATCTCTAGGTAAACCTGTTTACCGGCTTTTCCTGAAACTTGCTAAATAAAAAGGCTTAGTGCTTTTTTGGCAATCTAGGCAGTGGGATGTAGCTAATAGTGATTTGACCTCAAAGTCAGCAAGACCCGAGTTCATAGACCTGTCTCTAACACATCTTGACTCTGTGACTCCAAATAAGCTGCTGAGCCTCTTAATGCCTCTCTGGGACCATTAATTGCTTTGGCAGAAGGAGTCTCTACAGCAAAGAAACTCCAGGACAGGGTCAAAAATCAAATGCTTTCAGCACTGACTAACTCATCTAATTCTTTTGTGAAGCTCTTTCAGTACCAACAACAGACCATGGCAGGGCTGTACAAATGCCAGTGATTATTTTCATATCCTTATTGCTTTTGCTGACATGAACAGTTATTTTTGACAAGGCTCATAAATGGCCTGAGCAGCTGCTCTTCACATGGAGGAATGGTCAGATCCCTGGATAGTCATTATCCCTCCAGTTGGGTCCTTCCAAATGACCTTGGGCCAATGAGTCAGCTGTAGGACGCCATCCAGACTCCTCAGGTGACCTCAGATGGAAGAAATAGAATAAAGAATTCCTGATTCTGCCCTAAAGAAAGAAGGAAAACACTGCCCACTGATCTGAGCCCCTCTTGAAGGATCTTTCTGAAGGAGGTGAACGATTTATGAGGTGTCCAGAGAGAAAAACCTAGAGCATTGTTGGAACTGCCTGTCTTCGACACCAAATGGGACTGATGGTGATGGTTTAGCTGCCCTGGGCAACCGTGTATGGGACTTCTGTGGTCACTTCAAAAAGAAGCTTCTCAAATTGAAAATGAGGCTTGCTTTGAAAAAGATATTGGTTTCAAAACTGTCTTGTTGTGTAATGAGATGGCCCAGTAGGGGGAAGGCTGGACTTGGAGTTAGGAAAAGTCTAGTTCAAATCATGTTGCAGATACTTCCTAACTGTGTGATCCTGGGCAAGTCAGTTTAACTTCTCTCTGCATCCCCTGGAAAATGGGAATAATAATATTAATACCTTTCTCACAGAATTATTATAGGGAATAAATGAGATAGTGTATGTAAAACAGTCTGCAAACCTTAACATGGCATATATTTCTTTATATATATATATATATATATATATATATATATATATGATATATTTGTATATAACATATATACTCATATATGTCAACATATACATGTAAACATACATATACAAGTACAATTATTATTATTTCTATCTTTCCAACCTGGCATTTATTATAAGCCCATCCCTGGCTGGATTGAAGTATTTTTTGAAGCATGAGAAAAGAATTTGCTGATGTTATGGAAAAACTTCAGATGAACTGAACTTGAACTCCATTTCTGGTACTTAAGAGCTATATGAATATAGGCACTTAGCACTGTACCTGACATATTAGTAGGTGTTTAATAAGTGCTTTTGGACCTAATATTTTTTGGTGTCCCCAGCACTAATCACAGTGGCTGCAGCGGAGTAGGTGCTTATTGCTTTTGCTCTTTCTTTTTCTTTGTTTGCTTAGAACTTGATTATTACATTAGTAGGTGTTTGATAAGTGCTTACTGATTTAACTTTTTTGGGTATCCCAGGCATTTAGCATATTGGCTGCAGCATAAGAGGTGCTTAATAAATGCTTATTGGTTTAGCTTTTGCTTTTTGAAATATATACCCAGCACAGCATGGTGCCTGGCAAATAGTAAGAGCTTAATAAATGTTTATTGCTGAGTGACCTAGAGTTAGAAGATCTGAGTTCTAATCTTGATTATACTATTGACTACCTATTTGCTCTTAGGCAAGTTACTTCCTCTCTCTGAGCATCAGCTTCCTTTTCTAGAAAAGGCACAATAATCTTCCCTGCCATACAGGGTCATTGTAAGAATAAAATGAAATGATGTGTATGAAGTGCTTTGAAAGCCTTAAAGTGTTTTACAAACATTGGTTTCTTTCTTTTATTACTTAATAAAATGTCAAATATTGAAGCACTATATAAATGTTAGTTTTTAGCTCTGATTCAGAATCAGAATCAATAATTTCTAAGAAAAGGTAAATCAAGAAGTTCTAAAGCATGTATTAAGCCCTCACTGTGTATCAGGCACTAGTCTAATCACTGGTGATATAAATCAATGCAAAGAATCATGATAGTGTTTGTTTTTAAGGAGCTTAATTTCTAACAGGGGATGAAAGAGGGATCAAAAATGGTGGGGAAAGATGTCTAGGGGAGTTGGGAGTGGAGCTCAGAGAGGATGAGGGAGTGAATGTGGCTGGTTTGGATATTTTCCTTAAAATGGGGGTTCCAGAAGGTACTAAACAATCAGAAGAAAGACACCAAGGGCAGTATGATTTTTCCAGGATGAGAAGGATAATTGTGGAGAAAGAAGACAAGGGAATTAGGAACAGAGTCCAGATTCTAGCCCTGACCTAGGACTAATGAATTTTAGGACATTGGATAGCTCATGTTCTTTCTCTGAACTTCCGATTCTTTCTCTGTAAAAAGAGGGGATTGGTCCTCGATTTTCTGTAGGGTTCACTCTCCCTGGAATAGCCTCTAATTCTAGCTCACTATGACATGATTGCTACAGGATGTATACACTCAGAGAAAAAGAAAGAGAATCATAAAGAGACAGAGAGACAGAGACAGAGAAAGAGACAAACACAGAGAAAGAGACAGACAGAGAGAGACAGATGCAGAGACAGAGAGAAAGAGACTGACAGAAACAGTGAGACAGACACAGAGAGAAAGAGGAAGAAAAAGAGCAGAGAGAGCATCATAGACACAGATACAAGAGAAACAAGGACAGAGAGTAACAGCACATGGGACAGACCGAGATACAGAAAGATAGATCGAAAAAGAGACAGAAAGATAGAGACAGACATTCATAGAGAAAAGACAGATATATAGATACAGAGCAAGAAACAGAGATAGAGAAAAAGAGACAGAGAGAAAAAGGCACAGGAAGAAAAGTTTAGTTCATTATCTATACACACACAAGATTGAAACAATACCATCAGCATCTTCCCTCATTACACACACACACACACACACACACACACACACACACTCTTACTCACTAAGCTTGAATGAAACCAGGCTCCATGGGGAGCCGGGTCAGTTTGCTGACTACAGGGCAAGTTGAAATCAGTTGTCATTTATTCTTCCTTCCTTCCTTCCTTTTTTCCTTCCTTCCTCAAGACAATAAACTCTGCAGCAGGCAGCTTATTGCTGCAAGAACCATTACCAATGAGCTAATTTAGTTTGTTGGCCTTGAAAATGCATTAATGGTGATGTAATGATGTCATGTTATATCTCTCTGTCCTCTGGATTCCCTCCCTGTGATTGCCAGGGCCTTATTTATGAGGTTAGGGGGGAAATACACAGCAAGATTGATTCTTCCGATGCAACCTAAGAAAAACTGGCGTAAGCCCCGGCTCAATTTTCCGTTCTCCTCCCTTGCCATAAAGATCGGGGGATTTAGGTCATAGGTGGGATTTAGAATCCATATGGACCTTTTAGAGTATCTAGCATAAATCCCCCCTCCCACTTTGTTTTGTAGGAATACACTGAGGTGCAGAGAGGGACAGTGCCCTTTCTAAGAACAACTAAGTAATCAATAACATTACCAGGTCTTGAAGTCAGTCAATAAATGGTTATTAAGCACTTGCTATGTACTGGGTATTGTGCTAAATGGGGATCCAAAGATAAGCAAAAGATGGTCCCTGCCCTTAAGGAGTTTGAAATCTAATGGGGAGACAACACACAAACTACTATGTGCATACAGGCGATCTAAAAGAGAAACAGGAAATTGTCAAGAGAGGGAAGGCACTAGAATTAAGAGGGGTTGGGAAAGTCTTCCTCTAGAAGATAGAATTTTGGTTGGAACTTGCAAGAACAAATGGATAATCATGCTGAACTATCCCAGAAGGCAATTTCTCTCTTGCTCTGGTCTCTACACCCACCCTGGCTCCATCACTTGCTATCTGTGTGACTATGGGTAAACCCTTTAAGTTTTCTAGGAGTCAGTATATCTATAAAAATATATATAAATCTACCTATCTATATTTAGATATCTACATATCTATATCTATATCTATATCTATCTATCTATCTATCTATCTATCTATCTATAGCCTCTAATGTCCAGCTCTAGTCCATGTACCCATGAACTGGGGATCCTCAGAACCATAACTAGGACAGGGCAACTAGAATGTTGTCCAGGGGATTCTAAACTTAAAAGGTGCTGACCATACTTTTAAGTTTTTCATCAGGGTGGAACGGACAGTCTATCATCTAGAAAAAATAATTAATGTAGTACTTTCCCAAGAATCCAACTAATATCAAGGACTCTGCTGATTAGATAGGGAATTGGAATTTTATTCTGGGTCAACTTCTGGGAAACTTTTTTTATTATTACTTTTGGCCTTTCAATGATGAGGAAACAGATTAGAATTAGAGATTTATACCTTGAAGGTAATAGAGAAGGGGAATAGTATGGGGCTGATTCTTAAGCCAAACTTTCCCAGGAAGGGTAGAACTGTGGGCCAAGAAACCTTCAGCTTCCCGAGATCAGGGGCTGATGTGGAGCTCAGGATCCAGGGACACTGAGATACAGAAAATGGATAGTGCAGAGAGACTATAAAACAGTCACAAATGCATATTTGTTGTTGAGATTGATTGGAAATCCTCCCCGGGGTATTCTGGGAGCGGAGACGTGTTCCCCACTTAACTGCCCTCAACAACACTGCCTTTAAAAACCATTTCTCCAACAGGGAGAAAGGTGAAGGGGAGGCAAGCTCCACTAGTACTTCTTCACCATAGTCTCTTGTTGGAACAGCCAGTCTCTTTAGACTCTTTCTCTAGTGGTATTTATTTGCTTTCTTGTTTTGTGTATTAAGAAAACAGATAGCTATCTAATCTGTGCCCGTTCTGCTAACTTGGATGTATGTGAAAAGACTAGGAATGAAGGGAAGAGCCCAGAGGAGATCTAAATGATTGAAGGCTTGAAAATTCACTTTGGAATTGCCAGTTAACTGTCTAGGGGTTGGAGAACCACACATTTAATAGAGAGGAGAGTTTATTAAGTTGTCTGGGAAAAAAATCCCCCTAGTAAATATTGAGCTGGTATAAGTCACTGGGATAAGTGAGCATCTTGGCAAGCCCGAATTTCAAGGGAAGTCACAACCCTAAAGCGGGATAAGCTACTGGGAATCTCTTCCCCACAAAAGGGAAGAAGAGTGGGTTGCCCAGAATGAGAGCACTACAGGAATACCTCACTTTATTGCCTTTTTTACAAATTGAAGGTTTGTACCAAACTTGCGCCAACCGAGTCTATGGGCACTATTTTTCTAACAGCATGCGCTCACATCCTGTCTCTGTGCCACATTTTGGTAATTTTCATAATATTTCAAAGTTTTTTCATAATTATTATAACTGTTATGGCGATCCGTGATCAGTGATCTTTGGGGTGACTATCGCAGTTATTCGGGGAACCAGGACCTGTGGCCATATAAGATGCCAAATGTAATCAATAAATGCTGTGTGTGTTCTGACTACTCCACCAGCCTTCCCTGCCTCTCTTCCTTTGGACCTGCCTATTCTCTGAGACACAACAGTATTAAATTTAGGCCATTTCAATGGCCTCTAAGTGTTTGAGTGAAAGTAGGAGTCAGTCAATGTTGCTAACTTTACTATTGTCTGATTTTAAGAAATTGCCACCTCACAACATAGCATCTTCACTCTTTTTGTTGTTGCTTGCTTGCATTTTATTTTCTTTCTCATTTTTCCAGTTTGATCTGATTTTTCTTGTGCAACAAGAGAATTGTGTAAATATGTATGCATATATTAGATTTGACATAGATTTCTACCAGGTTTAACATATATTGGATTACTTGCCATCTAGGGAAGGGGATGGGGGAAAGGGAAGAAAATTGGAATACAAGGTTTTGCAAGGGTTAATGTCAAAGAATGATCCATGTATATGTTTTGAAATATAAAAAGCTTTCATAAAAAAATTAAAAAAAAAAGAAATTGCCAGAGCTGCCCCAACCTTCAGCAACCATCACCTTAATCAGTCAATAGCCATCAACATCAAGAGCAAAAAACATCATGCCTCCTAGAGGACTCAGATGATGGTTTTTTCTGGCAATAAAATATTTTTAATTTAGGCACGTGTTTTGTTTTTTAGACAAAATACTATTGCGTTCTCAATAGATAATAGTATAGTATAATCATAACTTTTACATGCACTGGGAAAGCAAAAAATTCATGACTTGCTTTATTGTGATATTCACTTTTTGCAGTGGTTTGGAATCCAATCCACTATATTTCCCAGGTTTTGCCTATATATTCCAGAACAGACTCAGCTGTTAGGAAAATATACCCATGAAAAAGGAGAGGGAGTGAGTTATTGGGGCCTTGTCAGTTACTACCCCAGCCTTCAGATTGGAAGGTTGACAGCTCAATCTGCCATACTTGTTGGGATCACTTGGTAGTTATTTTAGTTAAAGTAGGAAGCTACTAGAGGAGAGTCTATGCTGAGCTACTCCCCCAGCCCACTCTGTTCCTTTTTTCATGCATTTCTACTTCTTCGGTGAGGAGGAGGGGATCTCTGTCTCCATCACTCTCTGCTCTCTCACTCAACAATATGTTCTATGCTGCTTGCCCTGAGTGTAAAAATTCCTAGTTATGTCTCTGGCCATCATTATGATAATTATCATGGTAAATACCAAGAAGTAAGAGACAGTCTTTGGCCACAAGAGTCTGCAAATAAATAGAAACGATATAGATGCCTTAAAGATTAGTCATCAATACATGATTTAAACAGCAACCTATATTAGGGACACTACAAAAAGAAAAGGGAGTGGGTGTAAACTGAGAGCATCATGACAAAGGAGAGACTATTGGTCATAAAAAGCTTTGTGGAGGAGAGATAGAAGCTGAGGCTTGAAACTGGGGAGGATTTAATAATATTCATTTTTTATTTATTCATACATAGCAAACTCTTATTATATGCTGACTGATTGAGTGGGTTTACTGTAACACTTTCAATTCACAGAACATTGACCATATAATGGTTGGTAAGTTCAGAAGGTCTGATTTCTCCCCCCTTCTAAACATTTATTGTGTAACTCATCATTATTGTTATTTTTAAAGTTCTTTCTTCTATTTTTCACATGAAATGCTTGTGATCCTTCACTTGATGTCTTTGTCTTCTGCAACTAGTATTATGGACATGTTACTTGGCCTTCAAGGTCCATTTCATTCCTCTACCAGGAAGACTTAACTTCTTATTCTCTATCTCCTCTAAGCTTATATCATTTGCTTTAGACATTGCTCATGATGATGACCATCATTTAATTTTGTAGGGACATTTATGAAGGTGAATATGTTGGTTTCTTCTGTATTATATTCTCTTGGCAGGCTTAAGTCAATTTAAATCACTGCCTCAGTTTCCAAATCTGAAAAATTAGGAGCTCGAACTAATATTCCTTCCATTTCCAAATTTAAAATTCTCATCTTCACCATTTTATAATTTTACCATCCACTGCTTATCTTCACCAAACTGGATTCATAACAGCCACTTAAATATCTGCTAAATGACTGAGTGAATGATGTCTGTATAGACGGCTAGAACTTTTGCATATTTTTTCAGGAAAGCTGCCAAGGAAAGGAATCATTAACAGAATGAAACATCCCTTGTAAAAAGGTACTGTCTGTTCTGTCTGATTCACTATTCTCCAACTAATGGGAATAAGCACAAAGATAATTGCATTAGATGAGAAGAACTCAGCACAAACATGTTCCCTGCTGGAAGAGGGACCAGAGCTTCCGAGGACTCTATTTCTAATGTTAAGGGAGAGCCACTGGAAAGGAGAATTAAAGAAGCCCTGGGAACAAAAAGCAAGATAAATCTCTTTCATTCGGAAAGGAACACAGTGAAACAATAGGACTAAATGAGATACAATTCCTGACAAAGATCTCCTCTCTTCGGTAAAGGTTTTTTATTGTACTTTGGGTAGGAAGAGTTATGTTTTATCTTCACACACAAAAAGTCAGAATTCTTTATTTTATGTGAAGGCTTTTTTTTTTTTTTTGTATTTCTTCTGCCTCCTCTTCTCTTTACTTGCTGCTATTTAAGTCAGCTATTGTATTCTCTATCTCTGATCAGGCTTAAAGATTTGGAAAGCCTCGAGTTTGCTAGGATTAGATCTGTGTGTGTTTGAGGGGTGGGTGGGAATCTCAGCATCTGAACAGTGATAGATCTGATTCATCCCTTGCAGATGACACAGTGTGCTTTCCCTGAGAGCAAAGTTTGAATTCTTCCTACCACTTACCTTGGCTCAGTGATCAGGTATCCTGCCAGGTCTTGGAGAAACTAGAGTCGTGGGATAATAGATTTAGAGTTCAAATTAAAATTATCTTAATTCAGTTTCTTCATTTTATATTGAGAAGGAAACTGAGGCTCATGGAGGTTAAGTGGCTTCATAAGAGCTGGGAGAGGTCATAGAGATTCCAGGGGTCCTCAAACTTTTTAAATAGGGGGCCAGTTCACTGTCCCTCAGACTGTTGGAGGGCCGGACTAGAGTAAAAACAAAAACTTTGTTTTGTGGGCCTTTAAATAAAGAAACTTCCTAGCCCTGGGTGAGGGGGATAATCACTCTCAGCTGCCGCATCTGGCCCAAGGGCCGTAGTTTGAGGACCCCTGATAGCTCCACCTGCCATATTACCTTTTTAAGGGCTTCCTTTCATCACCC
Organism: Antechinus flavipes; assembly: GCF_016432865.1. Classification (NCBI taxonomy): domain Eukaryota; kingdom Metazoa; phylum Chordata; class Mammalia; order Dasyuromorphia; family Dasyuridae; genus Antechinus; species Antechinus flavipes. Next base: position 19,520,608 of record NC_067401.1, read on the forward strand.
TTTTATGTGTTGTCTTCTCCCATGAAAACACAGGCTCTCTGAGAGTAGAGATGGTCTTATTGCTTGAGTTTCTGTCCTCAGCACTCAGCATAATTCCTGACATGAAATGTTTAATAAATGTCCTGTCATTCATCATCTATCTCTCTGTCTCTCCCTCTGTGTCTGTCGGTCCATCCATTTATCCACTTAATTATCATACAAACTTTCTAATTCTCTCTCTTCTTCTCCCTCTCTGTCTCTCTCTCCCTTTCTCTCTGTCTCTTCTTCTAATTTATTATCCTCCCTTTCACTTATTTATCCAACTAACTACCAGGTTCTATTACTTTTACTGAAATGGGGAAAAGCCAAATATCCCAGCACTTTCCCATACTAGGGACTGACTTGGAATGGAGTCAGGGCTTTGTCTGCAGGTCATGCTTTCAGGGTCCTGGCAGTTGGGACTGGGGCTTGCAGAGGCCAAAGGGTCAGTCAGATAAAGGACCTAGGATAAGCTGCCCCTTATGGAGACTAAAGGGGTTGTCCAGCATGAAGAATGACCATAATGACCACTACACGCAGGACCCACAATATGCTTTATTGTTCATGCTGAGGTTAAAGAGCAAATGAGATGCTCGTTCACATCTTCATTTCCTTCTGTTTTTGTATTTTGTAAGATATCGTTCCCTAGCTCCACCCACCCACTCTTGGTTCCTAGGAAACCTTATGAGGGAGTATTACTGTTCAATGGTCCAACCTCTCTTAAAATACTCTGACTCAATTCCCAATTTCATCTTTCCTTCTAATGTCCTTGGAGCCAAGGATGATAGTTCTCTTGGGAAAAGACACTAACCCCTGGGGCTTTCCATATGTTTCATTCTATATATTCTTATTCTTTTCTCTCCTTGGAAGCTAAGAAAAGAAGTTTGGATTTAGGTGTGAATTGCTTTTCATAGATCAGTCTAAGGGGGTCTGCCCAGCACAGTATGCCCTCATCAGAGAAAGTGCTGTGCTCTCTGAGCAAAGCAGAATTGAAGTAGGTCGAAAGAAATGTGAGATTAGCCAATTTAACGAATCCACTGGAAATGTTCACACAGACTATTTGTGAGCAACCTCTGCTAAAGCCTTCTCGTTGTGCTCCAGTCAGCCATGGTTGGTCACACTGTAACTTGGGTCTACTTTGGTCCTCTTCAAGAACGTAGGACAATCCCCTAACCAGTTATAACCAACATTATCCTTCTTATTCCCTGTGGCTCCTGTACTCAGCCAAACTCAGATAAAGTCCATGCATTTTTTCCCCTATTCAAAGAAAAGTTTAGCTGATTTTGGCCATAATTCCTCATATATTTCAAGCCAAGAGCACATAAGCTCCTCGAGGACTGGGATTATTTTTCATTTTTGTTGCTTCAGTGCCTAACATAGTGCATTGCACATAATGAGTGGTTAAAAGTGGTAGCTGGATTGACTTGGATTAAGTTGAAGGGATTAGTAAACAGTTTAACCAACAATCTCTCTCTTTCTCTTTCTTCTCTCTCTTACTCCATCTCCATATGTACATGTATACAAGTATGTATATATATTTATATTTATATGGACAGAAACAGAGAGAGACAGAGAGAGAGACAGAGAGAGAGAGACAGAGACAGAGAGAGACAGAGAGAGAGAGAGAGAGAAAGAGATACAGAAAGAGAGAGACAGAGAGAGACAGAGACAGAGAGAGAGACAGAGACAGAGACAGAGAGAGAGAGACAGAGAGAGAGACTGAGAGAGAGAGACAGAGACAGAGAGAGACAGAGAGAGACAGAGAGAGAGAGAGAGACAGAGAGAGAGAGACAGAGAGACAGAGAGAGACAGAGAGAGAGAGAGACTGAGAGAGAGAGAGACAGAGACAGAGAGAGACAGAGAGACAGAGAGAGAGAGAGAGAAAGAGAGAGACAGAGAGAGAGAGAGAGAAGGAGGGAGGGAAGGAAGGAGGGAGAGAGGGAGAGAGAAAGAGAGAAGAAGAGAGAGGGGTGTGTGTGTGTGTGTGTGTGTGTGTGTGTGTGTGTGTGTGTGTATGTGAGATCTCTGATGCATCTGACCAGGATTGTTAGATCAAATGGCATAATATTTGCAAAGAGTTTAGCACAGTGGCTGGCACATAGTATTTGTCCTATGAGTATTAGATGTTATTCTTATTCCTCCCCTCCTCTTGCAGTGGGGACATGTCATCCAGGATTTAGAGGACTTTACAGAATGATAAACTATAAGACTGATTTGGAGTCATAAATGGCAACAAGACAAAGGCAGAAAAAGAGGAAGAGAAAGGAGGAGGAGCAAGAGAAAGAAGGAGAATAGAGACTAGATAGAAAGAGATAGAAAGACAGAGACACAGAAAAAAAATGCCCCTCCAACTATTCCAGAAGAAGGGAACAGCAGGTTAAGACTGATGAGATAAAATTTTCTTTTATAATTTTATTAACTCTAAACACCCTACCTTCCATCATCTGAAATCATATCCTATCAGAGCTACTCTGACTTTGATTGACCAGCTCTGTTCCCAGTTAGTAACCGCGTATTTACCTCATTCTTAGGAGTTGAGGCCTTGCCTTGGTTTCCTACTGTGAGTAACCCGATTGCATCTCCTGTTTTTGAATCAGGGGCTTAATTTTCTGTCCATTGTGGAAGCACGCAAATCTCCTCTTCCCCTTCATTCTCCTGAGGCTATACCTTTCAAAATAATACCAGGATAGAGCTTTAATTTTCATCTAATCCAAATGGGAAGCCTTATCAGTCCATATCAATTCTAAAATGATACCCTTCACTGAAATAAATGTCTTTTACATCATTCTTATTGAAGGCCTAACACATTTTTAATGGAAGAGGTTTGATCAGCCCAGGAAACAGACCTCCCTGAAATTGATCAAAGTAATGATGAAAACTAATAGGAATAATGTGTTTGATTAATTCAATTAAAAGAAGCATCTTTTCAGTTCACCTTTGACCAGGATAAAGAGCAGAATCTCTAGAGGTAAGTGGGCAGAGAGGGATTAAGTGGTTTAAAAAAAAAAGATTCTCTAATGCTATGCTAGAAGCTAAGTGACTATTTCTTTATTTCATGAATCAAAACTGCCAATTGAACTTTTACCTGAATTATTTAAGCTAGGTTTTTCCTTAAAGATTTTGTCTTTGTTTTGAACTCTACAAACTGTGACTAGAAAAAGCTTGGAGGGAAGGATTTTCAAAGGCAAGATTATTTTTTTCTCTTTGCCTCAGAAAGCTTAGCCATATTTCATTAATAAATTGTCTCCAGAAACATAGACTTCCGGTTAAGATGGCGGAGAGGAGGCTCACAGTTGCATAAGCTCCGCACTTTCTCTCACTATCCACTTCATTACAAGCCTCTGAATCAATGCTTGACTGAAAAAAACCCACAAATAGTTACCAAGAGAAGCCATCCTTGAGATCCGCCAAGAAAGGTCTGTCTTTACTGGAGGGCTGGGGCGGTTTTAGATCGGGCGCAGGCTGAGGGCAGCGGCAGTGAGAGCACGGGAGCACAGCTGAGAGGGGGTGGGGAGTGATCGTAGCCGTCTCTGCGGGGAGAGCTTCGCTACAGGTTTGGAACCTGCAGCAAGTCAACAGCCCAGCAGAGAAGCTAAAAACACCGGGGCTGAAGAATACAACCGCAAACAGCTGGAGTCTCTCAGGACCTGGCCGCCCCCCCATTCCCCCCCCCTCAGTGACTCAGCACGCTTTGGGATCTCAGAGCGCAGGCGCAGCACAGTCCTGCTAGTGCCTCACTGCTGCCCCCTGCAGTCTGTAGAGGAAGCTCGATAACACACCCAGCCCCCCCCCAAAGAAAGACTCCAGTTTTTTCTGTTTTTCTTTGGTAGTTTGTCTCTGATTAATAGACAGAATGAGCAAGAAGCTGAAGAGGACTTTAACCCTTGACAGCTTCTATACAGATAGAGAGCAGACTCTAAATCCTGAGGAGACTAAAAACAGGCAGTCCCCAGGTGATTCCCCAAAGGAGGAGATCGTCTGTTCCTCAGCACAGATGAACCTCATAGAAGTGATTAAAAAGGCTCTCACAAGGGAGCTAGAAGAAAAATGGGAAAAGGAGAGGGAGGCTCGGCAAAAGAGCCTGGAGAAGTCAGTTAAAGAGAGAGTGGATAAAGAAGTAAAATCCTTGAAAAATAGGATTAGTGAACTGGAAACAGAAAACAGCTCTCTAAAAAACAAAATTGGCGAAATGGAAAAAAATTCCACAGAACAAAAGAACTCAATTGGACAATTAGAAAAAGATTTTAAAAAAGTGAGTGAAGAGAATACTTCACTGAAAATCAGAATTGAACAAGTGGAATTGAATGACTCGAGGAGACAAGAAGAATCAGTCAAGCAAATCCAAAAAAATCAAACAATGGAGAAAAATGTGAAATACCTTCTGGGGAAGACAACAGACCTGGAAAACAGATCCAGGAGAGACAATCTGAGAATCATTGGACTCCCAGAAAAACATGATGAAAAAAAGAGCCTGGACACTGTCTTCCAGGAAATTATCAAAGAGAACTGCCCAGAAGTCATAGGAACAGAGGAAAAAATAAACATTGAAAGGATTCATCGATCACCCACTGAAAGGGATCCTAAAATCAAAACACCAAGGAATATAGTGGCCAAATGCCAGAACCCTCAGATGAAAGAAAAAATATTGCAAGCGGCTAGAAAAACCCAATTCAAGTATCAAGGAGCCACAATAAGGATCACCCAGGATCTGGCAGCATCCACATTAAAAGATCGAAGGGCCTGGAATATGATATTCCGAAAGGCTAAGGAACTTGGTATGCAACCAAAAATAACTTACCCAGCGAGAATGAGCATCTTTTTCCAGGGAAGAAGATGGACATTCAACGAAGTAAGCGAATTTCATCTATTTCTGATGAAAAAACCAGAACTTAACAAAAAGTTTGATCTACAAATATAGAACTCAAGAGAAATCTAAAAAGGTAAAGATTAATCTTGGGAACTATATTTTGACTATATAGATGTATAAAGAATACATGTATACCTTGTTCTAGAAATTGATGTGAAAAGGACATTGTACCAGAAAAAGGGTAAAGTGGGGGTAGTACATCTCATGAAGAGGCATAGGAAACCTATTATATCTGAGAGAAAGAATGGAGGGGGATGAATATAGTGGGTATCTTACTGCCTTCAGAATTGGCTTTAAGTGAAAAATCTTAAGACATATTCAATCTATGGTGAAACTTCTCCCATCTCATTGAAAAGTGAGAAGGGAAAAGTGGAAAGGGAAGGAATAAGCTAAGTGGAAGGGAATACGGGAACTGGGAGGGAAAGGGGTAAGATAGGGGGAGGAACTCTAAGGCGGGGGGAGGGACACTAAAAAGGGAGGGCTGTGAGAAGCAAGGGGTGCTCACAAGCTTAATACTTGGAAGGGGGGAAAGGGGAAAGAAGGGAGGAAAGCATAAACCGGGGTTAACAAGATGGCAAGTAATACAGAATTGGTCATTCTAACCATAAACGTGAACGGGGTAAACTCCCCCATAAAGAGGAAGCGGTTAGCAGAATGGATTAAAAGCCAGAATCCTACAATATGTTGTTTACAGGAAACACACCTGAAGCGGGGAGATACATGCAGGTTAAAGGTAAAAGGTTGGAGCAAAATCTACTATGCTTCAGGTGAAGTCAAAAAAGCAGGGGTAGCCATCCTGATCTCAGATCAAGCTAAAGCAAAAATTGACCTAATTAAAAGAGATAAGGAAGGACACTATATCTTGCTAAAGGGTAGCATGGATAATGAAGCACTATCTATATTAAACATATATGCACCAAGTGGGGTAGCATCTAAATTCTTAAAAGAGAAACTAAGAGAGCTGCAAGAAGAAATAGACAGTAAAACTATAATAGTGGGAGATCTTAACCTTGCACTCTCAGAATTAGATAAATCAAACCAGAAAATAAATAAGAAAGAAGTCAAAGAGGTAAACAGAATACTAGAAAAGCTAGATATGATAGATCTCTGGAGAAAATGTAATGGAGACAGAAAGGAATACACTTTCTTTTCAGCAGTTCATGGAACCTATACAAAAATTGACCATATATTAGGACATAAAAACCTCAAACTCAAATGTAGTAAGGCAGAAATAGTAAATGCATCCTTTTCAGACCACGATGCAATGAAAATTACATTCAACAAAAAAGCAGGGGGAAGTAGACCAAAAAATAATTGGAAACTAAATAATCTCATACTAAAGAATGATTGGGTAAAACAGCAAATCATAGACATAATTAATAACTTCACCCAAGAAAACGATAATAATGAGACATCATACCAAAATGTATGGGATGCAGCCAAAGCGGTAATAAGGGGAAATTTCATATCTCTAGAGGCCTATTTGTATAAAATAGAGAAAGAGAAGGTCAATGAATTGGGTTTGCAATTAAAAATGCTAGAAAAGGAACAAATTAAAAACCCCCAGTCAAACACTAAACTTGAAATTCTAAAAGTAAAAGGTGAGATCAATAAAATTGAAAGTAAAAAAACTATTGAATTGATTAATAAAACTAAGAGTTGGTTCTATGAAAAAACCAACAAAATAGACAAACCCTTAGTAAATCTGATTAAAAAAAGGAAAGAGGAAAATCAAATTGTTAGTCTTAAAAATGAAAAGGGAGAACTCACCACTAACGAAGAGGAAATTAGAGCAATAATTAGGAGTTACTTTGCCCAACTTTATGCCAATAAATTCGACAACTTAAATGAAATAGAAAAATACCTCCAAAAATACAGCTTGCCCAAACTAACAGAGGAAGAAGTAAATATCCTAAACAGTCCCATCTCAGAAAAAGAAATAGAACAAACTATCAATCAACTCCCTAAGAAAAAATCCCCAGGACCAGATGGATTTACATGTGAATTCTACCAAACATTTAAAGAACAATTAACTCCAATGTTATATAAACTATTTGAAAAAATAGGGATTGAAGGAGTCCTACCAAACTCCTTTTATGACACAGATATGGTACTGATACCTAAACCAGGTAGGCTGAAAACAGAGAAAGAAAATTATAGACCAATCTCCCTAATGAATATTGATGCTAAAATCTTAAATAAAATATTAGCAAAAAGATTACAGAAAATTGTCACCAGGATAATACACTATGACCAAGTAGGATTTATACCAGGAATGCAGGGCTGGTTCAATATTAGGAAAACTATTAGCATAATTGACTATATCAATAACCAAACAAACAAAAACCACATGATCATCTCAATAGATGCAGAAAAAGCATTTGATAAAATCCAACATCCATTCCTAATAAAAACACTTGAGAGCATAGGAATAAATGGACTTTTCCTTAAAATAGTCAGGAGCATATATTTAAAACCATCAGTAAGCATCATATGCAATGGGGAAAAACTGGAACCTTTCCCAGTAAGATCTGGAGTGAAGCAAGGTTGCCCACTATCACCATTATTATTTAATATCGTATTAGAAACACTAGCCTCGGCAATAAGAGTCGAGAAAGATATAAAAGGAATTAGAGTAGGCAATGAGGAAACCAAACTATCACTCTTTGCAGATGATATGATGGTATACCTAGAGAACCCCAGAGATTCTACCAAAAAGCTATTGGAAATAATTCATAATTTTAGCAAAGTAGCTGGCTACAAAATAAATCCCCATAAATCCTCAGCATTTTTATACATCACCAACAAAACCCAACAGCAAGAGATACAAAGAGAAATTCCATTCAGAATAACTGTTGATACCATAAAATATTTGGGAATCTATCTACCAAAGGAAAGTCAGGAATTATATGAGCAAAATTATAAAAAAGTCTCCACACAAATAAAGTCAGACTTAAATAATTGGAAAAATATTAAGTGCTCTTGGATCGGCCGAGCGAACATAATAAAGATGACAATACTCCCTAAATTAATCTATTTATTTAGTGCTATACCAATCAGACTTCCAAGAAAATATTTTATTGATCTAGAAAAAATAACAACAAAATTCATATGGAACAATAAAAAGTCGAGAATCTCAAGGGAATTAATGAAAAAAAAAATCAAATGAAGGTGGCCTAGCTGTACCTGATCTAAAATTATATTATAAAGCAGCAGTCACCAAAACCATTTGGTATTGGCTAAGAAATAGATTAGTGGATCAGTGGAAAAGGCTAGGCTCACAAGACAGAATAGTCAATTATAGCAATCTAGTGTTTGACAAACCCAAAGCCCCTAACTTCTGGGAAAAGAATTCATTATTTGATAAAAACTGCTGGGATAATTGGAAATTAGTATGGCAAAAATTAGGCATGGACCCACACTTAACACCATATACCAAGATAAGATCAAAATGGGTCTATGACCTAGGCATAAAGAACGAGATTATAAATAAATTAGAGGAACATAGAATAGTTTATCTCTCAGACTTGTGGAGGAGAAAGAAATTTGTGACCAAAGATGAACTAGAGACCATTACTGATCACAGAATAGAAAATTTCGATTACATCAAATTAAAAAGCCTTTGTACAAATAAAACTAATGCAAACAAGATTAGAAGGGAAGCAACAAACTGGGAAAACATTTTCACAGTTAAAGGTTCTGATAAAGGCCTCATTTCCAAAATATATAGAGAACTGACTCAAATTTATAAGAAATCAAGCCATTCTCCAATTGATAAATGGTCAAAGGATATGAACAGACAATTTTCAGAGGATGAGATTGAAACTATTACCACTCATATGAAAGAGTGTTCCAAATCATTATTGATCAGAGAAATGCAAATTAAGACAACTCTGAGATACCACTACACACCTGTCAGATTGGCTAAGATGACAGGAAAAAATAATGATGAATGTTGGAGGGGATGCGGGAAAACTGGGACACTAATGCATTGTTGGTGGAGTTGTGAACGAATCCAACCATTCTGGAGAGCAATCTGGAATTATGCCCAAAAAATTATCAAAATGTGCATATCCTTTGATCCAGCAGTGTTTCTATTGGGCTTATATCCCAAAGAAATACTAAAGAAGGGAAAGGGACCTGTATGTGCCAAAATGTTTGTAGCAGCCCTGTTTGTAGTGGCTAGAAACTGGAAAATGAATGGATGCCCATCAATTGGAGAATGGCTGGGTAAATTGTGGTATATGAATGTTATGGAATATTATTGTTCTGTAAGAAATGACCAGCAGGATGAATACAGAGAGGCTTGAGAGACCTACATGAACTGATGCTAAGTGAAATGAGCAGAACCAGGAGATCATTATACACTTCGACAATGATATTGTATGAGGACATATTTTGATGGAAGTGGATTTCTTTGACAAAGAGACCTGAGTTTCAATTGATAAATGACGGACAAAAGCAGCTACACTCAAAGAAAGAACACTGGGAAACGAATGTGAACTATCTGCATTTTTGTTTTTCTTCCCGGATTATTTACACCTTCTGAATCCAATTCTCCCTACGCAACAAGAGAACTGTTCGGTTCTGCAAACATATATTGTATCTAGGATATACTGCAACATATCCAACATATAAAGGACTGCTTGCCATCTAGGGGAGGGGGTGGAGGGAGGGAGGGGAAAAAAATCGGAACAGAAATGAGTGTCAATATAATGTAATTATTAAATAAAAAATTTAAAAAAAAAAAAAGGATTCTCTAATGCTATGCTAGAAGCTAAGTGACTATTTCTTTATTTCATGAATCAAAACTGCCAATTGAACTTTTACCTGAATTATTTAAGCTAGGTTTTTCCTTAAAGATTTTGTCTTTGTTTTGAACTCTACAAACTGTGACTAGAAAAAGCTTGGAGGGAAGGATTATCAAAGGCAAGATTATTTTTTTCTCTTTGCCTCAGAAAGCTTAGCCATATTTCATTAATAAATTGTCTCCAGAAGATTTCTGCCCCCGAATGAAGTGTACTAAGTATTTTTTTTTCATATCAGTATACCATCTTCTGTAGGATTCTGTTTTATTTTCTCAGGTCTTCTTTGGGATAAAGTCCTGTCCTTGTGAGTTGATCCCAGCTACTCAGCCCCCTAGACCTCTGCCTAATTAATATTTGCTGGCAACTTCATCATTGGTGGTCATCTTCTTGGAGTTAATGACTGTACTGCCTCTGGGTCACTGACCATCTCCTTCCAACCCCCAATCACTTGCCCCACCAGTGTGGACGTGCTTAGTCTCAGGGTCTCGACCAACTGGAAGATGCCCTGCTGTTAACTGAGTCTCACTTTTGGCAAGGTTTCCTTTGGGCAGCAGCGCCCAGTGTAGCAAGGCTTTGTTAGGGTCCTGTACATAGCTCTCCTTTAAAATCATTAGAAGGAAGCTATGTGTTCCTGAAGAAGGGGTCAAGCACTCAATATCCCTTCTGTTGGAACAGCTCAGCCTACCCTTCACAGCTGCTGAGCTGTGCGAAAAATGAGGGCAAATATGCTAATGTTTCTGAGAAAGGCCTGCAAGGAGAAGGTAAAGTGATGCAAATCTCTCTCACCTCATTATCATAAAATCACAAACCTCTCAGGAGCTCATCTGGCCCAGCTCCCTGTCTCCGAACATCTCTGGGTAGTTTATAGTATAGTTTTATTCTTACTTTGTGTTTTCACAACATAGCCAAAGGATCACAGATTTCTATCTGGTAGGGACTTTGGAAACCCCTCATTTTACAAATGGACCACACATTAAATGTCTTAATCAAATATATCTGAATCAGGATTTGAACTCACAAGTTCCTGACTCCAGTCCTGACTTTATCCCTAAGGCCTTGTCATTTCTGGAAATGCTTCCTACCCTATTACCCCCATTTGGAACCTCTTTGTAACAAAGAAAGACAATTAATCAAAAACTCTTCAGATGATAACCACATTTGAAAAAGAATCGAATATATGCCCTAAGATTTTCTGCTTCAGTGTTATGAAGAAAGGGCTATGTCTCTGAAATCAGGACTGGTCTTTTCATTTCAGTTCAATTTCCTTCTAATGTTCTTTTCTTCATTATAGTAATCACGATGTTGTTCTTTTGGTTCTATTTCTTGTACTCTGTCCATTCATAGAAATTATCTAGCTTTCTCTGAATTCTTTGGCATTTTTCTTGCATAAATCACAATAATATTCCATATTCATATATCATTTCTTTCATCCATTCACCAAATCATGAGTAACAATTTGTTTCTAAGTCTTTGATGTCGGAAAAAAAGCATATGTATATTTTGGTACATGTTGAGCCTTTGTTACCGTTTTTGAATCTCTTTGGCTCAATTCTTTGCCTCATTTGCTACCTAGCTTTAATCACTGAATGGTTGTTGCCTCAGTCAGACTGAGCCAGGGCCATCTCTAGTCATCCTGATCTTTATCTGGCCACTGGACCCAGATGAGAAGGAGAAGAGGTAACTTTCTGGAGGAGAAAGGTAACTTTCCCAGCTCTCCCTCACTTCAATCCAAGTCACTTTCATGTTATGACTTCACCTCCCTGATGTCCTGGTCCTCTTCAAGAACAAAGGACAAACAACAACAACAAATCTCATGGAAGTAGTTTGACTTTCATTGAGTCAAAGATTGAGGTTACAACAGTCATTCTTCTTTCTCTTCAAGGATGTTTAGCCAAGAAAATAATGGGAGTTGGAAGCCTCCAAAATTTTTAGACAACACCATAAAAAGAAGGTAATTTCTCTTTATTACCAAACAATCACGCAATTAGACCATGAGATCCTCATTAGATGGTAAGCTCTTTTTGGATTGTCTTTTTTCTCTTTTTGTATCCCCAGTGGGCACTTAATAAATATTTATTAACTGACTGAAATAATCCTTTCTAGTTTTGATTTGTGCTTCTTGACAAATTTATAATTACTGACCCCCAAAAGTTTTATTGACACTAAAACATAAATAATGGGGACAGCTAGAAGGCACAGTAGATAACGCTTAGAACCTGGAATAAGGACCACTTAAGTTCCTTGCCTCAGATATTTCTGTGTTGACCTTGAGCAAGTCCCTTAACGCAGATTGCCCCCATTTCTTTATCTGTAAAATGAGCCAGAGAGGAGAATGACAAACCATTCCAGTATTTTTGCCCCCTAAACGGAATCACGAAGAGTTGGCCATTCCTGAAAAACAACTGAATGATAACAAAATATAAAGAATTCACACTCAACTAACTATATTATCACCAATTTCCCTCTACGCTACTGAATCTTCCCTTCTGACAGAAAAATACTTAATCAAAACCATCCAAAACAGTCAAAGTATTTGACAGTATAAATGACATTCTGTGCCACAAGTCCACCCATTCTCAGTTGACTACATTATCTCTTTCCAGGGATCAAGATTAGACATTCCATTTACTCAACATTCTGCCTTTTTGTTTGTTTTTCTTTACTTTTTGTAGTCATTATAAACATTGTTTTCCTGGTTCAACTCAATTCATTCTGCGCTCTTTTACTCCTTTTTTAAAACTACAAAAGTGAGTTCAGATTAATATTTATACTCATGAATATGGAATCTAGATCTAAAGATTCCCCAACACATTCTAGGAACTGGTTGCATTGTAAATTTTGGAGTCATTATGACAACCCATGAGATAACAGAAGCCTAAGTAGATTGCAGATATTTCTTTTTCTAATCCTTCGTGTACAGCATTGACTTTTCTAATCAATTGTGAAAACAAATCCGGAGGATTTGCCGGATTATGTGTGAAATGCAACAGGGACCACTTAAACTTATCAGTAAATAAACAGACACATAAATCGAAAGTTAGAAGGAAGGAAACCATCCCTTAAAATCCTGGCGACCATCCACATTTGTTATTTAACTTTAAAATGACAAATCAATGGAGAGGAAGAATTAAGTAGTGGTGTGAGCGTAGAAATCATTTCATCGGAGTGGAAGGTGTCTCACGTGACAGCAAAGAAACCTTACTAAGTAAACTGAGACATTGAGATCTAGAGCAGTTGCGATGGTAACTGAGGAAAATTCCAAGGGGTGTGTGTGAGAATGTGTGTGTGTGTGTGTGTGTGTGTGTGTGTGTGAATGGGGGAATAGGGAAGAAACTAAAAATCAAAACTATAACTATAAAGGAACTCAGAGTATGGTGAACTTTCCTGAGGAGGAAAAAGAAGGCCAGAGAAGATGACTTGTTCAATGGGATTGTTGTACAGACAATAAGTAACAGAGACATGATTTGAGATCAAGTCCTCCGGAACTCTAATGGAGGAAGACAACACATGTAAAAGAGCTGATTTGCACACGTGAGGCTCAGAAATCCTAGGAGTTTAACAGGAGGGTAATATCAAGGGCAAGAATCTTTAGATTACACCAGCATGTTGTCAGATGGCAATGCCCAGTGCCTGAAGGGCACAATATTTGGAGAAATGATGAAGCTTGGAGGTTATAGTAACACACATCCAAATGGCAATTCCTCCATCTCTCTAGAAGGCTTTTAGTTGGCTCATCCAATTGGTGTGAACCAGCATTCCACTCTTCCCAGCTAGTCATCCCATACTGTCTCAGCAGTTTGGTCATCCTTGGGGAAAGAGGGTGGATGAGTTGAATATGTTATTAATGAAAAATTGTATCAAACAAAAAAAGAACAAAAATATTCCATCAAAGGGCTATTTGACTATAAAAGGAAGTGGACTTTTCCTAGTCATGTTCCAAGGCAGATGGGCAAGCCAATCAATCAGTAATAAATAGACAAACATTTATTCAGAGTCTCTTGTGTATCAGGCCCATGCTAAATACTGCAATTACAAAAAATAAAAAAAGCTGATCCTGACCTCAGCTATGTTGGATTCAAGTTCCACTGCAGCTGCTCAGACCAATAGGAGCTTAGAAGGCTCTACCACAGGACAGGCTCAAGTAATTTCCAAAGTTCTTCAGTGAGACCTTGATAGTGTCTTTGTATTTCTTCTACTGACCTCCTGTGAGACTTTGCAGTAAAATTCAGTTGAAAGATCAAAGGACTGGAGGGCTGGACGCCTCAGTTTTCACTACCACACGGTCACTAATTAGCTAGCTGGAACAATCACATTAGCTCTCTCTTGGATCCTCAATGACTTCTTAAAGTGGGACCACAGTTACTGCCTTCCCTATCTTAAAAGATTATTATTATTATTATTATTTTTGCTGACTTGCCCAGGGTCACACAATTAGGAAGAGTTAAGTGTCTGAGACAGAATTGAACTCAGATCCTCCTGACTTCAGGGCTGGGTGCTCTATCCACTGCACCAACTAATTGCCCCACCCCCAATAGGATTATTTTTAAAGCAAATGAGGCAAACAGACAAAGCTATAAAGCATCATGCAGAGATATAGCACTTTGCACATAGTAGATACTCAACAAAAGAATGGCGGCTCCAAGACCCATAGGTTTAGGACTGGAAGGAAGTTTGGAAATCTTTCAGCCCAAACCCCTTTTTCAACAGATGAAAAAACTGAGCTTTAGGGGAGAACTAGAATTCAATTCTAGGTCCTCTGTCTCTGAATCTAGTCTGTATCTATTTCTATTAAAGTCAATAGAATGGCTCTGCAATGGATTATTATTGTTATCGTTAAATATTCATGTCATGCTGTAATATTTGCAGCTAATTGATATCACAGAATGTGGCTGATTCTGGGTTCTGGGTCATTCATCCTAAGACCTTAATGGCGAGCCAGACTGGCTCATTTCTGCTGATTTTTTTTATTTTTAAATCCCCCCGGTCATTTTCGCTGGGATGCAGCCGGCTTCCTTCTGATCCTAAGATGGGTTATTGGCTGTGGTGACCACGTAAGTAGCAGTCATGCCTTACCCCAGAGGCTACTGATGGTCAGTAGAGGGTGAAATGAATTTAAGATACAGATAGCCAAGCACTCCGGGTTCCTCTGGGACTAAGAATACTCAGGCCTGGGCAATAAAGCTAAGTTATGGTCACTATTAGGCCTGCATCGGGGGCCATGTGGAGGTCTGGGATATTTGTACACTGCATGGGAAAATCCATACAGAAATGTTTCCAGGTATTTATGATAGATGGAGCTGACCTAAGGAGAGAAACACCCCAGCTCAGCAAACGGCCCAGAAATGTGGGAAAATGCAGCTGGTGGAGCCTTGGACCACTCCCATCAAGCTCAGCAGGCTGGCTTTTTCCTTAGCAACACAAAGTGCTCCTTGGTTCGGCATTGGTTTGAGTAGAGATAAAGATTCTGTACCAGGTGAGACAATGCGATATCTTGGAAAGAGTCCAGGATGGGGAGCCAGGTGACTTGGAGCTGGAAGGGACCTCAGAAATAGCTAATTCCAACTCTTTGGTTTATTGAAAAGGAAACTGTGCCCCTCCCCCAAAGTCATAAGATTATATATTTAGAGCTGGAAGGAGCCTTCAGAGGCCATTTAGTGCAAAACTTTTATTTACATATAGAGACTGAGACTCGGTGATGTTAAATGATACGCCCCAAGTTACAAAAGTAATGAGTAGCACAGCTGGGATTCTAATTCAAGTGCTCTGGGGTCCTGGTCCCCTTTCCTCCAGTGAATATGGGACATATGATAAGTCACTTATCTCCTTCTCAACAAAATGAGTGAAAATGATGAAAAGGGAAAGGACCAAACACTTAGCTAGGTACTAGGAATACAAGTAAAAGGAATGAAACAATCACTTTTCTGACTCTCATTCTGGTGGGAGACACAGTAAGGGAATGTAAAACATTAGACATGAGTGTAAAGTGAATAAATATAAGTCTATATAAAGGAATTAAGTTCAAGGTAATTGGGAAGGAAATGGGAGTTGGGGGAATCAAGAAAAGCTTTCTTGTAGAAGATGGTGCTTGAACTGTCTCCTAAAGGAAGTCTTCTATCATAATAAGAACCACATCAAGATCACTTACTGGAAATTTGCCATCAGTGATTTACTCTATTCTACCTCTTAAAGTCCTCAATTATTTTGTAATTTAAAAGTTCTATATTTGTTTGTAATCAATGCTTTGCTTTCAATCTATGTCACTGAATTATTTAATTGGCTTTTGGTCAGTGGGGGGAAAAGGAAAGGGATTGTATGAAGTCTACACAAGGAGGTAGCAGAAGGTCTACACAAGGAGATTTGAGGGAATAGGCAATGCAAAGGCTCAAGGCGAGAGATTGTAACATTGTGTCTGAAGAACAGAAACAGGGCCAATTGGACTAGGTTTGATAGTGCAGGACCGAGAGTAATGTACATTAAGATTGATTTTGTAGGATTTTAAAAGCTAAAAAAAAAAAGATAAAAAGAGGAGCTGATTTTTTTTTTCCTTGAGGTAATAGGAAGCCATTGAGAGAATTGAATAGAGGAGGGACAAGGTCAGATATGGGATTAAGGAAAATCATTTTGGTTACCATGGAAAGAATGAGCAGGAGTGGGGAAAGTCTTGAACTGGAAGATCAAATAGAAGGCTGTTCCAATCATTTATTCTAGGCAAGAGGCGATGAGATCTGAACAAAGATGGTGGCTGTGTGAGCAGAAAGAAGGGTTTAGATGCAAGAAATTTTCATAAAGGTAAAAACACAAAGAAATGGAAACTGAATGAACAAATGGGGTAAGGAGAGATGAAAAAATTCAGAATAATGTTGAGGTTGTGAAGAATGTGATACTTTTTTAAAAAAAAACTTAATATATTCTCTTTTTTTCTCAGTACTATTTCCAGATATATGTAAAAATAGTTTTCAAATTTTTGTAAGATTTTGTGTTCTAATTTTTTTCTCTCTTACCTCCCCTCCCACCCAAAAGAACAAGTAATCTGATACAGGCTATGCATGTATAATACTTTTAAACTAATTTCCGTATTTGTCATGTTATGCAAGACCAAAAGAGAAAAACCCATGAGAAAGAAGAAGCAAGCAAGCAAACAAACCAACACAAGATGAAAGTAGTATACTTCAAGCTGCATTCAGTCTCCACTGTTCTCCCTCTTGATGTGGATGACATTTTCCATCCCAAATCTTTTGGAATTGTCTTGTATCACTCTATTGCTGAGAAGAGTGAAGTCTATTATAGTTGATCATCATGTAATCTTGCTGTTACTATGTACAATGTTCTACTGGTTCTTCACTCAACAGGATTTTCTAAAATTAGTCTGCTCATTATTCCTTATAGAACAACAATAATCCATCACATACATATGCCACAATTTATTTAGCCATTCGCCAGTTGATGAGCATCGACTCAATTTTCAATTCCTTGCCATTACAAAAAGAACTGCTACAAACATTTTTTTGCATATATGGATCCTTTCCCCTCTCTTAAGTTCTCACTGGGATACAGACCTAGTAATGATACTACTGGATCAAGGGTATGCACAGTTTTATAGCCTTTTAGAATAGTTCTAAATTTCAAAATGGTTGGATCATTTCACAATTCTAACAACAATGCATTAGTGTCCCAGTTTTCCATATTTATTTATCATTATCTTCTCCTGGCATCTTAGCCAATTAGATAAGTGTGAAGTGGTACCTCAGAATTGTCTAATTTGCATTTCTCTGATCAATAGTGATTTAGACCATTTTTTCATATGACTAGAAATGGCTTTGAACTATCTGTTCTTATCCTTTGACCATTTATCAATTGGGGAATGATTCATATTCTTATAAATTGACTGAGCTCTCTACATATTTTAGAAATGTGGCCTTTATCAAAAACACTAGCTGTAAAAATTGCTTTCCAGCTTTCTGCTTCCCTTCTAATCTTGGTTGCATTGATTTTGTTTGTGCAAAACCTTTTCAATTTAATATAGCCAAAATTATTCATTTTGCATTTCATGAAGATCTCTAATTCTTCTTTGGCCATAAACCTCCCTCTTCTCCAAAGATCTGACAGGTAGACTACCCTTTATTCTTCTAATTTGCTTTCCTAATTTGTTTATAGTATCACATTTTATGTATAAGTCATGCATCCATTTTGACTTTATCTTGGTATAGAGTATGAGGTATTGGTCTATACCTAGTTTCTGCCATAATACTTTCCAATTTTCCAAGCAAATTTTTTTGCCCAATAGTGACTTCTTATCCCAGAAGCTGGAGTTTGG
Organism: Antechinus flavipes; assembly: GCF_016432865.1. Lineage (NCBI taxonomy): Eukaryota > Metazoa > Chordata > Mammalia > Dasyuromorphia > Dasyuridae > Antechinus > Antechinus flavipes. Next base: position 19,538,615 of record NC_067401.1, read on the forward strand.
GGATTTATTGAACAGTAGATTACTATAATTATTGACTATTCTGTCTTGTATACCTAATCTATTCCACTGATCTACTACTCTTAGCCAGTGCCAAACAGTTTTGATAATTGTCACTTTATAATATAGTTTAGATTTGATATAGTAGGTCACTTTTCTTTGCATTTTTTCATTAATTCCTTTGATATTCTTGTCCTTCTGCTCTTTAATGTGAATTTTACCATTATTTTTCTCCACAAAGTAGTTTTTAACAGCTTGATTAGTATGGTGTTGAATAAATAGATTAATTTAGGTAGAATTGTAATTTTTATTATATTAGCTTGGCCTACCCATGAGCAACTTATACTTTTCCAATTATTTAGATCTGACTTTATTTGTGTGAAAAGTACTTTGTAATTGTGTTCACAGGGATGTGATGCTTTTAACAGGAGGGAAATTTAGAAAAGGTTAGGAATTAGAGGAAAAGATAATGAGTTTAGTACCAGACATGTTGAGTTTAAGATATTTTCAGGGCATCTGATTTAAAATGAACAATAGGCACCTTGTGATGTGAGACTGAGTGGAGAGACTGGGTTGGATATATGAACCTGAGAATGATCAGTCTACAAGTGATGGTCAAAGCAAGGCGGGTAGTTGAGATGATTAAGACAGAGAATGTACAGGAAAAAAAGTAGAGGACCTTGGGGAACACTCACAATGTAGGGGCATTGTATGGACGATGAGTCAACAAAAAAGGCTGGGAAGGAGTCATTGGGTTACCAGGAAAGAGTTGAGAAGAGAAAAGCATCATAAAGATCCAGAAGAAAGAGGACCCAGGAGGAGAGGGATGTCCATAATATCAAGTGCAGGTGAGCAGTTGAGATGGATGAGAACTGATGAAAGGCCACCTCTCATATTCAGCGATGCAAAGATCCCTGGTACCTTTGAACAGGATAGTTTCAGTTAAGTGCTAAGGTCAGAAGCCAAATTGTAAAGGATTGAAAAAGAGAATGGGAGAAGAAGTAGCGGAATAAAGTGGAGATAATATAAGCTATTGTAAGATGACTGAGAGAAAAGAGATCATGGAGGAAGGTCTGGATACTTAAAAAAAAAGATTTATTTCAAAATATTCCCCAACCAACAAAAACGGTTGAATTATGAAAGGCTTTATAAAGTTATGACTATTTACATATATAAACCTGCCTGGTGAATATATATCAATGAGCAATGAGCATTTAGGGAGTTTCTTCTATGGACAAGACATGGTGCTGGGTCCTGGAATGATTTTAATTAACCATTTGGAAAAGTAACAATCAGAAAGCTCCTTTTTAGTGGATCACAACATAGTTTTTCACCTTTGTTGTTCTTCTTGCTTACTTGTTAGTTTTCTCTCTCTCTTATTTTCTTTTTTGATCTAATTTTTCTTGTGCAGCATGATAAATGTGGAAATATGTTTAGAAGAATTACACATGTTTAATCTACATTGGATTAGTTGTTGTCTGGGGGGGAAGGGAAAATATGGAATACAAAGTTTTGCATTTGTGTATGTTGAAAACTATTTTTGCATGTATTTTGAAGAATAAAAAGCTATTATAAAAAAGCTACATTCTACATGTTTATTTGAAAAATAGATAATTATTTGTTTCATTGAATTGAAACTCTGCCTTCTTCCCCAAAGTGTGTTGAGATGTTTGTGGCGTGTGTGTATGTATATCTATATCTATACATTCATATATATATGTGTGTGTGTACATATATATACATACACATACACACATATATGTATATATTTGTATTACATATATGTATACATATATATTTGTATTATATATACGTATACATATATGTGTGTGTGTGTGTATATATATATATATATATATATATATATATATATATGCGTATACATGTATATATGTATTTGTGTTTGAAGAGATACCAGTCAGGATCATAAGAACTTAGATGTAGAGCCAGAAAATAATTTAGATCCTAGCTGTTCCAACTCTCTCATTTTAATTTGTTTTTTCATTAACAGCCTTTGTTGTTTTTTCAATCTCTTTGGGTTAAAAGAAAAAATACATATAGTTCCACAGAATAAATCTCCCCATTGGCAAATTCCAAAATGTGCATCTCGCTCTGCATTTCCGGAATTCCAGCCGATCATTTCATCAGTCAGAATCCTTAAGTCTTTCAGAGCAGTTTGCTTTTCAACAATTGCATCGATTATTCTCTGTACTCATTTTACAAAAGAGGAAATGGGAGCCCAAGGTCATAGATCAGAGCCCAAGAGCTAGAAGGGGTCCCAAGAGCCATTTTCTTTTAGAAAAGAGGGAAATGAGACCCAGACAAAATTAGGAGCTTTCCCAAAGTTATACAGGTAGTGAGTGACAGAAGCAGGATTTGAATCCAGGTCCTAGATTTCAAATTCAGATTTTCTATTGTATTATGTTTAACTGGACATTTCTCCTCCATTTCTATAGCTTAAATACTAACAAATATATACTTGTGCACATAAACACTCATGTTTATAATGCAGTGTGCACACAATACATGCAGAAGCACAAACTTAAAGCACATATGTACTTGCATGAATACACATATTTACATGGCCATACACATGCATGTACCTGCAAAAAAAGCAATGCTTGCATGCATGCACATACAAATTCAATGCAATGCACATTGAATGGATTCAATCCATACTTAAATTACACATGCATGAACATATAAACACACACAAGACATGCAGATACACATAAATTCTATGCACAATATACTTGCATGTGCATGCATATTCACATGGCCACACAATGCACATATGTGAAATCACATTTTATGGTTGCATTCACACACAAACTCAATGTACACACACATATGCACACACATATATGCACAAACACAGATGCACATACATAAACTCAATGTACATATATACTTACATGCACACACATGCACACAGATGTACATACATAAACTCAATGTATACACATATTTACATGCACACACATACACACACAAACACAGATGTACACACACAAACGCATGCACAGATTTACAGGAACACACACACGCACAAATGCACAGAAGCATCTCTCTGGTCTCTTCTTTGTCCTGTCTTCAGGCCCCTCTCACTTGCGCTCAGTGCTTCATTAGCTTTTGATTACCATTAATTGGGCTCCAGGGCTGTCTGTGGCTAGGATGCTAGAGCTGACACTATATTCACCAAGGAACAATATTCACCTTTCCTCACCCCAGTCCACTCCACACAGCACCTCGTACCATATGTTGGGCCACCCCATTCATTAATCCTGCTTCCTGAAAAGTCTTTTAATTACATTATGTTCAGAATCGATGAAGCATAATTAAAATATGTAAATCTATTATGTTATTTAATGAGCACATTGAGACCTCAACATTTTAAATTAGATATCAAATTGATGAGGACCTATTGCTATTGATCATCCGTGTTAATAAACCATTGCCAGTTTGGTCCAAGAAGGCTCCCTTCATCCCTCCCACTGCCCCTCATATGGGAGATGTTTCCTTCATTGATTTGCAAACATATTTGATCTCTATAGGGCGGCAAAGTCTAGCCTTTAACTTTTTTTGTCACACATCCTCGACTTTGCTAGTTGTGTGGCCCTGGGAAGGATAGATCATTTATTTTAACCTCAATTTCCTTTTCTATAACAAAAGAAAAATAATAGCTCCTTCCTCACAGGATTGTGGTGAGATAACATGTGAAATACTTTGTAAACCTTGTTCAGTGTTTTACATATATACTAGCTCATACTATTAGTCTCCATAGTGTATTATAAAACAGTAATTTTATAATTAATATTACTAAGATATTTATTATAATGTTTATTATTATTATTATTATTATTGCAAAATATTTAATCTGCTTAGTGGCAAATCCTCCCCTATAATTTTCTAACATCTTTTAACTTTGCTATTTGTGCATCCTCTAGCCCCTGCCTCCCACTCTCTCTTTTACATGAATAGTTTTCTAGCAGTGTCTTCACTATCTAGCATTATAAAGTTGACTTCTTGAACCCTAGCATAGGACTTTATATTTATTGCCATTAAATGTAATTTTTAAAACGTTTATCCCATCTTTTCGTCTGCTGAGATCTTTTGGGATCGTGACTTTCTATTCCAATACATTATCTCTACCTCCTGTCCTTAGGAAGTCACTTTCACATATAAATAAATTTCAATTACTTTAATTTTCTGACTCCATTGTATCAATCTTGCACGTACTATCTAAATGTTTGCGTTTTTTGTTTCCACATTAGAATGTATGTTTATCGAGGGCAGAGACTATGCTTTTGTCTTTCTTTGCATCCCTAGCCCTTAGTAAAATATATGCAGCACATAATTATCCAGAGGCTTGTTGACTGACTGATTAATTGACTTGGTAGAGTTGAACAGCCTCACCTTCTTGTTGCCTCTTCCCTCCTTTGACTTCAAAAACATCCCTCTTTCCTTGCTCTAATAACAGATCTCTATAGTCCTATTTTTCATCCTCCTTCAGTAAGTCCACTTTCTTCTCTTGTTGTATGTGAATGCCCCCCAAATTCTGTTCCCAATTGCTTTCTTCTATTCTTCTTCTTTCTCCTCCTCCTTCTTCCTCTAATTCCTTCTCTTCCTCCTCTTCTACCTGCTCCTCCTCCTCCTCCTTTTGGGGGTACATGCATCCTCTCCCCCTCAAACCAAGTCTTTCTCCCAACCGCCAGTGCCAGGTCTCCAACTATCTGCCGGAGCTCCCTGCCAGTAACTCTCTGTGGCACATCATCAAACTGACTTCATCTTCCCTCCTCCCTCTAACTTACCCTCTTGTTCAGTCTCCAACTTGTCCATTACTATTGATGACATCATCATCATCTTCTCAGACATACAGGCTTAAAAGTTTGTAGTTACTGTTGACTCTTTTTTCATGCCCCTTCTGTTCAGTTAGTGGCCAGGACTCTACCTTGAATCTGTCCCTTCCTTTCCTCTCCTGATATCACTGCCTAGGTTCAGACTCTCATCCCAGACTATTCTAATGAGTTTTTAAATGATTCTTCTGTCTCCTGTCTCTTGTCTTTCTAGTAATCCTTGCCAAAGCAATCTTCCTAATGTACAGGACTGATCACATCGCTCCCCTGCCCAAATAAACAGTGACTTCATTTGGCCTCCAAAATTTTACATGGACTCAGAATCACAAGACCTTAAGGCTGGAAAGAACACCAACAAATCCAACTCCCATCTGACATTCTTAATAAGTGAATATTCAGTTTCTTCTTCAAGACCCCCAATGAGGGAGATTTCATTACCATTAGGCATCTAAGTAAAAGAGTAAGTATGGCACTAAGCTCGGAGTTGGCAGGAGATGGTTCAAATCCTACCTCCGACACTTTCTAGCTAAGGCATGCCATTTAAACTCTTTTGGTTTTCTGAATTGTAAGATGAAGGAGTTGATCTCTAAAGTCCTCTCTAAATCAATGATCCCATAAATCTCCCACTTTGGGATGATTCTAATTGTTAAGAAGAGAGTTTCATGCTTGAGTTTAATTAAGATGTGTCTTTTTTCAGCTTCAATCCATTCTTCCTATTGCTGCTTTCGGGGATGAGAGCAAGCCTAAACCTTCCCCCATTTGAGAGCCTTTTAAATGCTTAAGGGTGAATGCCATTCCCCCCTCCCCAAGTCTTCTTTTCTTTAGAATAAACATTTACAGTTCCTTCAATATGTTATGGAAAGTTCTCCAGTGCTCACATACTGTGTATTCTCCTTTGATACCATTCTTACTAGTAAATCCTTTTTATAATACTTCACTCAGAACTGAAGACTAAATATAGGATGACAGGGCAAAAGAAACTTACATCTCTCTCATCCTGAACATTGTGCTTTATTTAATATTTCCTAGCACATATTAGCTATTGGGCTTCCATATCATTTTATATACACTTTGTATATAATATATATACTCTCTCATGCGCTCTCTCTCTCTCTCTCTCTCTCTCTCTCTCTCTCTCTCTCTCTCTCTCTTTATATATATATACATATATATATATATATAGATATAGATATATATAGATATAGACCTTTCTTTAGCCTTTTACTCCTACCATAATTTTCACACTAATACTTTTCCTAGCAGTGCTTCCAGTATCCTGTGCTATAAAACTTATTTCTTGAACCATAATGTAGGACTTTACATTGATCCCTACTGCCTGTCATTTTATTAGATTTGTCCCACCTCTGTAGCCTGTTGAGATATTTTTGGATCCTTTATATTGTAACATATTACCTCAGCCTCCTAGCTTTATGACATCTACCTTCCTCTACCTCATATTCAAAACTTTCCATAATTTAACTTTGATCTATTTTTCTGATCTCACCTTATTTGATGCTTTTCGTGTTTTTCCCTAATGTCTCCTACCTTCATGCTTTGCACGTGCTGCCTTCCCCCACAAATGACAATTGTCCTATCTCCCATTATCCAAATTCTCTCTTCATTCAAAGCTCAGTTCAATTGTCACATCATCCATGAAACATCCATTGATAAATGTACCTATGTTCCTACCTAGGAATATCCCCTGCTCTATTCATGAATGTAATTTTGTAAAGGGATAATTATATTGAAGGTATGTTTTCCCCAGTGACTTAAGGATATATTCTGTCCTATGCTACTTTGATCTCTAGAGAAAGTGGGATCATTTTAGCATAATTTCTTTTTTGTATGTAGTATTTTATTTTTTAAATTACATACAAAGATAGTTTTCAATTTTGATTTTTATAAAATTTTGAATTCCATTTTTTTCTCTCTTTCACCCTCTCATCCCCCTTCTCTAAGACAGCAAGAAATCTTATATAGGTTCTGCACTATAATCATATAAACTTATTTCCACATTAGTCATGTTGTGAAAGAAAAAACAGAACAAAACAAAACAAAGCAAACAAACAAGAAAAAATGAAAATAGCATGTTTCAATCTGCATTCACACTCCATAGTTCTTTCTCTGAATGTGGAGGGCTTTTTCCGTTGTGAGTCTTTTTGAATTGTCTTGGATCATTATATTGCTGAGAAGAGCAAAGTCAATCACAGTTTATTGTCACACGATGTTGTTACTATGTCTCCTGGTTCTGTCAATTCACTCAGCATCAGTTCACATAAGTCTTTCCAGGCTTTTCTGAAACCTGTTTTTCTGTTTGTCATTTTTTAAGGCACAAAATATTACATTAAATTAATATACCATTTCCCAGCTGATGGGTATCCATTCAATTTCCAATTCCTTGCCATCACAAAAAGAGCTGCTACAAATATTTTTGTACCTGTAGGTCCTTGTCCCTTTTTTGTGATCCTGTTGGGATACAGATTCAGAGGTGACACTGATGGATCAAAGGGTATGTACAATTTGATCATCCTTTGGACATAGTTCCAAATTGCTCTCCAGAATGGTTGGATTAGTTCACAATTCTACAACAATGCATCAGTGTCCCAATTTTCCCACATTTTCTCCAATATTTAGCACTTTCCTTTTCTGTCATATTAACCACCTGTCTGACAGATGTGAGATGGTACCTCAGAGTTGTGTTAACTTACCATAATTTCTACAAAAGGTTAGTCCCATCAAGTTCATGTCCAGTTGGGTCATGAATTAGACATGCTCAGCTAGGTACTAAAGGTCACTGCTCAATCCTCAAGTGCTGAGTTTCCTGAAAAAACTAAAGTTGCTTCTCTCCAGGTAAAATGAAGGACAAAGATCAAGGTAGGCAAGGTAGGCTGGTGTCCAGAAGGTCACATGATGGTGTTGGCGGGGGACCCAGGGCCCCTCCCCTGTCAACATAGTCTGCCATTGGAGTTAGTCAGTGAAGGAATCCAGGTGATGCACCAAGAGATCAACCAAAGAGAAAATGGCCAAAGAAACTGGACTAAGGCTGACCCAGCTTTGGGAAGACACTACCAAACACAGCCAATCAAAAAAGGTCTCTTCTAATTAAATGGTTAGATATCAGAAAGAATTACAGGTTTTCTCCAAACAAGTTACAGTCTCTCTTCCAAGGCAAATCCTCATAACTCAGGAGACGCGAAACAAGGTACTCCACAGACTCCATGCCTTCATGACTCTTATATCCATAAACTAAGAACAAAATAATTTGGGGAAGGGGACAGGGAGCATCCTGGCAGTTAGGGACATCCTCAGAGCTCTCTCTGAAGCTGAGCCTTGAAGGGAGCCAAGCTGAGGCGAGGAGAGAGAGGGCATTCCAGGCGTGGCTCAGTACAGAGATGGAACATCATGTACCGGGAAGAGCAATTAGAGCCGTCTGGCTGGAACATTTAATCCATCAAGGGAAACTGTGTGAAATCAGACTGTGAAATGTGGCTAGAGCCTCATCGCACAGGGCTTTGAAACACTGAGCTGAGGGAGAGAAGCACCTAGAGCTGAATCCATCTTTGGAGTCCTCTGTTCCAGTTACAAGGCTCTGCATGGGTTAGTTGCTTAATAAATGCTAATTGAATTGAATTTTACCTTAAGATTGGCAGAATAGATATTATTATCCACTTTTTAAAGCTGAGAAACTGGAGCTCAGAGAGAAGCTTCTTTTCTGCATATTTCCCCCACCTCTCTCTGTTTCTGTGCATCTTTCTGTCTTTCTGTCTCTGTCTCTCTTACTGTTTACCTGTCTCTATCTCTTTCTCTATCTCTGACTTTCTGTCTGTCTCTTTGTTGCTGTTTACCTGTCTCTGTCTGTCTCTGTCTCTCTGATTTTCTCTCTGTGTCTGTCTCTCTGTAGCTATTTACTTGTGTCTGTCTCTGTTTCTCTCATTCTTTTTCTCTTCTCTTCTCTTTCCTTCTTTCTCTTCTCTCTTCCTCTTCCCTGTCTTTGTTTCTTCTCTATATCTTTCCTTTCTCTCTCTTCTGTCTTTTTCTCCTTCTTTTGCATTTTTGAAAAATCGTCAAAATCCTAATTTCTTGTAACAGAACAATGAAAAGATAATTTTGAAAATTATTTTGCCACAAGTAAGCAACTTTAAATCTATGGCTTATGAATTATGAACATGAACAGAGACTGAGCTTTGGATATACAGATGTTTTATATATTATATATACATATACATACATATATGTATGTATACACACATATGTATGTGTGTGTGTGTGTGTGTGTGTGTATCTTACATCTACAAAGAAGGAAGGGAATTGTTCTTTTTTTAATCTTTTCTCTGAGGACATTCTCCTCCTCCTCCTCCTCCTCCTCCTCCTCCTCCTCCTTCTCCTCCTCCTTCTTTTTCTTCTTCTTCCTTCTTCCTCCCCTTCTCTTCCTCTTTCTCCTTGGCATTTACTATGTTCCAGGTCCTGTGGTAAGTGCTTTGTAATTATTGCCTCAACTGATCTTCACAACAAGTGAGGGAGGTAGATGTTATCACTGCTCCCTTTTGACAGATGAGGAAACTGAGGCAAACTGAAATTAAGTGATTTGTCTAAAGTCATGCCTTAGGACCCACATCCTTACTCCCTGTCTCCAACAACTGCTACCATTCCATAGGTTCACCTAATGAGTCAGTTGGTCAACAAGCATTGATTAAGCATCCATTATGTGCCAGGTACCGGGCTAAGTACTGGGGGTACAAAGACAAAGATATGATCATTTCCCTCAAAATCTAATGCTTTAGAGCTGGAAAGATCTCATAGACTATCAATTCTACCCCCTTATTTTTTCAGATGAGAAGACTGAGACTCAGTGAGACAAAATGTCTTACTACAGATCCATCAGATTGTAAGTGACAAGGAAAGAATTTGAATCCAGGTCCTCATATTTTTTATTCAATACTCCCCCTCCCATTACCGAGTCTTACATAAAACAATTTCTTTCATTTGTTATCTTTTCCTCTTCATTAGATAAGCAGTAAGGGCTTCCAGCTACTTCTCACAGGGCTGGATGCTGGCCTGACATCTCTGTCCAGAGACTTTGCTCCTGCTTAGGAGACATTTTTTCCCAGACATTTCTCATGGATGCAGCCAGCAGAGGGAGCCCAGAGATCCACCAAAATGGGGCTCTCTAAGCATCTTGAAGTAACAAAATCCTAGCATGTCAGAGCTTCCAGAGATCTTAAACTGACTATCAAATTGAACTCTACTCACTTTACAGAAAAGGAAACTGAGGCTCACACAGGAAAACTGATATACCCAAGGTCACAAGGAAGATTATTATCCACTCCTAGAATAATGTTTTGCAAAGAGAAAGGGTTGTTCTCACGCCTATAGGTAAGTGTTCAAGGTATCTTAATTATGTCCAGTAACTAATCATGAGGGATCATATACACCTCCCCAGGCTAAACTTAGAATAAGTGACATTTGTGCCTGATGTACTTTCAATAATCTCCATGCTTCCCCCATTTCAACTTTATCCCCCTTTTTTCCTCGGTACCCTTCCCTAAGCTCCTTCCCTAGGTCTCCCATTTCAATAGGCTCCAAGATAGCCATGTCACCCCCTGAGGTGACCTTTTCTCCAGACTTGGCCAAGTGGTGCCCCATTGTCTCAGGAGCCTGCCCTTCATTAGTGGCAAATGACATTTCATGATGATATCATATTAATCCATATTTCCTCGTGTACATTTAATCATACGAATCAATTTAGAGTTATAAGGCAACTTAGTGGCCATCTAGTCCAACCTGATCTCTTTTACAAATGAGAAAACAGATCTATTGAGGTTAAACGACTGGCCCCAAATCAAACAGATAGAAAGTGGTTAGAGATGCTTGGTTTCTTCCCCAAATTTGCCCTGCCCCCCAATTTTGTTCTGCAGATCTGCTCAGGGAAAGCTGCTCCTCCCAGTCCCAGAGGGAAATCAACCAACTTCATGATCCTAATTCCATGCAACTAAAACGCTACAGGCTTGGTTTATCCCTCTCTTTTAAATTACAGTACAATTGTGGGCTACGCATGCCTCAGTCACAGAAGGAGACAACCTTTAATCTACGCACAATTTCTTCTCAAATGTACTTTCCATATAATGACAGATGGTTCATAGACCCATCCTGTGACTGTTATGATACTTAATGGATATAAAGAGGTTGGGGGGAGATTGGGAAGAGAGAGAGAGAGAGAGAGAGAGAGAGAGAGAGAGAGAGAGAGAGAGAGAGATGGAGATGAGATAAAAGAAAATTACTGTTCAGTTATGTTTCAAGTCTCACTTACAAAAATTACAGCACAGAAAGCAGCAGGAGAAGATGAAGACTGGGAGTGTGGGTAGGAGTGGGGGTAGGGAGAGATCCCTTGGAGTTTGGAGGTTTTTCCTATGAAGCAGAAGTGTCACTACCCAATGCACTTTGGAGAATCTTTGATATTGTATAAGGTGTTTCTCTACCGGCTAAAAATAGGTACTCAAAGGAGATCCTAGAAATTGACTCCAGATTAATCCATAGGGAAGAAGCAATAAATGCTTAATTTCAATAGCTAAGCTTGACCTCAAATCAGAGATGACAAAATGCAGCTCCCTCCCATGAGGGAGGTAGGCAAGCAGATAGACAGACAGACAGACAGACAGGTAGATAGATAGAAAAAGACAAAAAGAGAGAGATAAATAGGAATAGGATGGAAAGATGGATGGAGAGAGAGGCAGAGAGACAGAGAAACCACCAGAGAGAGTTGAGGGGTGTGTCAATGGATGCAGAAAGCCACATATGCTGCCAGATGTGGTCACGTTGAGTTGATCTCGCCAAATTGCCTTTCTTTGTTATAAAGGAATTATGAGAGGAATGAGATGTGAATATGGATATAACTATAATAGAAAAACACAAGACATCAAGCTTTAATTTAAAAAAATCATATAAGGGGATTGGATTATTTTTAAGGAAAAACCATTAAAACTTTTTTTATTAAAGTTTTTTGTTTACAAAAAACATGGGTAATTTTTAATATTGACCCTTGTAAAACTTTCTGTTTGAGACAAATGCAAGGGATGATGTTGTAAAAAAAATTACCCTGGCATGGATTCTGTCAACATAAAGTTATTATAAAATAAAATAAAATAAAATATTAAAAAAAAACCCTTTCTGTTCCAGATTTTTCCCTCCTTCCTTCCACCCTTTCCCCTAGATGGCAGGTAGTCCAATACATATTAAATATGTTAAAATATATGTTAAATCCAATATATGTATACATATTTATACAGTTATCTTGCTATACAAGAAAAATCAGATCTAAACAGAAAAAAAAACTGAGAAGGAAAACAAAATGCAAGCAAACATCAACTAAAAGCATGAAAATGCAATGTTGTGGTCCACACTCAGTTCCCACAGGCCTCACTTTGGGTGTATATGGCTTTCTTTATCACTGAAAAAATTGGAACTGGCCTGAATCATCTCTTTGCTGAAGAGAGTCATGTCCATCAGAATTGATCATGGAATAGTCTTGTTGTGTACAATGATCTCCTGGTTCTGCTCATTTCACTCAGCATCAGTTCATCTAAGTCTCTCCAGACCTCTCTGAAATCTTCCTGCTGATCATTTCTTATAGAATAATAATATTCATATACCACATTTTATTCAGCTATTCTCCAACTGATGGGCATCCACTCAATTTCCAGTTTTTGCCACTATAAAAAGAGCTGCCACAAACATTTTTGTACATGTGGATCCTTTCCCTTATTTATGATTTCTTTGGGATATAAGAAACACTGCTGGATCAAAGGGTATGATAACTTTTTGAACATAGTTCCAAACTGCTCTCCAGGATGTCTGGATCTGTTCACAGTTCCACCAACAATGCATTAGTGTCCCAGTTTTCCCACATTCCAACATTAGTCATTATTTTTTCCTGTCATCTTAGACAATCTGAGAAGTATGTACCGGTATCTCAGAGTTGTCTTAATTTGTATTTCTTTGATCAATAGTAATTTGGAACACCTTTTTATATGACTAGAAATGATTTTAATTTCTTCTTCTGAAAATTGTTCATGTCCTTTGACCATTTATCAACTGGAGAATGGCTTGAATTCTTATAAATTTGAGTTAATTCTCCATATATTTTAGACATGAGGTCTTTATCAGAACCTTAAATGTAAAAACGTTTTCCCACTTTATTGCTTCTCTTCTAATCTTGTGTGCATTAGTTTTGTTTGTACAAAACCTTTTTAACTTAATAAAATCAAAATTAAGGTTTGTAAAATGACATGTGCAATATCTCATTCAATCCTCAAAGCAGCTCTCTCTCTCTCTCTCTCTCTCTCTCTCTCTCTCTCTCTCTCTCTCTCTGTCTTTCTCCCTCTGTGTCTCTGTTTCTCTCTGTATCTCTGTCTTTCTCTGTGTGTCTGTCTCTCTCTGTGTCTATCTTTCTCCATGTGTCTGTTTTTCTCTGTTTCTCTCTCTGTTCCTTTTTGTGTCTCTCTGTTTCTCTCTGTCTCTCTCTCTCTTTGTCTCTGACTGTCTCTATATGTCTCTGTGGGTGTGTCTGTTTTTCTTTGTCTCTTTCTGTTTCTGCATCTCTCTCTCTCTCCATGTCTCCCTCTGTCTCTTTCTCCATCTCTCTCTGTTTCTCTGTTTCTCTCTCTCTCTCTCTCTCTCTGTCTCTCTCTCTCTCTCTCTCTCTCTCTTTGTCTCTCTCTCTCTCTGTTGTGTCTCTCTCTATTTCTTTCTCTTTATATATATATTTGTGTGTGTGTTTCTGTTTCTCTCTGCATCTCTCTGTGTCTCTGTGTGTCTCTATCTCTCTCTGGCTCCATCTCTGTGCTTCTCTCTGTTTCTCTCTCTCTCTCTGCTGTCTCTCTCTCTCTGTCTGTTTCTCTTTGTGTGTGTGTCTCTGTCTTTCTATCTCCTTTCTTCCATCTGTCTGTCTGTCTCCCACCTATCTCTTCTATGTGTATCTTGTAATAGCTACTTATGTTCATGATTTCCTCCCATAAGAATATAAGCACCTTGAAGGCAAGTACTTTTTTCATTTTTTCTTCATATCTCTAGAACCTAGGATAGCACCTGGCACATAATAAATAATTAGTAAATGTTTGTTGTTTGGATGATTCTCAAACATATTTTTGTTTGTTTGTCCCAGAGATCATTCATAGAAACTGGCTGAAGACCTCTTTCAATATCTTTTTTTTATATTTTGCCGATATCAGAGCAACATGTGGTCCATCCATCTGTTCTTCCTCTCTCTTGCCACATGCCCAGCTGCTCAAAAACTTTTAATCACTCTCTTATTGACCACCAAAAAAGTTCAAACTCATCAGCTTAGTCCTCAAGGCCCCTGTCCACTTTTATAACCTTATCACTCCTTCACACAGACTCTCTAGTCCAACAGGACTATTGGTCGTTTGCCCATCTCCATGCCTTTGCGCATTTTATCATTCAGGAGAAGAATGCTCCCTACTGTTATCTCCATCTCCTGAAAGCCTACTTGTCTAGCAGCCCTCATCTCAAATTCACATCTTCTTCCTCTTCTCTTCTTTCTACAGAACCCCCACCAGGGAAATCTCTTTTTTTTTTCTGATTGTAATTATTTGTCTAGACACTCATCACGCTCTATCAACCCTATTCTTAAGGTTGCATCATATTTGTTTTTAAGTCCCCATTGTGCTTTTTTGTTACTACTAGAAGGGCTCACAGAAGAATTAGACAATCCAGGCAACACTGAAAGCAGTGATTCTTTTTGTCAATCAGTCAACAAACAGGCAGAAAGCTTTTATTAAGCACTAATCGTGTGTCAGACACTGTTCTAAGTACCGAGGATACAAAATGCTGGAGTAAAAAATCCTTGATTTAAGGAAGTTCACAGTCTAATTGAAGAAAAAACGTATAAACAACTGTGTGCAAATAACTACCTTAATGGACGTTGGAAAAACCATCTCCGAGAAGATGGAATTTTATTTCTGATCTGAGGAAGCCAAGGAAACCAGGAAGTGACGATAAAGAGGGAAAGAATTACAGATCTGGGTGGCAACCATTGAAAAAGATCACATAGTGGAGTGTCACGTGGCAGGAATAGTAAGATTGGTTAAGTGTCCCTGGATCATAAAGTATATAGATATATAAGTAAGTGATGGAAGAGACCACAGAGGAAAGGGAAGAGAAAAGACTGGAAAGGCATTAAGGGAAAGGCAGGGTGGCACTGTGCTAAAAAGGATAGCCGATTTGGATCCAGTATTATGCTGGTTAAAATCTCTCCAAAGTCACCCTTGGACAAGTCATGACTTTTCTTAGCCTCAGTTTTCCCATCTGTTAAATATCAATAATGAAAACAATCACCACACAGGGCTTTTGTGGGCACTGACTGAGAGAGTGTATATAAAGCTTTCACAAACCTGAAAGCCCACATTGATGTAAGCTGTTTTTATTCTTCAAGTTCTATTTCTGATACACATTTATTCTGTGACTCTTAATATTTTGGTGTCCTCTCTAGGATACTGAGCAAAATGATCTCCATTGGTACAGGGAGGAGAGGTCTTACTGCACTTGAGGAGGACCCTATCTCAATGAGATCATCAGTAAGATAAAATAAACAACCAAGAGAAAGGGGCCAAAAAAGGCCATGGGGCTGACATGGAGGGGTCACTAGACTATCCAGCCTCTTTGCCCCCTCTCACTGGGATGTAGCTCGACATCCCCAAAGTGGTACTGGGGAAGGATGGATAAAACTTGCAGCCAAGGATATCCCAGCAGACCTCAGATAACTGTGGCCTTCAGCAAATCCAAGTCTTTCCAGAGCCTGCCACCAGGTATTGTCCCATGGCTACATCAAAATCTGGCAAGTGCCTGTGTGTCCATGCTTCAGCATCACCCAATCCACTCCAAAGTCAGAGAATCCTGGGATTCCAAGCCTAAGAGTAAAAGGGACTTAAGAAGCTAAGTTCAACTTTCTCATTTTATAGGGGAGAAAACTGAGGTCCAGAGAAATCACAAGATTTTGTCTCAGAGGTGGAAGGCATCAGAAATGGAACCCAAGTCCTCTGACCCAAAGTGTGCTTTCCATTATATAACAAGGGGTAAAAGGTGAGTTTGTTTTATTTCATTCCTTTGCCCCAGAAGTGGCAAGAAGCAGAAGAGGAACCCAAGTCCTCTGACTTAAAGTGCACTTTTCATTATATAACAAGAGGTAATAGGTAAATCCATTTTATTTTTTTTCCTTTGGTCAAGGGCAAGGAAATTTCAATCATCTAGAAAACTAAGAGTTTGTATTCTGGAAAAGTAAATCCCAGACAAGGGGATAGAGGGAGAGCAATTCAAAGAAAGGGCAGAGTGAAAGGGGTGGCCGAGCCATAGACAACTTTTCAGATTGACAAGCAGGATGAACCAGAGATTTTTCTGACCCATAATCAGAGCCCGGCTAGAGTCAGAAAGATCTGGGTGACCGATCTGCCCCGATCCATCTGGGCTTTGCAATCCTAGGCTAGCCACTTAGCCAAACAATGCTGCAGAACTCTGTAAGTCTGGAAGTTTCAGAGCAGCTGCTTATTGGTGGAGGAAATTTCCTCACTGGGAGACCCCTAACCCAATCCAATCATCCACCTTGTCCCCTTTCTCCCTCCCATCTTGCATCCTCCCCCATGTCATTAATATCCCTCAGTTCTTTGTCCATTGAAGGTACTTGGGAAAGGTTTGTTGAATGAGTAAGTTGGCATTTTAAATGGGGGGAGAATACTTAAACCAAATGAATATTAATGGTGGGTCTTAACTCACTAGTAGCAGGTAGATCTTTCTGGTCATCCTCAAATCTTCAGACTGCTCATGGCTTCTTTCACTCCCCTTACGGCATCTTTGGCTTCTATGAACGCCCGGCGGCAGTATCACCTGCACCGGGGCCTGCGAATGACCTTGGCCAAGACAGGCTGTTCCCACCTTCCCCCTGTCAACGCTTCTTGCTCTCACCAGCTGCTGTTCTTTGCTGCCAAGCACACCTGCCTGCCTGGGATGCCACAGCCCTGCTCCGTCCCCGCTGACAGCCAAAAGCCTGAGCCCAACAAATGAATAAACCAACAGGTAATTAATTTTTAATTTGTGTCATTTAAAATGTGTTGCCTGGTTTGAGTTGGGTGTGTATGTTTTCTCTGCACCTTTTTTAGAGGCAGAAAATCATCAACTATCCAAACGGAGCCTACTCCTTGGAACCGCTCCAGCCCTTCCTGCTCGCGGCTCTGAAGTCCCAAGAAGCGAATTAAAGGAAGGCCCCGCTGTGTTCAAACCAGTTACCCTCCTAGTACAGATTGCCGGAGAAAGTCAGACTTAGTCGTACGCAGTTGTTTTTCCAGTGGGAGCCCGTTATGAAATACAGATACAAATACAGACACTTTCCATGGACAGCTCCCAGCACCTTCCCTCACCTCCTTTGCCTTCCTTTTCAAATTCTCCTTATCCACTGGTTCCTTCTCTGTTGCTCATCCTTCCATACTTGACCTTATCATCACTCAAATTCTCATTCTCCATCTCTTCTCCCATCTAAAATCAAACCTCAAGGAAACTCAAGTTGACAAGCATTTCCTAAGTGCTTACTGCGTGCCAGGTACTGTGTAGATTGTTTGAAAAATTGACTTCTACACTCTTTGCCACCACTTTCTTACCTTCCACTCACCTCTCAGGACTTTGGTAACGTAGCTTCCAGTCCCGCTGTTCAACTGAAACTAATCTTGGGATGGCCTTTGAAACTTCTAGCTCAAAGGTCTTGTCTTGTTACTCCTTCTTGATGGACCCTTTCTTCTGGAAATACTCTCCCCCTTCATTTCTATTACATGATTGTGACATGGCTCTCTTCTTCCTTCTCAGTTTTGTTTATATGGTCATCCACCATTTATTCCCCCTCTGAGTGAGTGTGGCTCAAGCTTCTCTCCTGGTAATCTTCTCTTCCATCCCATTGATCCTATGACCTCTCATGGCCTCAATCATCCTCCCATGAAGATAACTTATGAATCTCTATACCTGGCCCTCATTTCTCTCCTGGACTCCTGTCCTCTGCATATCCAACTGCTGGAAATCTCCAATTGGTTATCCTATAGACATTTCAAACTCATGCAAAACCTCTTTCCCCAAAACTTAGCCCTACTCTTTACTTCCCCTGATCTATTAAGGGAATCGTTATATTTCCAACCTTCCATACTCACAGCTTAGCAGTAATCCTTAACCCCTCACTCTCACTCTCCTTTGTATCTAATACATTGCCAAGTCTTGTCAATCCCACACCTTAAAAATCTCTCATATCAATTTCCTTCCCACTACTCCCACCACATCCATCCTAGTCCAGGACCTCATCACCTCTCACCTAGACGCTGGCAATAACTTTCTAATTAGTCTCCTCCATCCAGTCTCGCGCTCTTTTCAATCTATTCTCCATACAGCTGTCAAATTAATATTCCTAAAGCATGTATTTTCTGGGCTCAAGAAAATTCTTTGGCTCCATATTGCCTTTAGGATAAAATAGAAATTCAACTCTTTGACATTCAGAACCTCTCACAATCATAGCTATCTTTCCCAGCTGATTACATATTATTCTCTTCACATACTCTATTATCCAGTCAAACTGTCTGGCTTACTGTTCCTTGAATATATTGTTCCATTTCCTACCTCCATGATTTTATGAGGGCTATTGCTCATCCATGGAATACTCTTCCTTCCCACTTTTACCTCTTAGAATCCTTAAGGCTTTCTTCAAATTTCACCCCATATACTGCCACCTTCACGATAATCTTCTCAATTCCTTTTGTTCTTGGTCATCCCTCAACTCCACCAAATATATATGTATATATATATATTTCACTCGTGTAAAATACCATAGACAACAATGGGTGTCAAACCTCCTGGTAAGCTAGAAAGGTGCCTCCCCCAAGAACAAAACAACTTCCTTTCCCTAGGAGAATGGACAGATGAATACAATTTGGTCCAAAAGCCATGAAGGTACCTCAAGGGGGTGCTTCAACTTTGGCCAGACATCAAAGTATCCAAAATTATCTACTGTATGTTGGGCAATTGCCAGTCATTTTGATTTGTCTTACCACTAGATTTCACTGACTCCGGAAAAGAATAAGACTGACTATTTTGGCAGCTCTACAGCACTTACATATAATTCACATACCAGTCAAGACATCACCCATGATGTTATTGGTTCTCTTCAAAAATGAAAAACAAATGACATATAGCTTATATTTACTTTTCTGTAAACGTATTATTCTTCCCACAATCATACCACAAGAATGTAAGTTCCATGTGGAAAGGATTTATTTGTATTTATGTGTCTGTATCTATCTATATCTATAGATACATATATAGATACATAGATTTACATAGATATAGAGATATAGATATATAGCTAGATATACATTTAGATATAGATATGTGTGTGCATATATATGTGGTGTATATATATAGAGAGATATATAGATAGATATACATATAGATATAGACATGTGTATGCATATATATGTGTGTGTATATATAGAGAGATAGATATACATATAGATATCTAAATCACTCATATTTCCCATTATATTCTTCCCGGAACCCTCCTTCATCCATTGTAATAATTTGTAATAAAAATGGAGAACCATGCAATGTAATAATTTTTTGGTTCTCCATACCCATAATCCTTCACCACTGCAAAGAAGCAAAGAGAGATACTTTCTTATATCTCTTTTATGAGACCTAAACTTATTCTTTATACTTTCTCCTAAATACATCTTGTATGATTCTCTAGCTGTCATTCTGTCCATTGATGTTAAAATCATTGTACATACTGTTTTCCTGTTTCTATTTACTATATTCACTTTGTATCAGTTCATAGAAGTTATTCCAGACTTCTTGGAATTCACTTTCATCCTGTTTTTTAATAGCACAGTAATATTACACTACACTCATGTATCATTATTTATCTCTCAGTTTATCATTCAATGGGCATCTACTTTATTCCTAGTTCTTTGCTACTATAAAATATGCAACTCAAAATATTTTGGGGTATAGAGAATCTTCCCTTTCACCACTGAGTCCTTACAGTATCTGCCTAATAGGAGGCTCTCTGAGTCAATGGAGATGGGCATTTTAGTCACTTTCTTTGCATAATTCCAAATTGATTTCTTTCCCTTTAGGACTGCCTCTGGGCACCATGCGTCCATGACAATGGACTTTAGCGAGACACTAGGCAAAGAGAAGCTGGCTATGTTGAACCATTTAATTGAATCTAAATTTAAAAAAAAAAAAGAACTCTCCTCAGAATGAAAACAGAGAGCGTGTCCTAGAAAAGAACTATTTTCAAAAAATAATTAACTTCTTATGAATATTTCACTGAAAGGACACATTGTAAACCAATATTAGTTGACAGCGAGCTTTTGTTCGGGAAGCTGACAAAAGATCATGGGGCCAGGCTGGATTATATGGGACATCCATGACAAAGACAGGGTGCTCTAGAGTAAACCCAAGCAATCAGACTCCGGGCCAATCAGACAGCCTTTAGAATAAAGGAAGAGAGAGGACAAATGAGCTAAGATTGGTACTGTAATTCCATGAGTGTGGAAAATCATACAATTGGACAACTTATTAGACTCTATTTAGTTAACAGAATGTAAGCTTGCAGCTCTAGAGCTTAAAGTGATCTGAGAGGCCAGCTAATCTAATTTCATTTTTTAAAAGAAATTTAGGCCCAGGGGCTTGACCATGATTACAGGAATAGTGTTAGAGGTAGAATTCAAATTCAGTCCCTTGACTCCAGAACCCCAGTTTATGTTTGTGTGTTTCCTTTCCTTTTTCTTTCTTTCTTTTTAATTTTTGTTGTTTTTGTTGTTGTTGTTTTTTTGTTGTTTTTTTTTTTTTGAGGCAATTGGGATTAAGTGACTTGCCCAGAGCAAGTCAACAAGGAAATGTTAAGTGTCTGAGGACAGATTTGAATTCACATCCTCCTGACTTCAGGGCTGGTAGTCTTATTTACTGCACAACCTAGCTTCCCCTATGTTTGTGTGTGTGGTTTTCGTTGTTGTTGCTGTTATTGCTTTGTTTTGCTGAGGCAATTGGGGCTAAGTGACTTGCCCAGGGTCACACAGGTAGGAAGTGTCTGAGACCAGATTTGAACTCAGGTCCTCCTGACTTCAGGGCTGGTGCTCTATCCACTGCACCAACTAGCTGCCCCTGTTTGTGTGTTTTTAAAAATATATTTGAACTAGATCCATATCATGTGATTTATTTGGAATGAACTCCTCTTGCAAAATTCTTGATCAAAAATTCTTCTACAAGGTTGGATGCCAATACTTGGATAATGATTTAATGAATACAATCGGATTATTTTCCCAGAAAGCCTAAGGAGTCAGGAGGCGAGAGAAAAAAAGGATGGGTTGGCTCAACCTGGTGTGACATGTAATAAGTATGAATGATTAATTTCATGTCTGACCGTCCATGACAAGGAAATTCAATTGAAGACACCAAAACAGGATTATGAAATTTAGCTTACTCTGGAAAATCACAAAAAGGGAAGACTAAGTGCAAATTTTGCAGATTTTACTACCTATGTGACCCTGGGAAAAATCACTTTAACTCTCTGACCCTTGAAACCTCTCACTATGGGGCAAAGGGTTGAATCTAATGGTCTCTAGCTCCCTTCCAACTATAAACCCATGGTCCTATCAGTGCTGGACAGACAACATTTTGTTAATTACACTTAGTTCAAAATCATAATGCTTCTTAGACCAATATCGACTCACTCCTTTCCTGGTCCAATTTTAACCTTGAAGTTCAAGTTTGTACTTCTTTTGTGAATCACTTCCCATCAAATCCAATCTCAAATCATCTTATTCTTCTCTCTCAACTTTTGCTGAACTTATCCTCTTGTGCCAAACACAGATTTAGATGGGGAAGAGATTTTAGGGATCATCCAATCTTAGGATCATGTTTCTCTTTACCATATTCACTTTGCATCAGTTCACATAAATCAATCCAGACTTCTCTGAATTCACTATCTTCATCATGTTTTTTTAATCGCACAGTAATACTATATCACACTCATGTATCATTATTTATCTATTCATCATTCAGTGGGCATCTACTTTGGTCCCAGATCTTTGCTACGACAAAACATGCAACTCAAAACATTTCGGAGTATAGAGAATCTTCCCTAGTAATCATTCTATCCATTGATGTGAAAATCACTGTACAGAGTGTTTTCCTGTTTTCTGTTTGGAGATCATCACATTGTAGAAAAGACTCCATCTCTCTGTCTTTGTCTGTCTCTCTCTGTGCCTGTCTCTGTCTCTTTCTATATATATTATAATACATATAATATATTTACATATTATATATTATATTTATAATACATTATATATAATAGATAAATATACAAATGTGTAGTACGTATATGAATAAGATGGAATCTGACTTTGAAACTCTACAGAGAAATGAATAGCTGCCTAGTATTTGGTTTTTGACTTTTTATTTAACTTTTCTCTCACTTTCTTATAGCTAGCTTTGCAATTGGAATATTAGATTCTTAAGATTAAGGTTCAAGTACTAAACTTTTTTCTGTGTCTACATCAGGGCTTCTTAATCTTCTTCCAACCTGAGAAATTTTTATTTGGCCCCAGACATATAAATATATAAAATAGGTATACAAATCAAACATTTATTGATGATAAATAATAATTGCACAATCTCCACTTTCAGTTATGAGACTCCCCATTGGTTTATGATCCACAGTTTAAGGAATTGGGGTCTGTACAATATAAAGAAAAGTTACTGAAGGGTCATCTGATGCTCCCTATTTTAACTAATTATCTTTGAAAAACAGATGCTTAATTCAAGCTTTTCTCTGTGTTTGAATTGGGATGTGAGCAGCTTGGGAGCAGGACTGCGTTTTTATGTCTCTTTGTTTCCCAGTAATTATCACTGATGTGTGATAGGCAGTTTGTTGACTGACAGAAGCGGTATAAATACTGCCAGAACGCTTTAGATTTCAGTGTTGGAGACCAAAGTTCGCCTCACCCTTCCCTAAGTAAAGCTCGGGATGGTCTAAAGATGCAGTGTACACCTGCTACATGGGGATGAAGTGAAATGAAAAGCACAGTGGACTGGGTTCGGATCCTGGCTCTGCTATTTGCTAGTTGTAGGGTCTTGGACAAGTCACTTGATATTGCTGATCTTTAGTTTTCTCAGCTATGAAATGGGGATATTGAACTTAATGATGTTTAAAGATCCTTCCAGTGCTAGTCCTGTGGCTAGCCTTGGGAAGTTCAGAAAAATCATCACCAGTTTGGCCATACTAGCAAAAGTTCTTCGAGGGGTTGCAGTTTATGTAGGAGGAGATGGGAGGGAGTGCCCAGTCTTTGAATCAGTAAATTATTTAGTTTAAATTTATTTGTTATAATAAACTATATATAGTTATAAATATAAATATTTATATTTAATCTATGTTCTGTGCACATGCTCTCTCTTTCTCTCTCTGTCTCTCTCTCTCTCTCTCTCTGTCTGTGTGTGTCTCTGTCTCTGCTTCTCTCTCTGTGTCTGTCTGTCTGTCTATCTCTCTCTTTCCTGTCTCTGTCTCTCTCGATCTCTCTGTCTCTGTCGGATATTCACGCACTCTTCATTCTCTGAGAGTCCTTAAAGTCTAGGAGGAAGGTTGAGGTAATAAAACATGTGCACAAATCACGAATATTGATAAGAACAATAAGAAGAATATTGATTGAAGACTGAGTTCAAATCCAGCCTCAGACACTTAGTAGTTGTGTAGACCTAGCAAGTTCACTCAACTTCTATCTGCCTCAGTTTCCTCATATGTAAAATGGGGCTGATATAGCATCCACCTCCTGCAAAAAATTGTTAAGGATCAAATAATATTACCATTTGTAAAGTGCTTTCAAGCCTTTGAGCTCTATATAAATGTTAGTAACTACCATTAGCTATTATTAAGAATGATGACAGTGACTATGATCTCAAACAAACAATTAAGGCCCGAAGACTGGCGAACATAAAGCTTCATCACCAAGAAAGCCAAGTATTGTTTCTCAGCTAATTAAGTGCTAGAGGACTGTGAACCTGTCCCTTGCATCTCCATTTGAGGGCTCTCTGGGAGGCAGAAGTCAGTCTAATTGGAAAGCCCACTGTTCTTAGCATCAAGCTTCTGTCAGTCTAATGAGGGAAGTAAATATTATTTTGAGAACCCCGCTGTTGACTGTCTCTCTACCAGAATGAAACCACCTAGTGAATCAGACTCGGGGAGATGGGCTCTGACAGGGCCCGCTTCTGAACCGTGTGCGAGGGAAATCATATCAGGATCATTTCTTGGCATCCGTGTTGCTCAAAAACTGATGAGGGGAGGGCAGGGGGTGGCAGACTCCCTTGTGAGCCCCGAGGAACTTCTGAGGAACATCTTTGAATGTCACTGTTGCTCAGCATCAAAGCCGCATCCATTCTCTGGATTCACAAGTCAGAAGAAAGTCAGAGCAGTGAGACACCCCTCTCAAAAGAGTGTAGAATGTCATCCTTTTCCTGTTACCGTACACAAATGTGGGACTAAAGATTCTGAGCGAATCCCATCAAATGATGAGCGAAAGGCAGCTGGTGGCCCAGTGGAGAGACTGCCGGGCCCCAGTCAGGAAGAAATCAATTCAGATTTGGCCACAGAAACCTGTTAGCTGGGTGCCCCGGGCAAGTCACTCAACTCTATCTGCCTCGGTTTCCTCAAAAATAGAATGAGGATAATAGCATTTATCTCTCTGAGTTGTATCAAATGCAATAATTTTTGTAAAAAATGTTATTTGAATGGAATATTTTTTTTATTTTATAGTTTTTTATTTACAAGATATAAGCATGGATAATTTGTCAGCGTAATAATATTTGTAAAAAAAAAAGTGCTCTGCACAGTACCTGGCACATAGTGGGTGCTTTTCATTTCCTTCTCTCCTCCTACTTTATTTTAAAAACTCATTATGGAGAAGAGAAAACTAAAGTCAGGAAAAGTCAGAGGATCATTGTTTATAGATTTTTAAGCTGGAAAAACAATAGATATTAATGGGTATGACCCCTTCATTTTGCAGCTCAGAAAGATAACAAGTGTCTGAGGCAGGATTTGAACTCAGGTGTTCCTGAATTCAAGTCCAGCTGCACTATATGATGGGGAAGAACTGGAGAGGACATGGGAAATCCAAGTCCTATGAAAGGGAAGTGACTTTTTCAAAGTCATGTTGGTTGTTCTTAACCTGGAATTTGAAAGCACTTTCTCCTTTTTCATGTCTGCTAAGTGTTTTTATGGGACATTTCACAAGTGCAAAATACTTTTAAGTTTTCAAAACATAAACACCACAACACAATATTCTTTTAGTGAGAAGGAAACTGAGGCCCAGAGATAGGAAATAATGTGCCACAGATAGTGAGTATCAGAAGTGATCTTGGATAAGTCCATGTTGGGCCTCAATTTATTCATTTGCAAAGTGAAAGGGCTGAACTACTTAATATTCATATTATACATACAATATTATATTATATTACAATATTATATTAGTACAATATTATATTAATCATTATTAATTATTTTTATTATTAATTAATTAAATATATTAACATGCTTAGTTTAATATTAAGCACACCAGGTCTGAAGTTTGGGGTCTTGTTGTTCCTGTTTTTAATTCAATCATTTCAGTCATGAAATGAAAAAAAAAAAACATTTGGGGATTTGTTGGTAGAGACACTGCAATGGTGTACCATTTCCTTTTCTAGCTCATTTTACAAATCTGCATTCAAATCTCACCACAGGTACTTGCTACCTACATGATTATGGGACAGTTATTTCTCCTCTCTGAACCTCAGTTTCTTCTGTTGCAAAATGAAAGGTTTAGACTAGCTGGCCTCTGAGGTCCACACATGGCTCTCAGCCTGGAAGCTGTGATTGTCTAGCTCGATTCTCTCCTTCCACTGAAAGGAAATGGGCCGAGAAAGGATGTAACCTTCTTAAGGTATCTGCAATAGTGATATATCCCTAGTACCTCAGTCGTTGTTCATGGAGAAGGAGAAGGAAGAGGAAGACCAAATCAACAAAAATACAACGTTTTATTATTTGCAAAGCACTTCACAATCTTCCGATTTGTTCAACGAGTGACCAAACTCTGCGTCCAACTTTCTCATATAAGCAACTCTTCTCCCCAAATCCAATTGATAAACTAGAAGAGATGCCTATTAGCAGTGTAATCTACAGATTTAAGGAGCAGACAGAGACACAAAATGAGGGCAAGAAATGAAACAAGAAACCATGAAATCTGATAACCGACTCCCATGACAAGCGCGAGAACAATCATAGAATTTAATACGTTTTGCTTGAATCGATCCCTATAAACGAACCTGAAGATTTTTTTTTAATGCTGCTTTTTAACTCCCACCACCCGACTCCTTGTGGAAAGAATTGGGCCAATGAGGAGCCCAGTGGGAGAGCTGCTTTTGCCAAGATCTGATTTGACTCAGTCAATCAGGCTAACTTGCCATTTGAATGAAATTTCAAATTCCAATAAGGGTTCATTGGATCAACAGGCTGACCTTAGCAAAATACATGGAGCTTCCATGTATCAAGTGTCAGGTCTAATGCGGGCTGTCCAGTTTGGCTCATTAATCCTAAGTGTCTTCTTAATGTTTGATGCTGGACTGAAGCTCAAAGTAAAACACTTGTACATAAGAATGAAATCTCTTCCATCCTGACCTGCTGAAATCTTTACTAACCTAATATCTAATGCCTAGGGTTATGGTTTTTTTTTTAAACATCAATTGTATCAGTGGCTATAGTAACATAAAATTTAATAATTGCTCGAAAACATAGGATACCCCCTCTCAAAAAATTTAAAAGGGATCTAAGATCATCTAATCCAGTCCTTCATTATATAAAATCATAAGATCATGGATTTAAAACTAGGAGAAGCCGTTTGTCCGACTCTCCCATTTTGTAGATGGCTCAAGGGCTAAACAGCTTGCCTTAAAGGTAAAATATAAATTGTTTCCGCTGACGTGTAAGGCCCTCCACACCCCATCGCCAGTCTTCCTTCGCAGGTTTTTTTCACCTTACTTCATTCTTCACATTCATTCATTCTTCATCACAACAAAAGCAGACTCTATATTCTGAGCTCTCCATTCCATTTCCCAGCTTCACCCCTTCACAGAACTATCCTCTATAGCTGAAATGCACTTTCTCCTCACCTCTGTGTCTTCAACTCTCTAGATTTCATCAGGGTTCAGTGAATATGCCCTCTGCTCTTGGAAGCTATTCCAATTCTCTTCCTCCTCCATTAATCACATGTTTAGTCATTATTTTCCATAATCCATGGTAGAATGCAAAACTCCCCGACAATAGCGACTTTTTCATTTTCATCTTGGTCCCACCACTCCTCCTAACACTTTGTCTTGCATGCTTGGCACAGCGCCGTATACTTGGTGCTAAATGTTGAATGCAATTGATGGTGATACTTATGTTTCTCTGGAAAGAATTTCTACAGGAGCTAGAATTGTTGATGAATATGTGCTCTTGTGGGAATACTCAGGGCCAAAAAGAGAAAGAGAAAGGATGCGTTCAGCACCTGTGTGGAAGGGATTCCTAAACCACAAACCAAAGCATTTCAAGATTACAATCTTAGCCATCAATGATATACTGATTTTTTTTTCTATTTCATACAATTATCTCCCCCACAAGTGTACATATGTACATACATGTATGTATACACATACATGTATCATACCTACCTACCTACATATATACATGTACACAAATACATAGACACACATTTGGAAAAGAGAATAATAAAAGGAAATTCTCATGGGCTTGCATTTATGAAGGGTGAAAAAGGGGAGTATCTGGAAGAAATCTATGACAATAGAAGCCATTATGGTATTTTAAGAGGTCATTTGTTTGGCAAAGTAAATTGCAAAACATGATTAATCTGTCTTCCTGGTGAAATAAAATTTGAAATTCATAAGGAAGATGGCATGGCATAGTGGAAAGAATACTGGATTTCCAGTCAGAGGATCTGAGCTCAAGTCAACCTCATTTCCCTATGTGGCTTTGAGTAAGTCACTTCTTGGTTCTCGGTTTATCCATCTTTAAAATGAGGAGGATGGACCAGATGGTCTCTGAGTTCCCTTCTGCATCTAGATACTTGATCCTATGACTCTGATTAGAATTCTTAGTTTCTTTTAATACTGCAATCCTGACTCCCTATGGATTGGGGTAGAGGGAGGAAATGTCTTGATAATGATTAGAGAGCTAACAAATCAAAGTGCCTAGATCCAGTGAGGAAGATTGATACCACAGAGAGTGATGAGCACATCTAGAACAAAGATTAACAGATTCCCAGTCACTTAAAAAATCTTGGGGGAAAAAGCAAAAGCTATAGTCATAGCCTCAGATGCTATTTAATTATTGCACAATATAGAATAATAAATTAATTGAATAATACTTCACATTTATATAAAAGCTTATTTGGCAAAACACTTTACATGTGCTATCCTATTTGATCCCCACAACAAGTCCAAGTGGTATTTTTATCCCCATTTTACAGATGATGGGAGAAAGACTGAGAACTGTGACTTTTGCAGCATTACATGTATGACTGGGGACCTCCAGGAGCCAGGATGGCTGATTAAACAATAATTCACTGTAACTTTCTTATATCCACCTCCAAATAACCATAAAATAGCACTGTGGAATAAATCCTGGAATGGCAGAACCAACAAAAATGGGGTGAGACAATCTCTTAGGTCAAGAAACTTGGAATATCACCAAGGAAGGTCTCTCACTTGGACAAAAGGAGAATGCAGTCCAGGATAGAAAGCATCCCACTAAGCCAGCAACAAGATCCTCTTCAGCAAACCAGTGGGAGATCCTGAGCTCCAATGTAGTGGATCAGGCAAACACTACCATCAGGACGCCCTGCCCACCATGTGCCTCAGGATTGCTGGGGGAATGGTCAGATTCCAGGTCCCAAAACTGCTATGTGCTTTAGCATGGCCCAGGCAAACAGGCATCCTCCAGGGGCCAGACAGCACATGCTTCAGTGTAGCCCCAGAGACACCCTACTGGTCTCAACCCGTTCCAGACACCATCACTAAGATCTTGGCTCAGCACCAGGGAAGCTGCTAGACTTCTATAGCCTTCAGCAACACCAGCCACTCCCATCCCAAGCTATCATCTCAGAGCAGCACCAACACTGTGAGCCTCAGAACAACATTAGTGCAGCATCAGGTAAACAGCAAGGGCCTGAAGCCTCTGGCCCAAGAAGCCTGAGTCAGTGTCCCTTCTACTCTGGGAGTAGAGCTCAAATTTAAAAGGAAAAAGGTCAAAAACGAGCAAAAAAATAAGAAAACTATAACTATATGGTGACAGTGAAGATCAAACTCAGAGGAGGACAAACATTGTCAAAACATTTATAGATCCCAAAGAAAAGTAAAAAGTGATCTCAAGCCTAGAAAGAATTCTTGGAAGAACTAAAAACAAACAAATAAACAAACAAAAAATCCTAACAATCATGTAAGAGAGATAGAAGAAAAATTGAGAAAAGATGAGAATGATGCAAGAGAATTAAGGGGGAGGAAGAGTCAATGACTTGGAAAGAGAAAACAACTGCTTAAAAAGTAGAATTGGCCAAATGGAAAAGGAAATAAAAAAACTAATTGAAAAACCCAACTTCTTAGTAGTTAGAAATGGACAAGTTGAAGCTAATGACTATACATCAAAAATCAAGCAAACGAATTCAAATATATTCAAAAAGAAAAAATAGAAGAAAATGTAAAATATCTTATTGGAAAAACAACTGACCTGGAAAGTAGATGGGAAAAAGACAATGTCAGAATCTTTGAACTACCTAAAAACATAATCAGAAGGAAGATCTGGAAGCATCTTTCAAGAAATTATTAAGGAAAATGCCATGATGTACTGCAACCAGAGGATAAAATAGATGTTGAAATAATCTACTGATCCTTCAGAAAGGAAATACTCAAATAAAAAACTTCAAGGAACATTATAGCCAAATTACAGAACTATGAAGTCAAAGAAAAAAACTGCAAGAAACAATTCTAATATCAGGAAGCCACAATTGAAATTATACAGGACTTAGTACTACAACATTAAAGGATTGAAGGTCATGGAACATGATATTCTGGAAGGCAAAGCAGTTTGGACTAAAACTAGGAATCGTTTACCCATAATTAAGCATAATGCTTCAAGTGAAAAAAAAGTAATTTAATGAAATAGAAGGATTTCAAACTTTCATAAGCAGAAGACCAGAACTGAACAAAAATTTTGATCTCCATTATCAAGATCCAAGATGAGCCTAAACAGAGGGAAAGAGAAGAGAAAACAAGAGGGATTTGATGGAGCTGAACTGTTTTTATCTTTACAAGGGAAGATGACAGCTGTAATTTAAAATAATTGCATCACTAATAGTACAGCTAGAAGAAATATACATAGACAGAGGGTACAGATATAAGGTAAATTTGATGGAATGATATTAAAATAACTAAGGGATGAGAAAAATGAATATACTGAATGTAGAAGGAAAGGAGAAGTGGAATTATTTCACATGAAGAGGCATAGAAAAACTATTACAGTGAAGAGAAAGATGGGCATCACTTGAATCCTACTCTCATCAGTATTGGCTCAGAGAGTGAAAAATATATACAATCAGTAAAATATAGAAATCTGTCTTATCTGATAGTGAAGTAGGAGGGGAGGAAATTAAGTAAAGGGGCAGGAACTGACAGAAGAGAGAACAGACAGGGTCAGCAGGGGGAGGTGGTAGACAGAAGCAAAACATTGGTGAGGAGAAAAAGTGAAAGCAGAGAGAGGACAAAGAAGGAAAAATAGGTCAGAGAGAGAAATACACAGTTAGGAATAATAATATTGAATGTGAATGGGATGAACTCTACCATAAAATAGAAGTCAATAGCAGAGTGGATCAAAAACCAGAATCCTATAATATGTTATTTACAAGAAACACCTGAAGCATAGAGACACACAGAGTAAAGATAAGGGGGTAGAGCAGAATCTATTATGCCTCAGCTGAAATTAAAAAAAAGAAAGAATAAAGAAAGTAGCAATTCTGATCTCAGTCAAAGCAAAATCAGAAATGGAACTAATTAAAAGCGACAAGAAAAGAAACTACATCTTGCTAAAAGATACATGGACAATGGAGTTATATTGATAGCAATACTAAATATATATGCATCAAGTGACAAAGTATCCAGATTCTTAAAGAAGTTAAGTGAATTATAGGTTCATGACCAAACAAGAGATAGAGAGCATTACAAAATGGAGATAATTTTGATTATATTAAATTAAAAAGCTCCTGCACAAACCAAATCAATGCAGCAAAGATTAGATGAAAAGCAGATAATTAGGGGAAAATCTTTACAGCAAGTGTCTCTGATAAAGGTCTCATTTCTAAAATATATAAAGAACTGAATGTATAAGAATACAAGCCATTCTCTAACTGGTAAATGGTCAAAAGGTATAAACAGGCAGTTTTCAGATGAAGAAATCAAAGCTATCTATAGACATACAAAGAAATACTCTAAATCTTATTTGATTAGAGAAATGCAAATTGAAACACTTCGTATCTAATGAGATCGGTTAGTATGACAAAAAAAGGAAAATGATAAATGTTGGAGAGAATGTGGAAAAATTAATACATTAATGCACTATTGGTGAAATTTTGAATTGATCCAACCATTCTGAAAAAGTAATTTGAAACTATTCTACAAAAAGCAATCAAACCATGTGTATATCCTTTGATCCAGCAATACAACTATTTGGCATGTAGTCCAAAGAGGTCATTTAAAAAAAGGGAAAAGGACCCACAAATGCAAAAAAAAAATTTACAGCAGCTTTTTTCATAGTGGCAAAGAATTAGAAATTGAGGGGATGCCCACCAACTAGGGAATGGTTGAACAAGATTAGTATTGTGCAATAACAAATGATGAGCAGACATAATAAAATCTGAAAAGACTTGTACAAACTGATACAAAGTTAACACAAACAAGAAAACATTGAAAACATTATTAACAACATTGTGTGATGATCAACTATGAATGACTCAGAGCATTTCAGCAACACAGTGATCCAAGACAAATACAAAGAACTCACCAGAGAAAATGCTATCTACATCCAGCTAGAGAACTGATGAACTCTGAATGCAGATGAAAACATCTTATTTTCTTTCAACTTTCACAAAGTGATCCTTTATATTGAATGTATTCTAGAACTACTTTTCATTTCTGACATTATGATAATATTCCATTCCATTCATGTCCCCAATTTTTTTAGGCATTACTTAATGTGTGGACTTCTATTTTGTTTTTTGTCCTTTCTTACCATTAAAAAATGCTGCTATGAAATATTTTGGTAAGCATATTTGGGAGAGGGCACTCTTTTTTTTTCACCAATGACCTCTTTGGGGTTTATACTTAAAAGCAGAATCTCTGGATCAAAAGTTATAGATGTTTTGTTTATTTTATTTGAATAATTCTAAATTCTCTCCAGATTGATTCTCTACCCTAGAGCAGTGAAGTGATATGTCCAAATGACAGAAGCTTAATCAAAAACATATTCCTGGGGCAGCTAGATGGTGCAGTGGATAGAGCACCAGCCCTGGAGTAGGAGGACCTGAGTTCAAATGTGACCTCACACACTTACCACTTCCTAGCTGTGTGACTCTGGGCAAGTCACTTAACCCCAATTGCCAAAAAAAGAAAAAGAAAGAAAGAAAGAAAAAAGGAAAAAAAAAACAAATATATTCCTACTTCAAAGCCAGCACTCTACTCAACATATCAGAAGTCCATTTAATTCAATGGACATTGATTAATATGCTATATAAGGCGCAAATAAGAAAAAGAAAGACAGCCTTTCCTTTACAGGAGCTTACAATCAAATTGGCAAGATAACACACAAAAGAAAGATGGGATGGGATGTGGGCAGGTGGAGAGAGGGTACAAGAGGGGATACCTGGTATGGAGGCATCTTGTTCAATGGAATTAAGACTAGGCAGAATTACAGATGTCAAGTATAGTGAGCTAGATTTCTGCCATCAATAAAGGAAGGCTTTGGGAAGAGTTAAGTGTTTCACCCTCTAGCCCTCCAATCAGAAGGGAGAAGAGGCTGAGGGAGATGGTATCCAAGGCTTGAGTCAACAACATGATAATGAGACCAGAAATCATAAGTTTATCCTGAGGAAGGTATCTTGTGTCCAACTAAAACCAGAAAGAGTTGCAAATGCACATCCCATTGTGACGTTCTTCCAGTTTGCCCAGTAAACTGTAATGCTTCTTCAATACAATGACATTTTGCTTCCTATTTCTGTTTATATCTACCTTCCTCCATTAATTTTTTTATTATTAGCTAGTTTGCAGCTTCTGTGGAAATACCCAAGACCTCTCAGAACAAGAACAATTGAAGTGCAATATATGAAACCTCACAATCAGGAGAGCAGATTATAAAAGTTCAAGAGGGAAAAAAAAACTGGGATCCTGGATCTGAGATTCTGAAAGAGAAGTAAGCTTAAGAAAGAAGAGTGATTCTGATGACAGTCACAAAAGATTCTGATGGTGAAAAAAAAAGAGAGGGACACCTAAAGAAAGGAAGAATAGGAGAGGTGATGCTGGGAGTTCTCTGAAGAGCTCAGATCCAAAAAGGTCATGTGCAATAGTTACAATACAAGGCACCCAACCCCAGCTGAATACAAAGAAATGGCAAGAGCATGTAGGAGTGGTATCAGGAAAGCTAAGGTCCAGTATCAGCCGCATCTTACAAAACTTTACCACTCTAAAGGGTTTTCTTCAGCTTTGTTGAGATCAGAAGGAGAACAGGAACAATCCACGCCAACTACTTGGGGTACATGGTTCAATGATAATTGATGACAAGAGAAAAGGAAGCTATTATTCAACTTCTCTTTTGCTCCTTCAAGGAAGATGGTCCTCCAACGAGAGAGGATGGAACCAACAGATTTAAGAGGAAATTGAAATGCCATATGAGTGAAGAGAGAGTAAGAGAGCACACAGCTAC
Organism: Antechinus flavipes; assembly: GCF_016432865.1. Classification (NCBI taxonomy): domain Eukaryota; kingdom Metazoa; phylum Chordata; class Mammalia; order Dasyuromorphia; family Dasyuridae; genus Antechinus; species Antechinus flavipes. The sequence goes on from NC_067401.1 coordinate 19,572,554, forward strand.
TGCTGCCGACTATAAATTCAAGCCACATGGCCGAGATAAATTACATCTCAGGGTATGGAGAGAATCTACAAATGGAACCACTAAACTACTGCTATCAGTGGTCTTGGGAGAATCATGAAGAACAGGGAAGGTATGACAGGGCTGGCGGATTGAGTGTTAGATGCATTCTCCCTCCCTTCTTCCATTTTTGTGTCGAAAAAATGCATGAAATCTGCATAAAGACTGCTAACTGATGATAAAAGCAGGAAATAATGGGGGGAAAACAGAAAGGGGTGATCCAGAAAGACAGTGGCAGTGGAACTGGGCAGAGAAGGAAAACTTGCAATATTTAGTGTTTATAAAATGGCACCAACATTGGTGAAGCCCAGAGATCCATCCTCCTTTTGCCTGAACAAAGTATTAGGAAGAATTATGTAGAATAACAGAAAGCAAAAGTTAGGAGGGAAAGGTCACTCTTCTTTTATATTTGGACTAGAGAAGTATATATAGGGAAGACAGGACTTGTGGGGAAAGATCAGGAAAAGAAAGCGAGAGAGAAGTTCCATCAGTAGGGCCCTCATATTTAAGACTGTGAGGAGAAAGTGTGATGGTAAGATGATAGTCTCAGAGCTAGAAGAGAATTTGACAGTCATCAACTCTCACCTTCTCATCTTATAAATGAGGAAACTGAGTCCCAGAAATGTTAAGTGAGTTACCTCAAAATACATAATTAGTAAGTGTCAGAGGCAGCATTCAAACCCTTGTCTTCCTGATCCCAACTCCAGAGTTCTATCCATGATACTACTGGATAGGGGAAAAGATCAAGGGGTGGAGTAAGGAGAAATATGGGTTGGAATTTCACCTCTGATGAATAGCATGTGAATGGTCAGTCACTAGATCTCTCGGAATCTCCTTTTCTTCATTATTAAATGGTATCAACTCAAAAGACTGTTCTGAAGAAAGAGCTTTGGAAAACTTGATACACTATAGAAATGCGATTCAGCAATCAGTGATTCAAAATTTTGACATTTATCTGTGACACCAACAGTTGCTTATTCATTTTTATCTTCTTTTTTCTTCTTTCTTTTAATTGGATTTTTCACTGTAGTTTTCTGAACTATGTGCTTGCATTTAGTCTCATTATTAATGTTAAGCAAAGCACAAAATAGAGTCAGATACTTGACAAAAGTGTTCGCTACTGTCATGGGTTTGTGATGAATTTAAAAATGGTTGGTTCATGTCATCAGACAATTATCAATTGTTCCATCAACGTTTTCTCCTTAGCTGTTCTCCCTTTCTCCATTACCTATTGGCAGAATAGATCATGGGGATCTATAATCTCTTCATAGGAACATCAATTTGAAGCTTAGAGGATTTCAAGTCTAATTCTATCATTTTATAGATGAGGAAGGTTAATATCAGAGAGTTTATGCTTCCTTGGATACCAATAAATTTCTGAAGTATAATTCGAACCCTGGCTTTCCCATTTTCTCTATACCTCACAGACTTAGCCTTCAGACACTCAAATTTTCTTATAAGATTGTATTTAGTGGCATCTCCTAAATGAGCTTTGTTACCACTCAAAAGATATCCTGGTCCCTTGAAAAGGAATCAAGCAGATGAAGAATGCCTATTGTATGAAATAATAGATGAATGGACAACCTATTATAAGATCTGGGCATCAGAACATTTTATTTCATTTTTTTTGAGACTGAGTCTCCTTATCTCTTCCAGGTGCAGTAGTTAGAGTTAGGAAGTCCTGAATTCAAATCTAGTCTTGGATACTTACTAGCTAGGTGACCCTGGGCAAGTCACTTAATGCTGTTTACCTCATTTTCCTTATATGTAAAATAATCTGGAGAAAGAAATGGCAAAGTCCGCCAGTATCTTTACCAAGAAAATCCCAAATGGGATCACAGAATGTTAGAAATAACTGGAAAAAATGGAATTCCTTCTTCCTCTCCTGCCAAAAGTGCTGTAGCCACTCAAAGGCACAAAATCACTGCTGATTGTCACAGAAGTTTCACTTGCTCTGTTTCCAACCTGAGCTATCAATTTTTCTGTGCAAATTCTCCCTATCTTTCCTTAATCAAGTGGCCTCTTGCTCCCAGTAGCTCAATATCTTGTTTCAGCCCTGTTATAAGGCAAGATTTTTAGCCCTAATGAAGCCCAGAACTCCCAAATTCAAGCAATTCACCAGTTTCTGACTCCCAGAGGTGGGGATAATAGCTGTGTGCCATTATGTGTGCAGTATATAGATCTCAAATAGTTACTGCATTGATTTGAATCCAGATTTGAATTGGAAAAGAAGAATGAGCATCATTGTTTTGGGGGAATCACACAGTTTCTCATGGAACAAAATCCCATCTATTTTTTTTAACGTTGTGATCTTCTGGGGATATTTGGGGGCTGCCTGAATCTTGGAGCACCACAGTCTCTGAAGACTTCAAACTGAAGGTCACCCAAAGGGCAGTAGAAAGATCCAGAGTGGTTTTGAACAGACTGCAGCACATGGTAAACAAGCAATTTTACAGAAATATTATAAGGGATGGTATCAGAAAAATTGAATTGTAAGAGAATGTGGTTTATTCCTTCAGAGATAAAGGAAGGCTGATGGAATACCTCCATGCTTCCTCCACATCTCCTTAGATTGGTTCCTAAGAGATCTAAAGAAAGCCCCCCAACTGGTGCCTTCCATGGAATATCAAATTCCTGGGTTACTCTGGTTCTGATTTTTCCAATCCATAGAGTATTCTCTTTTGTAAAGAAAACAATAGCAAAATCATGACTTCAAAAGACTGATGATGAATCACGGTTCCCACGTCTTGGAGAGATGTGTTAGAATCGAGGTGCAGAATGAAACATACATTTTCATATGTGAGCAATTTGTTTTGCCAGACTGTAAATATTCATTAGAAGGGAAAATTTTCTTCTTGTTGGCTGCTAAAATCTTAGGCGTCTCCATAGAGAGGAAGAGTGGACTGAGCTGTGGTCCTAAGTCAGGAAGATCTGGGCACAAACCCTGCCTCCAATACTATGTGTGTGATCTTGGATAAGTCACCTAACTTTCCTAACTTCCCTCAGTTTCTTCATCTAATAAATTGAGATTGTGATAGTTCTAGTCTTTGCCCCATTGGGCTACTATGAAGTTCAACTGAATGATGTATATAATTTGTTTTGCAATTTTTACAGCACTATATAAATGTTAGTTATTATTGGGCATTTTCTGACCCCTCTCAATGGTAATTTGGTGAGATATTAATGGGATTTTCCACATGACTCTGTTCTGGATAGTCTCCTTTTGAGGAATTGGGTCTAGTTCTACGCCCATCCAAAGGAGTGTATTTCAAATTTCCTCATATTGAAGAAAGAAAGTCAAAGTATGTGATGTAAAGACCAGATGAAAGACAGTGGGATGCTTCTCCTAGTTGGAATAGGGTAGCTGAGATGTAAAACATGAACAACGGTTAAGTAAAAGAGATAAAAGTTATTCTCTTTAGCCCCAAAGCAGCTGATGTCAACTGACAACACTTCCAGGAAGGTGGATATCAACTCAACACGAGGAAGTTCTTTTTAATGGCCAAAGCTGCCTTGGAACAGAATGGACTGGCTCATTGTGGAGACAGATGGCTGCAAAGGCAGGTTTCAGGACAATGACTAGGTTAGAAGAGGACGGACTAAATTAAACTGAATTCAACTTAATATTTACTGAGTATCTACTAAAGTGAGACACCTTGCTAGGTGTGCAGCTAAGAACAAAGCAGTTGTGCCTTCAAGCATCTTCTATTCTATTGGAAGGATCCAATATCTAGTAAGACATTAATTGAGAAAGCAGAGAACACTTCATCTCCCATTTCCCAAAGGACTGAAACAAGCTCTTATTGAGCAACTATTGGCAATGGGCAACCATTGTAAAATCAACAGTTTCAGGAGGTTCTATGAATTAAATGACTTACCTAGGGTCATGTAGCCAATTATGTGTCAGAAGCTGGGACTGACTACATCCTAGTACATGATTATTTTTCTGACAAATAAATGCTTAATAACTTTTTTTTTTCCCTGAAGCAATTTGGGGGTAAGTGACTTGCCCAGAGTCACAAGCTAAGAAGTGTTAAGTGTCTGAGACCAGATTTGAACTCAGGTCCTCCTGACTTCCGGGCTGGTGCTCCACCACTGCACCATCTTGCTGTCCCACTTAATAACTTTTTATGAGGATCATAGATAGCCACCTGAGAGGCCACACGGTGTGACTCATTCATTTTACAGTTAAGGGAATTGAGACCAGGGAAGTTAAGCGACTTCAAGAATGATAAATCCGTAAGTGATAGCAATCCCCCAAATTATCTGGTCTAAGCTGAGGCCCAGGGAGGTTAAGTGACAGCCACAGGCATTCAAGGTAAGGCCTTAGAAACAAGACTCAATTGCGTTGAACTGAACGGAACTGAATTAGAAGTCAGGGGAAAGAGAACGCTGGTCAGAGCTTGTCAGAATATGTGCTCCTTCTCCTGCCTCTGCCAGCTCTGAGTCTCAAGGTCAAAACTGACATTTCACCAGCAGATGTAGGACTTTGGAAAAGTTTGCCAGTCCATCAATTGTTTGCAGGTCTTTGTGCCTGCTCACAATGGCTGGACAAAAAGTGCTGACTGCAACATAATAGGCGCTGTGTGATGAATTTTCTAAGAGAGCTGAAACCATCAGAGCTGGGCTTTAGGGGGGTAACACACACACACACACACACACACACACACACACAGCCTCATTTCAGAAGATGGCTTCAATCTCTTCAAAGCTCTTCTGAATAACTCCCAGGTTGGCTTGGATTTCTATTCTTTTCTTTCCCCTGCTTGCTCCCTCCATCTCCTCTGTCCCTTCCTCTCTCCCCACTCATGAGTACTGAAGAGACAGAAACAAAAACTGGGGATAATCAACAGAAAGAACAGACAAGTTCTGGTCATTGAGAGATGAACGCACTTTGGTTATAGAATCCAGGAGCTGGGGGTCTTTTGCCTCACGCTCCAGATGTGTCCATTTTACTCCCTTCCTCCCAACATTTATTTCCCCTTATCAGGAGTTGCTTCCAAACTTGATATTAGCCAAGGGACTCAGTGCCTTCCCTGAGGCCGTCTCCATGATTGAAGCCCACTTTCTCCTTTTCTCAGTCCTTCAGAATCCTTAAGTTCCTTTAAGGTTTAGCTCAGGGGCTCTCTCCTCTATGAAGACTTCCAGGACTTGAACTCATAAACCAACAAAAATATATTGACTCATTTGTTTATATGTTGACCCTTTCCCCCCTTTCCCCCAGCAGAAGTCTGCTCCTTGAGGACAGTCATTGTCCTTGTTTTAATAGCACTTGCCATGTCTTGAACATAGAAGGTGCTTAACAAATACTCTTGAACAAGCCTAACTTTAAAGAACAAAAGATAAATCATCTCTACCTTGACTGCAGAGATGGAGGACATGGCTGTTAAACATTACATACACAGTCAAACTGATTGTTAGTCATTCTAGATTCTCTCTGGGTGTCTCACTCTCTGTCTGTCTCTCTGTCTCTGCGCTATCTCTTTCTCTGTCTTTGTGTCTCTGTCTCTATCTCTGACTCTATGTCTCTCTGTGTCTTCCTCCCTCCCTCATCGTTGTTGTTGTCATTGTCCTCCTCCCCCTCCTCTTCCTTCCCTCCTCCTTCTCCTCCTCCTCCTTTTTCTTTTCTTTTCTGTTCTGTTCATTTTCTCTCTCTCTCTCTCTCTCTCTCTCTCTCTCTCTCTCTCTCTCTCTCTCTCTCTCTCTCTCTCTCTCTCTCTCTCTTTCTCCCTCCCCCATTCCCCACCAGGAGGAAAAGGGATATATTTGGAAATGAAAATTATTTTATAAAACAAAATATGTGATTTTTTTTCACTAGAGTGAGGAAGCTTCTTATTCTTCTACCACTGCAGCTCACCACTTTCTTTGCCCCACGCACCCTTGCAGAGTTGTCTGGCCACACAACAAGTGTGTGTCAGAGGTGGTCCTGGAAACCAGGTCATTCTGGCTTTGAGACCAGTATTCTATTCACCACCAAAGCTATCAAACTAACCTCTGAAACTGCCCTCATAAAACCCAATTAAGATATAATTGAGAAATATTTAACAAAATCAATAAAAACAAAAATAACAGATAATGTTAATTTGTGCTTTTCTAGGTCAATATGCAGACAGCACATGTCTGGTTCTATTTGAGTCTGATGCCGCTACTCTACATCATAGGTTTCATCCAAATATATTTATTCCATTTCTTTATTTTCCCCATACCTCTGCAATTAGTTTCTTCCTTTACCATATTTTCACTGTCTGTGTGCATTTCAGGCATGGGGCACAGCCAGTACAAAGGCATGGAGGTGGGAGATGGGAGATGGAGGTGGTATGCCATATTGTCCACAAGAAAACAAGGTTGATGCTCAGTTGTGAGAGCCTTAAAGATAGTTCTCTCAACAACCCTGAGAAGTTAAAATATATTATTATCTCCATATTACAATTGACGAAACTGAAACAGATGTATCACAGAGCTCATAAATGTCTGAGGCAGGATTTGAACTCAAGTCTCCCTATCTCCAGGTTTAATGCTCTATTATCTATAGTGTCCCCTAATTGCCAAGAGAGTCTCAGATCATGATATAGACTGGTAAGCTACTGATGAAACTCCAGTATCCTCTCTTCCATGATCAATTGGATCAAGTCCAGACTCCTTAACACAGCATTCAAGACCCTCTAGAGTCTAACTACAACTTTCCTTTCCGATGGTGACTTCCCATCGAGCCAAATGAAGCAGCTCACCATCCTTCAAATTCACTCGGCTCTTTCCTGCGCCTGGGCTTTTTAATCACTCCGTTCCCTACATGCCTTTGCCTCCTGTAGACCTGTGGAATCCCTTAACATTCTTCAAGGTCACTACCTCCCATCAGGCAGGCGGTTGACTAGCATTTATTAATGATTGATTTTTGTTCCCTTAAGGAAAATAAATATAATTGGAGAAATGTTAAATATAAATGAATGTCATCACATGTCTAGAGCTTGTTTGGTGTTAGACTGAAGAAGCAGGGCTAATATCACACAAAATACATGAAATCAGTGAACTAGAGAGCTTAACCGAAGGGGAGATTTATTTATCAGGTAGGAGTAAGGACTAGATTTTATTGGTGAATGGAGCATCCTGGGATGAGTTTCTCCCGATACCAATCAGTACCTTCTCTGCAACTGAAGACCTTGGAGAAGGAGCTAGATAGAATCCAGGAGGTTCAGTGGTTTATCTGGGGTATATAACTTGTATATGTGAAAGAAGCAGGAACATATACACATATGTATGAGCACATATACATATATGTATATGGTCTTCTCCTTCTTGCTGTTTTCCAGTCTTTTGTGTATATCTATATGTATCTCAAAAAAGTCTAATTATCCAACCTTATTGTTCAAGTGGCACACACACACACACACACACACACACACACACCCCTTTTCTTCATATAGAAAAATATCTGGTTATCAGAGATAGTGTCTTGGGTGGTCTTCAGAAATCCAATAAGTTAGAGGAGCCTGAATCCATATGGATGGAGCTCTTTCTGTCCTTAAGTGACTAAGAGACAACATCCAGAGAGGCAGGAGCCAACCAAGTCCCGGGGAAGACTTCGCTGCCTTGTAAATAAAAACGATTTCTCATTTATAAGAAAAACTAATTTATTATTTCTTTAGACTTATCCATCATGCCTTTCTTCTCCAAAATTATCCATCTCTGGGAAATCCCCATACCCTACAATGAATCAGTCTCGGTATTCAGACTTCTGATTGGAGCTTCTGGATGGAGATCACAGCTATGAGATCCAGAGCTCCATCTAAGGAGGGAACACAATATAGTCTTCTCCCGCTCCCTGTTTTCCAGACTCCTTTTGTGTATTTTCTCCCCTTACTAGACCGTAAGATCTCTGAAGGCAAAGACCATCTTTCTTTTAATTTATATTTGTATCTCCAGCTGTGGCACATAGCAGATGCTTAATAAATGTTTATTGGCTGTTATGGAGGAACCCTGCTCTTATTACATCCCTTTAGAGATCCAGTTATAAGATTTTGCAAAATACTTTATATACATCATCTATTTGATCCTCACAAATGTGAGGTAGGGGATATTATTATTCCCATTTTGGGAATAAGGAAGATAAGAGAGAGTATGTGGGTTGCCCAGGGTTACACAGATAGTAAGAGACTCATGCAGGATGAAAATTCAATTTTTCCTGTGTCCAAGGTCAGACTTTTGTCCAAATGCCACCTGGCTGCCAGTTCCACTATCATTTCCTCTGCAGTGATGTCACCATAGTTCCCTTTTCCCCCTTTCTCCACTCCCACCTCTAGGTGGTCCACGTTGGGCTTTGTGCCTTCTCTTGGATGAGTTGACACACTGATTAAAGTCTTTTTGCTCTCATAGTTCACTGACCAGTCTCCTGTTCTATGGAAACTGCCTGAAAACACTGTAATGGGCTGGGACAGGTGCCATTTGTTGACTGCCCATCAGCATGCAGAGGGGTGCCCTAACTGCTGGCTCTGACATGTCATCAATATTCTGTGTCCACTAGGGAAAGCAGGGATTCTTGGATAAGAAGTGGTGGATGTGACTTGCCAGGGAACCCCTAACTCATTTAAAGTCCAGGAAATGTAAAATCAGTCATGTTAAATGCCCTTTAGAGTAGAAGATTAACTCTAAGCATATGCTGGAAAGCACAACAGATTTGATTCTTGTCAGTATTTCAAGATTTTTTTATTGTACCAACCAAAATTGAAGCCAGTCTTTGGAAAATTTGCTCCCTCCTAATGGACCCGCCATCTCCAAACGTATGCTTTAACACTTCCCCACTTTCCAATGCCCTCTTTCATTGAATAGGGTTTTTAAGTGATTCTCTAAAACAAGAAAAATGGCAATGGGAGAACTATAGAAAGAGAGAAGGGAAAATAGCAAAATTCTACCTAAAATAGGATATTAAAAATGGCAGAGGGTCATGGATCAAAAGGGAGAAAATAGGAGAAAGCAGAGAAAAAGTGGCTAATAAAAGGTGATCGAAGACTTGACTGCAGTCTTAGCAGCTCTGCGTGGTATTCTACAGGCATTACAGTGATATAGTTTACTTTGCTCTGGAGTGAGGGCAATAATTTTGTCTCCTTGTTCCCTAAAAACGGCTCTTTCTGTGATGGGTTAACTCTCACATTCATCCATGTCTCTGTTCCCCGGTGAACACTATCTGAAAGAAACCTACCCTCTTCTCATTTTGAACTGGATGGCCCATAGACATCAACAGATCAACATATCCCAAACAGACCTCATTACCTTTCCTCCCAAATTCATCCATCTTCCAAACCTTCTCATTACTGTCAAGGCTACCTCCATTCTTCCAGTTACCAGTTACAGAGAGATCATTGTTTCCTTGATTTTGTACTCATCATCTCCACATTTAATTAGTTGCCAAATTTTAATGTCCCCCTCTACAACATGTCTTCCATTGGCTCCCTTCCCTTTATTCAGATGGCCACCAACCTAGTTCAGTGCTAACACATGGCAAGCATTTAATGAATGCTTATTGATCAATTGATTAGATGTCTACTTCTTTTTCTACTTCTACTTTTTTTTTTACTACTTCTAGTTCTTTTACTACTCATCAAGATAGAATCAAAGAGTTATAGAATAATAGAATCAGAGCCTTAGTTTAGTAAAACTTTCTAATTTTATAGAAGAATGAACTGAGACTATGAGAAAGGAAATCCTTTTCCAATTAGTTGGCAAAGAAGACAGACCTAGAAAACAGATATCCTATATTTGAGTCCCTCCCACCACTGCATGAGTTTGTAATATCAGAATTTCTTTTATTTTAAGAGCTTTTGATTTTTCTTAATTTCCCTTCCCCTTTGGGGCTCAAGAAAATTCCAAGGCTCTCTGTTGCCCCTATGATAAAAATGCTATCTCCTCTAGCATGTAAATCTTTTCACAATTTTACTCTAATATATCTTTCCAGAAGACTTTCATGCTATATTCCCCTTATATGTCCCCTTGTCCCAGACAGATCAGCTTGTCTTGTTTCTTTGAATTCTAAGGTACCTATTTGATTGTACCAATACTGATCCTCTTGGCAAAATTTCCAGTGAAAGATTTACTTTTGATTAAATTTCCTTTGTCTCCTGTTCATCTGTTGTTATTGGTCAGAATCAGGTTCCAATGAACAGCTCCCCTTGTTCCTTCCTTGACTTTCTGAGGAATGAAATTGTCAGTAAGACAGGCCAAGAATTCTCCAGATTCTCTACTTTTGGCAGAACAACACATTCAGCAGATGTCCAAACAGTTCAATTCACCCAGTGATTTCTAAAGCCATCACTTGTTCAACCGAGTTCCACTGTGCCCTTCCTTTCCATCTAGATTTAGACATGGCCTCTGAGTAAATGGCACATAGAAATGTCTTGAGTTCCCTTGACAGCCTTCTGTACCACTGGGCTTTAAGGGTATCCAATCCTCACTTAATCTGCTCCCTTTCAAGTCCCTTTGGCAAATGTCCCAGTCCTTATTTTATTTATTTATTATGCCCAGCATCCTCCTCCAACTTCTGGCTTAAGCTCCACATTTTGCCTTGGCAGGCAGATTACCTCTGCCTCAACCCTTTCCAACTTCCCCTCCAGGTCCACTCTTATTGTGGGAAAAAGAGCAGCTGTTTGCTTTCTTAAAGAGAGCTGTTCTCAATTCAGCTCCAGCTGTCTCCTCTCTGGGAGTGAGGTGGATCCCAAGACAGATGGCTTGAGAATGACTCTTTTAAACCACAGAATCCTAAGATAGGGTCCACGGAAACTCATTTTCATGTCTGTATAGGTTAATGCTTAAAAGATAAATGTCCTGACATCTAGGGATGATAGAGTTGGGGGAACACTAGGAGGGATAACCCGAGTATATACTGTAACGACGTTTCCACTGTGGTCTTCATGCTAATTACAAGATTATAGATTTGGATGGAGTGAGGAAGGTAGTTAATGGGCCATCTGGTCCAATCCCTGCTTTTAAAGAAAAATAAACTTAAGACCCAGAGAGAATAGGTGCTTTTCTTTATCTTGCTAGAGAGAGCCCAAGCCTTTCTAGCTCACTTCCTACGCCCATCCATACCATGTCACCTCTTCAATGTCTATTATTTCCTCCTCCTCTTAGCTGGTGACTTGGACTCTGATTCACATTCCCTTGGCTCAGATCAGTCTTTGACTTGTCTTGCCAGGACCCAGGTCTCCACATCTCTTGTCCCACAATGATCTCTTTGACGCGGCTTTTCTAGTTCTCCTTTTTGTGTACTTTCTGATATTATTAGAATGAAAGCTTCTTGAGGGCATGCACTGTCCCATTGGCCCTTATTTGAATCTCCAGCACGTTGCACAGTGCCTAGAACATAGTAGGTACTTACAAAATATTGAATCTATGTATATATGCACATAACCTACTGTGTGTTTGGTCCAAGGTTACCGAGTTGCACACATACAAAAGACCCTTAGCAGAGAATTAATAGAAGGACCAAGAAAAGAGTTATAAAGGCTAAGGAGAGAGCATACATTTTTAGAATGGATGGTTGATACCTTTGGAGAAGGATGCCTAGGGAGGAGCCCATGGACTTAGTGTCAGGAAAACCTGGTTTCATATTCTTATTAGAGATGGAACAGAAAGGTTGTACAGCAATTAGAGCACAGGACCTGGACTCAGAAAGATTCTTCTTCCTGAATCTCTTCCAAATCTGACCTCAGATAATTCACCCTGGGGAAGTGACTTCAGTCTGTCAGCCTCAGTTTCTTCATCTGTAAAATGAACTGGAGAAGGAAATTACAAACTACTGCAGTGTCTTTGTCAAAAGCACCCCCAAGGTCAAAAACAACTGAAAAACAAGTCAAAAACAATAAGCCCTTTAACCTCTCTGTGATTTAATTTTTTCATCTAAGAAACTAGGGGGTTGGACTCAGTAGCCCCTAAATATCTTTCAGCTCAGAATCTATCATTCCCAAATGCCAACTTGATGGGACAATCAGGACACCGAGTTGAGGTAGAAGTCTGTGTCAGCCTATATGGCAAAATGATCTATTTGTAACAGAAAACACAGATGAGGAAACTCTGTGATCGTGGGCAAGTGGTTCCACTTTTGTGGCCTATAGTTTTCCCATTTGTAAAATGGGAGGATTGGACAAAATGGCCCCCAATTTTTTTCTATCTTTAAATCTATGATTCTGTGTTGATTTAGACTCAAAGTAGACTTTTATATATAGATTCACTTCATATAACATTATCTTGGGATCACAGACTCAAAATGAAAGGGATCTCAGACCCCAGGGTTTCTTAACTTGGCATTTATCAGCTAATTCTAATTTCATTTGTTTTTTTTTTCAAGAGGGCATCAGGGTTAAGTGATTTGCCAAGGTCAAATAACTAGGAAGTGTTAAGTATTGGATTTGAACTGAGGTCCCCCTGACTCCAGTCAATAATAGAGCAATAGACCACTGCTCTATTCACTGCACCATCTCACTGCCCTGCCAGTTTTAATTTAAAAAATTTGAAATCCACTTTCAATATAATCATTGGGGGAGGGTTTGTTTTTGTAATCTCAAAGGCAGCAAGGTGGCGCCGTGGATAGAATGGTGAATAATAGAACCCTAGAAACTAGGTTTGGGACCCTGGGAAAGTCACTTAATCTCTACCTCTATGTCTTCTCATCTGTAAATGGTATATAAAGCATTAACCTCTCCATGTTGGGAGCACAAAGTGAGATGATATTTGTAAAGGTCTTAGTATGATGTCTCATGCAGAGTGTGCAGAGGGTTAATAAAATACAAGTTTTCTTCCTATGTATGCTTCCAATTTGAAAAATGAGGTTCTAAGAGGTGGTCCATAAATTTCCTCAGACTACAAAAAGAGTTTTCATTCTCTTTCTGTCTCTCTGTGTCTCTCTCTCTCTCTCTTTCTTTCTCTTTTTCTCTCTTTCTTTCTCTCTGTGTGTGTCTCTGTCTCTCAATCTCAGTCTCTCTGTCTCTGACTATCTTTCTGTCTCTCTGTGTATCTATCTCTGTCTTTCTTTTTCTGTATCTTGCTCCGTTTTTGTCTGTCTGCGTTTCTCAATCTCTCTGTGTCTCCATCTGTCTTTCTGTCTCTGTCTTTCTGTCTCTCTTTCAGTCTTTCTGTCTCTGTCTTTCTGTCTCTCTTTCAGTCTTCCTGTCTCTGTCTTTCAGTCTTTCTGTCTGTCTTTCTGTCTGTCTATCTCTCTCTGTATCTCTATATCTCTTTCTCTCTGTGTCTCTTTCTCTCTCTCTCTCTCTCTCTCTCTCTCTCTCTCTCTCTCTCACACACACACACACACACACACACACACACACACACACACACAGAGTTAAGAAACACCAGTGTAGACAGATGGGTGGTGCAGTGGATAGAACATTGACTCTAAAGAGAGGAAGACCTGAGTTCAAATCTATCCTCAATCACTTATTATGTGACTCCTGGGTGAGTCATTTAACCCTGATTGCCTCTAAACCCCACAACAACCTTATTGTGTACTAACAGTCTCCTTCTACAGATGGAAAACTCACGTCAGATGACTGACCCAAGTTCACAGAGATGGTACCATAACAAAGCTGCAATTTGAACCAGGTCTAGTCTAGTGCCTCCAAATCTATTGCTCTTCCCTTTCTTCACTCAGCTTTTTCAGTATTACATTCAAGCCCCACAGCGGATGCCAGAAAACCACTTTCACACCATTGGGCTGATTACCCCTTTCCTTATGACAGCTGCCTCATGAAGCCCCCATGGCAGAAAACCTCCGTTAATGCTCCCTGCCTTTAACACCAGTCTCTTTCCCAACATTCACCTCCATTGCTTAGAATCCTTAGTCTTCTTCAGCACTCCTACTGTCCCCTCCTACAGAACACCTTCCTTAATGTCCCTACTTACTAATGACTTCCCTATCAATATAATCTTTTATCTTATATGCATATATGCATAGATTTTTATATTTACACCCAGAGTCCTCCAGTGGAACGGAAGCTTCCTGAGGACAAGGACTTTCGATTCTTTGGTTTCGTTTTTGTGTTCCCAAAGCTGCATAAAGTGCCCAGCGTATAGCAGACCCTTGATAAATGCTCGTGGGCTGACGGACCGATCTGGACGTTGGTAACACGCTGCTTTGCATTTCTGATAAGACTTCTTTGATCAGTCTCCAGGACTTCCCATGTAGCTCTAGAAGATGTAGCAATCCTCCTTCACAGCCGCCTGCCGCTCCTGGCCCCGTGCCCAGGGCAGGCCTGGGGAGACAAGTCAGAGGTCGATCATTTTTAACCTGTAAAAAATGATTCTCAGGGAACTCACTGACAGATCGAAGTCTCTTTGGCCAAACACTTTATTTTCGAGGAACAAATTAATGACACCGGGCAGGGTGTGAATAGTCTGGCCCTGTTGGGAAGGGTGGCTGACTGATGAGAGGTGACCTAAAAGACACCATGTGAGAGGGGACGAGGAAAGGGTGGGGGCCAGTCTTACAGCAAAGGCTGCGACAGAATGCTGGACTTGTACTCATGGAAGGTTACAGGATGCAGGGGAAAGGCCGTAGCATAGGGGGAGGAGGTGCCCCTCGCTAGAAAAAATGAGAGGGCAAGCAAGATGGGGGCAAGAATAGGTTTTGCTCTACCCCTTTGGGGTGATGGGAAGAGTAGCGTTCTTAATGAGACAACAACAAATCATATTAATTATAGAATCAGATTTAAAGGTAGAAAAGGACCTTGAAGCTCTTTTAATCTAATTCTTCTATTTTACAAATTGGGAAACTGAGACTCGAGATGTCCACGGTCACCTAATACAATCATAACTAGTAATTTTTGTAGCTTAAGGGAAAAGTGAGGCTGATTGGGACTTCAATTAGGGTGTACCAGCTAGAAAAAAGGAAGTCTATCCTGGGATGGTGTTCTTGACATTCTCTGCATTTTGGTGGCCTGGAAGTCTCACCCTAGCTATTGCTCTTATTATGGAGAGACGTTTTTTTTTTTTTGCTCTGTTCTGTTCTTACTTTGTATAATGACCTCTGGATCATGAGATCATAGATGTAGAGCTGAAGATGTAGATCTTAGCTACATCAATCCTCTCATTGAAGAGACGAGGCAATGAAGATCCAGAGAGCCAGGTTACACAGGCAGGAAGCTTCCGAGGTAAGACTTGATCCCAGATCCTCTAAGTATCGATAAAATCTTCTTTCCACATATACCATGGTTACTTCCCTACTTATCATAATTACAATCACACCATGCTAACTCTCACCATTCAAAGGGACCAACACCAATCATCATACACTGGGAGTTATAAAAGCAAAACAGATCACTGGATATGGATGTACTTTCTAAAGGACAGATTAGTTTTGTGACCCTGGATATTCCTTCCCATTTACAAATGAAGATTTCATATTAGCATTATTGACAACCATTCTAAGGAAGCTGTTCTGCAGCATGGCTCAAAACTTTTCAAAGTTAATTGGATCAGAACTATCATGGGGCTACAACTTCCTTCCCTCTTTCCTTCCCTCCCTTCCTCCCTCCCTCCCTCCCTCCCTTCCTTCCTTCCTTCCTTCTTTCCTTCCTCCCTTCCTTCCTTCCTTCCTTCCTTTCTTCCTTCCTTTCTTCCTTCTTTCTCCCTTTCTCTCTCTCTCTCTTCCTTCCGTCCTCTTTTTCTTTTTTTTCTTGTTCTTCCTCCCTCCCTCCCATTCTCTTTTTCCTCCTCTTTCTTTTCTTTGTTTTTTCTTCATTTTTTTCATTCTGTAACTCTTCATTAGTCAAAAGTTGTGATTGTATATCCTCATTATGAGTTCTTTCAGGTAATCATTGTGAATGATATTCTACTCAAGATATTACCTTTCCAGATTAGCCTAGCATTCTGAATCAATTCAATTTAATTCCTCCAGTATTTCCCACTGAATTACCTTTCTTCTTTTATCACCTTCTCCTTTATCTCCCCTTCTTCTGCCCCTACCACCAATGCCTTCTGTAGTGCAGAGAAGTACACATAAATTTATTTACGCTTGTTTAACTATCAGCCATTCAGTCCCTGTTCAACCAAATGATCTAGTGCTAAATGAGTATCTTGTCCACCCCAGAGAAGTTATGTGCTTTATCCTGTTAGGCAGAAGTGATGGGGAAATAATAGGAGAGGGAAGGGATATCACCTGCTTCAATCTCTGCGTTTTGGAGAAAACAGAGAAGAAGCCCTATAAGTTCAAATGAACTGCTCTAAGGTCACTCAGAGGCAGTATTTGAACTTTTTTCACTGTACTATTGTCCTCTCAGAGTAAAGGATCTTTCAAGGTCTTATTGACTCTTTGGGATGATGATAATTACAGATTTGCTTAATCAGAGTCAGCTCTTAATACCCAGTTTGTGTTAAACCCACCTCTTCTCTGAACTTGCTATATTTCATTGAGACCTAGTCACTTCTGAATGGGGCAAACGGATTTACTTCCCCACAGTGAAAGAAAGGCAGGTTGGGATACCATGAGAAGTGTTTTACTCTTGACATAGAATCAACCATAGCAATAAGAGGAGACATGAATCAAAATATATTAGAACATTCACTATATATCTGAGTCTCCTGCAGTCTCTCGCATAAACAGGGAGTTCCAAGATAATACAGAGGCTGCTCTGAATCCAAGTATCCTAGAAAAGGCTCAGTTTAATTTGTTTTATGCCCCTGGCTGCTCTTTGTATCAAATAACATGGACAAAAAAATTTCCAAGTGATATTTTGACTCATATGTCCAGTTGGGTCAGTCAAGACCTCAAAAAATATTGATTTTAATCTTTTCACTTTACAGATGAGAAAACTGAGGTTTGGGAAATTTAGTGACTAACCCAGGGTCATCCAGCTATTTAAAAGTTGAGGCAAGATTTGAATCTAATTCTTTGTGACTTCACATCGTGTATATCTAAGATGTCTCTGACATGAGGAGGAAACTCAGGAAGCTCGATTGGGATCGGGCTTCCCCTTCTGCAATAGATGCCATGGGCTTGAAATCCAGGATATTCCAGAAAAGTTAAAAACTGTCATGTCTAGTAATCAGGAGCCTCAGACTTCTTCTTGTTTAGTTCATCATTCATGGGTTATGATGTGTGAGCCAACGTTCCAGCCCAATACAAGAGGGATCTACCGCCACCATATCAAGCTAGCGTTTCTCTGATCTCCTGGTCATGGCCTCTCTTTCATGCTCATGTTGCATTTTATATATCTCTTTTCTCCCTCCCTCATTGGGCCCAAGACTCACCATTGGGGTTTAGGGATGAGCGTGACAGACAAAGCAAGAGGGATGATGTAGTTAAGTGTTTTCCATCTCTCCCTTCTTTATTTATGTGCAGCTAAGAACTAGGCAGACATTGCCACAGCAGGGAAGAACAATTAGGCAAATTCATGCACCAGGGTTCTGTTTATAATTCCATTGTAAAGGATAATCATTTGTTAGCTTAAGTAAGACCCTGTGACTTCATTACAATTGTCAACAGAGAAGATTGCTGACTGAGTTTAGCTCCCTGGATTGAATGTGAAATGCTTGTCATTCAAACAAAGATGCTTGTGAAATTCAAACCCACTGTCCCATAGTGATGGATTTATTTAATAAATGTAAAACATATTACTAAAATACAACGTCTTAGCCCTCACTGACAGATTCCATCACGGTACCAAGACCCATTTGGGTTAAACCCTTTTGAAATGGTTCACTAAGGAATGGAAATCATCAGCCCCAGAGAATGGAAATCATCAGCCCCAGAGCCACCCAGGATATCTCCCCTCCCCTCCTCCTTTGTACTTGATTTGAAAACTAGCCTTGAAAGTCTGAGTTGACCTCAGAATCAGGAAGAGCTTGCTGCACATGTTGGTTGTGTGACCCTGCTGAGGTCTCTAAGAGGTCCATGAACTTTATGATGGATAGATAAGTAGATAGAGATGATAGATGGATAGATAAATATTTTAATCTAATTGTTTTTCTTTATAGTCCTTTGAATTTTATTTTCTTAATTAAAAAAATCTTTATTTTAAGAAGGCATTTAAATGCTTAATTGCATTTTCAGAGGAGTATCTGTTTAAAAAAAAATAAAAGGTTAAGACTCTAAGTCTATATATTGCTGAATAGGTGTATAATTAATGGTGATAAGCCTTTCCTCATTGATAGTTCCCTGTACAAATGAAATGACAATCTATTCTGATAACAAAACAACCATCAGCCGCAGTGACAGCATAGTGTAGTGCTATCTCAGCGAGTCTTTGCTACAGATTTCCTTCCTTCCCTCCGTCAGCCTCATGAGACCAGAACTGCCGGTGGCCCGGGACCAGTCCATCTTCCTCTTAGCGCCTCCGTGTGCCCTGCCAACCATTGGATAATGAATCGCTTATAGACAGACGCAGATTTGGCTATAGACAGAAGCAGAGACCCCAGCCTTGCTTTGCTGTATGTAGCAGCAGACCTTGCCTTCCCTTTCTAGAAAATGGAGTTCCCACTGACATAAAAGAGAATATTTCTCAAAGTAAAGCGAGATCCCAGGGTGGCCAGCATGGTTTTGGCAGTGATGGAGAATCACTCCCTCATCCATTCATTAGAGATCAAATTGGGTTAAATGCCCCCTTCTAAGTTAGTTTGGAAAAATTCCCCAGCACTCACCCTTTCATGTGTGAGAACCAGAATGAAGGGCGAGCCTCAAAGCCTGCCCTGTTTCTAACTTTAGATGAGGTTTTTCTGTTCCTTTATTTTTAATCCAACAGTGAAATAGTTGAGGGAATAGTTCTGGTTTTTTCCCCCTTCAAATCCACAAGCATCAAGGAATAGCTCTGTGTCTACGCATCATGGAGGGATTTCTTGGTGAAAAGAGCAAAAATAATGGGACAGAGTTGGAAATGTCAAGTCACATTATTAGAAAGCACCTATAATGATCTTTGTGCATTTCCTTCTGCCCTTAATGCGAGCAACATTGGCATGTGCTCTGACCACAGGGGGCTGCTGGGAACAGATTTCCTCGTGAGTTGCTACCTTTGGTGTGAACATGCTGCCTGTTTCTGAGCAGATTTTATTATCTGTAAAAAGGAAGAAGTGACTGGGGCATCTGCTCGCAGTGGGGCTATTTTATGATCTTTTATAGTCCCATTAGGGCTGGGATGAGACATTGTGGGCCCTAAGCAAAGTTTGAAAATTGCACTCTCCGTGTGTTCCTGTCCACGGGAGGCTTTGCACCTTCCCAGTAACGTGTATGACAGTGTAAATGAATCCTTCCATGCTGCAGAGAGCAGAATTTGCAAGCCTTACAAATATTTAGAAAAAAGAAATGGGAAGAAGTCTATCTATCTGCTTGCACCATGTATTTTTTCTCTAGGGGGTCACCTAGAGTTCTAGTTATGAACGAGTGAAGGCTTTGATAGAAATAGACTCCATCGTTAATGGACCCCATTCATAGAATAATCCTAATCACAGAAGAAAGGATCCCTTTCAGAAATCCAGCTAGATTTACCTAATGAGATTTTTAGTGAAAAATTCACAAGCCCAAATGTGGGTCAATGTCATCCAGGAGAAAGAATTTAGGATTGCAAGTCATAGGATTACAAGACCACGGGTTCATAGATGGAGTTTAGAAGTCAAAATCTGTACCTCATTTTATGGATGAGGAGTTGGGAGATTTGCCTGATTCCCCCAGCTAATACACCCAGATAAGATTTCAACATAGATCTCCCTGAATTCACGTCCAGGATTATAGAATTTTGAATTGGAATTTGCTATCCAGGTTAGTTAGTTAGAATTGCTCATTTTTCAGGGAAGGAAACTGAGGTCCCTGGGCCTGAATGACCTGGTCAGGAACCCCCGCCAGGATATGAAACAGAGCTGATGTCAGAAGCCCAAACCATACCTTCCCTCCGTGACTCGCTAGCGGCCACACAGGTATTAAGTGGCCCCACGGGGCTTCCAACCCAGTCCATCTGACTCCAGACTCGGAACTGTGGGAGGGAAGCTGATGAGGAGAGGCCTCCCGCTCTCATGGCAAGCCTGGGGCTCCACTGCCTCCCTTCCTCAGTGCAGAGTGAGCGGCGGGACTTTGATTGAATTGCCTAGTAATTCTGTCATGAACAGCCCTGCTTTTTTCTCCCTTGAACACATTACTGATGGTAACAAGGGAGTTATTATCAATCACAGTGAGAACCAGCTAAAGAGAGCTCCCCTAACATCGAGCTCTCCTTCCTCCGAAATCCATTTCAGATTGGCGAATGAAATGTGATTATATTTACACTTCCCTGACACCATTCAGGCGGTGAAATAACAGCCTTCTGGAGACATTCCTCCTCTTCATATTTAGATTTGTCAGGTTCTCCACTGCCACAGAGCTGTGTGAACCGAGAGGGGATGGCTGGAGCAGCTGGGGTCCGGAGAAAGCTTTTCATTGGCTTACAAATAGAGATGTTCAGTTAGTTCACAGGGGCTTGCTCACTGTCTCTCCTGCTCATCTCCTCCGTGGAGTCCTTGAAAACTGATCCAGAACAGCCCCCAGATAAATGAGGATGCTTTCCAATCAATAGTACTCTATGCAAATCTAATTTTTCTTTCTTTTTTTTTTTAGTTTTGCTTTGAAACGACCCATAAATTATTTCTACTTAATGCTTTAATTGGTCCACATTCATTAAAAGATGCAGGATTTATGACTCATGAGGTTGTGGGTAAATTAAATTTGCAACTTGTGGGTGAAGGGAAGGGTTCCATGTTCCAGGTTGCCCAGAAATAAGACCAGGATTGGGGATTGGGCTGCAGTTGTTCAGTTCCACCAAGTATTGCCCGACTAACTGGGACTGAGGTGGTTTGTTGCTGGTTTGTTTTTGAACCAGGATGGCAGAGTAAAGGCAGGAACTCACTCAACTTCTCCTCCAAACTGCTCCAAATTCCTTTAAATAATGATTCAAACAAATTTTAGAACATCAGAACACTCCAAAAGATGAAGTAGAACATTTTACAACTAAAGGCAAGTTAGAAGCTCAGCAGATATCTATGACACCGGAGTGGGAATCCAATGTACAGTATGGATACAGGGCATGCTGGCAGCCTGGAACCCAGCCCCAACCTGGCCTGGGCCCAGTCTCTGAATTAGCAGCCACACTCGTGGGTTCTGCACCTCTCAGTCTGGGGACACCAGGGAAGACTGAAGGTCTGTGGCAAAGAGGAGGGAGGCTGGTGTGCAATCCCAATGCTGCCCCTGTCAGGGGATCCCTATCCCTGGCTAACACACTAGATCTTACAGCTATAGTGAGGCTGGGACATCAACAACTCCAAGGCAGAAAAAGCTTGTGATCAGATTCCTAGAAGGATTTTGGAAAACAGCTGCACAAAAGCCCTGAAGCTTGGGACAGTGCACCATCCACCTTGGAAATAGAACCCTACTTTAACAAACGGTTAAAGGCTGAGTAATAGGCTAGAAAAATGAGCAGAAAACAAATAAAAAAGTTTCTGACCACTAAAAGTTATTATGGTGACAAGGAGGATCAAAACACACACTCAGAAGATGATAAAGTCAAAGTTCCTACACCCAAAGCCTCCAAGAAAAATAACTTGATTAAGCCACACTGTGGTGATTGGATAATGCAGTAGAATCACAGATTTAGCAACTATGAAATATTAAAGACCATCAAATCCAATCCTCTCCTATTTTATGGATTAAAAAACAGACATTCAGAAACTTAGTGATTACCCAGGTTCACACAGCTACTAAGAATCTGAGTCAGGATTCAAATACATATCTTCTTGATGTTAAGTCCAGCACTCTAGCTTCTACATCTCCAAATGTTTCAGCTTCTTTTAAGTCTCAGCTAAAACCCTGCTACAAAAAAAAAAAAAAAAAAAAAAAAACAAAAAAACAACTTTTTGAAACCCTGTTGCTTTGTGTGCTTTCCTTCTGTTGATTACCTCTAATTTATTTCAGATATAGTTTGTTTATTCCGAGTTGCTTTCAGAGTTTCTTTGTACAGAATTTCTTCCCCATTGGATGGAGAACTCTTTTAAGAGCAAGAAGGCCGAGTTTGCCTTCCTTTGTATCCCCAGTGGTAGACCCTGGCTGGTTGGTTGGTTGTTGTCCTTTGCTCTTGAAGAGGACCAACATAACATCACAATGTCGGGGTCAATGTACATTGTGAAGGATTGTAGCTGATCAGATAATATGAACTCAGGA
Source organism: Antechinus flavipes (assembly GCF_016432865.1). Lineage (NCBI taxonomy): Eukaryota > Metazoa > Chordata > Mammalia > Dasyuromorphia > Dasyuridae > Antechinus > Antechinus flavipes. The sequence continues at coordinate 19,594,767 of NC_067401.1, forward strand.
GTCTTTACCACAGGGTGGGCACAAATAATCTGTATGAATATTCGGAGTGCCTCTAAATTTGTACATCTCGTGTCTCTTTTGAGCTACTGTAATTCTATTGGCACATATTAATTGCTTAATAAAGGTTTGTTTTCTGACTGACTAGAGAAATTGCTCCAAATATTTATTTCTAAATATGCTCTTAGTATGACACCTGGATCTTAGTAGGCATAATATTTGTTGCCTTCACTTGTGTTAATAATGCTCATTTTCTTGACTTGATTTTAGTTGCATAAGATGTTAGCCATTGCACATCAAACAAAGGAAATCAAAGTCTCATGAACCTGAATTCAGGTGTAGGGGATTTAATTCCTCCTCCCAAAAGGGGCAGTAATTTTTTAACCCTTTAATATCTCTACCTAGATTCCTTTAACGGAAAATCATTAAAGTAGAGTTAAGGTATGTCAAATGGTTAGCATCTCCCCCAAAGTGAGTAAAAGGATTTGCTGTACAATCCATCAATCGATAACCAAGCATTTATTAAGCACTTGCCAAATGCTAAGCATTCTGCGAAGTTCTGGGGATAGAAAGAGAAAAAAGAAAAAGAAAAGGAAGTTACTTTCTAATGAATGAGAGAATATGGCCACAAATTATGAAAATAAATATTTACAATATGAATACAAGCTCCTTTGGGGAATGAGTTCACTAGAAGTTATGGGGATCAGGCAAGGTTCATATAAAGATGACACTTGACCCAAATCTTGAAGGAAGCCAGGGATTTCGAGAAGTGATGTGGATGTGAAGAGGGGCAGTATTGCAACATGGGAAATCACAAGCATGAAGTCTCATAGTAGAGAGGATAACCTAATGACACTCAAGGATAAGAAAATCACATTGGCTTCTGTGTGGAAGATAGATTGATGAAGGGAACCCAAACAAGAGACTACAGCCATAGTCCAGGTAAAAGATAATCAGATTTTGAAGTGGAGTGTTGGTTATGTGAGTTCAGAGAAGGAAAGGGTTCCATATCAGAGATGTGGAGATGAAACAACATGATCTGACAGCTGGTTGGATACATGGAGTGAATGAGAGTGAGTTTATCCATTGGAAGGATGGTAGGGAGCTCAGCAATAACAAGAACATTCAGAAGAAGAGTGGTTTTGGAGTAGGAGGAGAGATAATGATAATTTCTATTTTAGACATGTTTTAAATTGAAACTCCTACAAAACCTACAGTTTTAGACTTCATGATGTGAGCTGAGAGTTCAAGGGTGAATATTTAGAATGTACGATATCAGCATGGAAATAGTTATTGAAACCATGGTAGCTGGTGAGGTTACTTAGATAGAAAGGGAGACAAGAATACAGAAAAAAGAAGATGGAGCCTTGGGATGTACTTGTAATTAGTGGGTAATTATAAATCAACAAATGATATGGAAAAATGAGTGATTAATTAGGTAGAAGAATCAAGAGAGAATAATGTTGGAAAACATGGAATAGGTAAAGCAATAGTAACAGAGAATGGACAACACAGTTTCAATGCTGTAGAGAAGGGAAGGAACACAAGGAGAGTAGAGGTCATTTGATTTGTCAATTAAAAGATAATTTACAACTTTGGAGAGAGCAATTTGAGTTGAGTGATGAGATCAGAAGGCAGATTTCAAGGGCTACAAAACAGGTATCAGTATGAGCTAGTAGATCAATCAGTCATCTTCCCAGAGAAGCATTTTAGTCTTAGGACTCTGTGAGGGCCATTGCCAGTCATCCTGGTCTTTATTTGGCCAGTGGACCCAGATGATTCCAGAAGAGAAAGTGAGGTTGATGACTCTGTACAGCCTCCCCTCATTTAAATATAATTCACCTGCATGTCATGGCATCATTTCCCTGATGACATGGTCCTCTTGGAGAATGAAGGACAAATAAGAAGTCTGCCTCAGTATCCTCAACTGTAAAATAGGGATTGTAAGAGCACCTATCTTTTTAAGATTGTTGGTATGAGGATGAAAGGAGATATTATTTGTAAAGTGTTTTTTACAAGCCTTAAAATCTTATAGGAATGTTAATTATTCTTGCATTCATTGCAGAAAATGCATAAGAAACAAAGACTCACAGGTGATATGAACAGAAGCTTAAAAGATTCAAAAACCCCGTTGAATCTTTAAATTCATCCCAGAAGGCTGCAGAATAGATTCTTTTCCATTCACTTTGGGCTGTCTGAGCTTCTCACAGCAATTATCACGGAGAGGTCCTCCTGGACTTTGGTGGAATGGCTTTAGTCCTCCAGGGATGGATGATACTATAGGTAGCCCCATTTTCTGAGAACATTTCATTAAGGAAACCTTCTTCTTGGCATCTGTCTCTCAGCTCTACAACTCAAGAACTCTTTAATAGCCACTGAGGCTGGAATGCCCATTTCTCAGGATCACTATTCTGTGATTTGTGTGCAGAAAAGGAAACAAAGGTAGAGGAAGACACCCAGAAATTAGAGGTTCGAGAAATTACCGTTTCAGGTTGGAAGAGCATTTGTCTCTTCATGATATGTTCTTCAGTTGTGAGTCTCCATTGCTGCTGGGGTGGGGATGAAAGGTAACCCCCCTCTCTGCAACCTTTGTTGAAAATCTAAAGGACTGAAAAAAAGTATAAGAAGATGACAGTCCAAAAGGAAATGCATATCCTTATAGCCACAAAGTAGAGTGGTTCCTACTACAAGAGTGTTTCCTAGGTCTCCCTCACTGATAATTTGTAGGCAGCCTAGTAACTTGGGACCAATTATCAGTTTTCTGAATTATTTACACATGACCTTGGGGCAGAGACTCGTAAGGTGTGGTCTGTGAACTTAAATAAAAACTCTTGATAATTTATTTCTGTATAATTGTTTTCCATTATTCATTCCATGCATTTGATTATATGTCTTTATAAACATTATGCTGAGAGAGTTCTCAAGCTTCATCAGAGCACTCAAGAGCTCCAAGACACAATATTTAAATCCCTTATATTAGTACCTATATAGCTCTATGGGAGGTACTCTTTTTCTGATAGTCTAGGCTCTACAATTCCAGCAAGCTGATTGGAGAACTCTTCAATGTCAACTGGGGACCACCTAATCTACCCAGCTACAATTTTTTCTTTTTCAATAAATTGAAAAATTTCTTGCCTTTTCAATAAGGGGGAACAGAAAGAAGGAGAAAATTTGAGATTCAAAATTTGAAAAAAAAAAAGCTAAATTTCTTTTTACATATAATTGGAGAAGTAAAATATTAAAATTTTAAAAATGAATCCTGTTTGGATTTGTAGGGTGAGTGAGAGTGAGGAGCTGACCATGAAATGGAGATTTTGAACCTGGGTAGCTTGAAGGAAATGTATGTGCTAACCTTAGCTTGATCACTTCAGTTGTGAGTCTCCATTGCTGCTCTGATGGGGATGAAAGGTGTCTACTTAAAAAGAGTCAGTCTACTTAAATTTAGAGCACTTTTCATTTAGTTGTCAAGTATACAGAAAATCCCATCTAAGTAGAATGTAAGCGTCTTGAGTATAGAGATTATTTTTACTTTTTTTTTTTGTATTTCTTAAATGTCTTTAAATATAGCAGGGTCTTAAATGTAGGAGGAATTTAATAAATATTGGTTGGACTGAATTGAAATAACTCTTGTGCGTGTGTGTTTTTTTTTCCCCCCACCAAAGTGAGGACTTGATCAACTCTACTCTTGTTTGCTGTCTGAATCTGGACAATCATTTACCTTTAGAGTCTTCATTTTCTACATGAAGCTTTTGGATCATGGTTCTAAGAACCTTCCTGGTCATCGATTCTATGATCATATGGCCTTTGTTTTTTATAAGAAGCTAAAAAAAGTGATTTCTTCCCATAGAAGAGAGTTTGGAACTATTCAATTTAAGTTAAACACTTAAATCAGTTAGGGATATTGACATAAGCATTGATTGCAAGTAACAAGGACATGGGCTTTTGGAGAAATGCCTACCTCCTTCTATTCTCCCAGATGCTCATTTGTAACAACTGAACTGACCTCATCCCGGGCATTAGAAGCATCCCACCTGGGAAAGAATCCAAACAATTCCTTTGGACTCCGTGCACACAGGGCTACCAGATGGACCTGGACAGTCACATTCGTTCTGGCAAGCCTGCCCCTTGCCATTACTGGTGTTTTAAGTGTCTGGGAACCATAGCTTCTAGTTTCTTCCTGGTGTGAACCAGGTGTTTAGCTCCATGCCAGTCACAAGCCAGGGCACATTCCATTTTTTGTCAGGAAAAAACAAAGGACACACAGCAAGATCAAGTTGGTAAAACAAAATGATTGGTTGGATAGGGCCAAGGTCCAGTGACTTCTCTTGGTTTGACCCCTATTTAGCAGGCTCTCTTTCCTAAGAAAGCAGGATTCATAGAGAAAATGCTCCCTCTCTACTTCAGTGGGTAATGGATGCCAGGCCTCCTCTGCCTCCCAAGTTGGTATTTTCTTAATCTGTATGTTCTGTAACATTATTTCCTGACTCTTTTCTCTTCCTTCTATTCTTCTTCCTTGGCAAACTCAATGAGATTTCACAGAATAACATTGCAGAGTTGGGTGGGATACACCCAAATTCACCTAATCCAACTACTACCTGAATAAAAATGGTGAGCCATTAGAAAAAGGTGGGAAGCAGGTTGGGACTGATAGCTCTCTTCAAATATGGGAAGAGTGGATATGAGAGAAGATATTAGATTTGTTCTTTTTGACCGTAGAGTAAAGAACCAAGAGCTATGGATAAATAAGATAAATAAGATGTTGCACTCAGACCAACCATGAGACCCTAGGAAAGTCACTTATGATATTAGGTCTTATTTTCTCCTTCTGAAAACTCAGTAAACATTTATTAAACACCCACTATATGTAATCTCTGCTCTCTAGGGCCTCGTATTCTGATGTAAAATGAGAGGGTTGGAATGGATGATATCTAATATTCTTCCTACCTCCAAATCTTTGCCCCTACGAGTCATTAAGAGATGGATTCTCCTTCTAGCTGTAAATTCTATGCTATATAATCAAGTTTTTTTTTTTTTTTTGGTTTTAGTAGATACTTAATTTCTTTACCAGTTCACCAAAACAAGCTTAAGAAATGCTTCAGAGAGGAAACTGTTGGTGCCTCTCCTTTTGGCCCAGCCCTATCTTTGACAAGAAAATTATATACTAGATGATAATGAGAAGCACAGTAGTGCGGGAGATTTTGATGGGGAAGCAGCTTTTAATTAAATCCTTCCGTTACTGAATTTTATAAAGCTTTCTAAGACAATCCTTTAACAACCATCCTTTCTCAGGAGAGAGTGTGACTGAACAAATCTCCTGGATACCCAAACAACTGCTCATGTCAGGCAATTTAAAAGGGAAAAGTAAATAATAAGAACAGTTAAACTGGCTGTTTGGCACCATGGAAACTCAACTGATTGACTGGCCCACCTCATTTCCTACTGTTTCTCTGCTCTCAGGGTTGGTGAGGAGAAGTGTGTAGACAGAGCCGGAGAGAAAGGGCAGAGAAGAATACAATAGACTGCACTGACAGTGACTCCCTTAAGTCTCCATGCCTAGAATATAGATCATAGATTTACAGCATAGAATGTAGATTTCCTTCTCAATATTAGATGGAGTGATTTAAATTTCTACTATGTTTTGAGATTTATAAAGCAGTTTCCTTATCCCATAATACAAGAGGCGTTTATTCAGTATCTATTTGGTTAGGGCACTGGGCTAGATGGAAGAAAGCTTTTATTAAGCACCTACTATGTGCTAGGTAAAGAACTTTAAAAATATCTCATTTGACCATAATAACACTAGGAGGCAAGTGATATTATCCTCATTTTGCAGAAGAGGAAACTGAGGCAGACATAATTTGACTTCCTGACTCCAAGGCTAGTAAATTAAACACTTCACCATCTAGCTGATTTTATATGCTGGGTATAGAGACAAAAGCCATGTAGTGCTGATTCTCAAGGGTATGACATTTTATAATAAAAATCTTGTTAGATAGAAATATTATTTTCCTTATTTTAAAGCAGGAGGAGCTAGACCCTGAGAGGAAAAGCTCTTTGTCCAGAGTCACCAGTTGGAGCTGAAGGGGCCACTGCATTTTTTTAAAGTGGTTGTCTTTTGGGTTTTATATATCACTCTCTCTTCCTATTAACCTCTAGCCCAGCCACAGTAACACATAAATCTATCACTAGGTATTTATTATATGTTCCTGGGCTAAGTGCTAGTGATGCACAGAATGAAATTATCCTTGCTCTCTGGAAACTTCCATTCTAAGGGAGTCAGCATGTGCATTTATAAGCATGTATAGAATTAAAATGACAAAGAAAAACATTGAAGTGAAAATGAAGGACAAAGTGATTCTATCCATCAGTATGTGCAACATTTTGCATCTGGAATCCTCCAAGTCTCTATTGAGAGGAGGGAAGAAAGTTCCATCATTACCCTGTGGGATCAACATTAAAAACTGCCCTTCTTGGGGTAGCTAGTTGGTGCAGTGGTTAGAGCACCAGCCCTGAAGCCAGGAGGACTCAAGTTCAAATTTGATCTCAGACACTTAACATTTCTTGGCTGTGTGACCCTGAGCAAGTCATTAACCCCAATTGGCCTCAGGAGGGAAAAAGAAAAAAAAACTCTCTTCTTTCCAGTGTAAAGGAATCATAAGGTTTGATTTAGTTTCAGAAAAATGAAAAAAAAAGTCTTACATTTCCAGGGGTGCTAGAGTACCCCTCCTAAAATAAGTAACCTGGTTCTATTCATAGGTATAAATCTTTTTGTCTATTCTAACACATATTAAGAATATGGATATATATATATATCCATATATATACTGGCAAAACCATCGGTGGGGTCCTAGATCTTAGCCATGGGGTAAAAAAACAAACAAAAAAACAAAACAAAACAAAACAAACCCTCTTTAGGCACTGGGATAAATGTTGTCTGGAGATGATCATAAGTGTGAAAGAATAACAATAAAGATGCAAATGACCACTTATAAGAACTGAGTAAGAGCTTGTTGCTTGATTGGTTTAAAAACGAAGGTGATTATTAGTTGCTCTCTACTAACTTTGGGTTACAGCAAAGATTCTTGCTGTATCCTACCCTAAAAACCATGGAACCTCAGACCCATTAGGAACCTACGACGTTATCTGGTCCAATTTGCAGTCTCCTGTAGAACAGCCAACCTCCTTTGAAAGTTGTCTAATGAGGAGGAACCTACCATTTCCTTTTTCAGTCCATCCTATTTTTAGATTATTCTCATAGCTAGGAGGTATTGTTATTTTCTTGTGACATCAAGCCAAAATCAACCTCTTTACAATTTCACACATTGTTTCTAGCTCTATCCTTTAAGCCCAAGCAAAGTGAATATGATTCCTCTTACATGTGATATCCCTTCTAAAACATGGAAGTCAACTAGCATGTTCTTCCCAATCCTTCATTTCTTATCTCTAAAACTCATCAGTGTCTTCAATTTTTGTATCCAAAATTTCAACACTCTTAACCATCTCCAATAAGTCATTCCCCAATAAGACTTCCAGTTTATAATTAGTCTTCCATGAGTTTCCACTGGTTGGGCCACATGCCTGGAGGTCTCTCCCTTCTCGTCTCCACCTCCTAGCTTCCTTCAAGACTCAACTAAACTCCCACCATCTACAGGAAGCTTTTCCTCATAATACCTTCTCTCTGTTAATTATTTCTATTTATCCTGTATGCAGCTTGTTTATACATCGTTGTTTACATGGCGTCTCCTCCATTAAAATGTGAGCTCCTTGAAAATAGAAAATGCCTTTTGCCTTCTTTATGCTCTTAGCTCCATCACTTACACACGGCAGATGCCTAATAAATGTTTGCTGACTTGGTTTGATTTCCTAAAATATGGATCCTCACATCCTAGCACTAAGTACAATTATCTAGATTTAAGTCAGCCAGGGCAGAACACCACATTACTCTCACCTCCCTCATTTTTTCTGAATACTGTGGTTCTATCAGTTCCATCCAGAAACTGCATTAGCTTTTATGATGACTGTCACATTGAGTTTGTGATCCTAATTTCATGCCTGATTGTGGTATGAAGATGACTGGGCTTCTAATGAACAGACTAAGGAACACAAGGGGTCCTATCAATCTAACAAAGCTTCAAGTAAGACTTTACAAGGGTCTCTCTGTTTCTGTCTCTCTTTTTGCCTCTGTGTGTGTGTGTGTATGTGTGTGTTGCTGAGGACTAATATAACTATATCCAGAGGATGATCATTACATTAGTCAGAGTGATAATATATTTTTGGACACAAGATCCTTCCCAGACCATCATCTAAGTTATCAATGGCCAATGTAATCCACCTACATGGACAAAATCATGGATCTTTCTAGTGTAGAAGCACAAATCCACTAATACTAATAAATCCATTCCCCCCAAAAAACCCTTAAATGTCTATTCGACCTTGTCTCTCCAAACCTGTTCTTGTGTTCTCATTTTTTAGTACTGATGTTTTTAGCGCTTTATTTAATTATATCAATTTTTATTTTATTAGATTTGGCCCATTACTCCCACCTGCTGAGTTCCTTCTGTATCAAACTTCTTTCCATCTTCAATTTGATAAGCATTCATCTCTACTTTCATTCAAGCATTTAATAAAAAAATACCCAACTGGATAGTACAAATGACCGATCAATTGGACAAAGATTACCCCACTTCTCATAATGATGAAAGGAGACCATTCATTGTTAAATGTTTCAAAAGTCTTAAAGGTGATATGATCAGCAGCTATTGCTCTCTAGACTTGGGGAACTTCTTTTGCTTTCTATAGTTTTTTCCTAGATCATCAAGAGTCATTCAGCAGTTATATCGGCAAGTTCTTCATGTATGAGATATAGTTCTGCAGCAGAATTAATTATTCAGGTTTAATAAAAGCAGAGCATTCTTTGACCATCTTCCTACATATTTAGGAAAAGAGAATGAACTTTTATTAATGTTCACTTACTAGCATATTTTTTCTCACTTAAGGACTAGCTCAAAATATCACTGAAATTCCCCTTCCCCCACTGAGAAGTGATCTACTTCGAGACAATTCCAGTGCTTGGTATGTAGGAATTGTTTAATCAATGCTTTTCCATTCATTCATGTATTCACTCATTCATTCATCTGACTTCTATTATGCAGTTAATCATTTTAATATGTATTGTAACTATTTCTGTCCTGATCCCATCATTCTTTGATTTGTAAGTTCCTTAAAGAAGAACTATGAGGATACATCTGGTCAAAGAATACCTTCGTTTCAAATCCCAATTTTCCTACTTACTATCTATATGATCTTAAGGAAATCATAAAGGAAAGGATTGGACTTATGACTTACAAGGTCCCTTTTCTTTCTAAATCCTATTATTTTCCCTCATATTTCCCTGCTCCAGTTAACTTGGTTCATGAACCGATGGACACAAATAAATCACGGGAACTCTTTGTATCCTCCAAGCTACTCCTATCCCCATTTCCATAACTCACGGATGGTGGGCTGTGGGTATTTCAAATGGAGGATGGAAAATAGTGCCAAGACCTCCAGTGAGATCCGATGCTTATCTTTGTATAAAGTAACTGTTCTTCCTGAATAGGAGAAAAAAGAATTCCAGGGCAGGAGTCCCGAGCCAAAGTAAGGGAATGCAAACAACCGTCTCTATAACTGTTAAATTTCCTTGTAAGTTCCATCTCTGCCAAGAAACAGCAAGCCTAATTAGAACATTTCAGATCGCCTCAGCACCAGAAGAGAAATGAGGATGTCACATTGGAAGGGAGGCTGGGTACAGTGGCTAGAAAGCCAGCTGCCCTTGGAATAAGACCTTTGTACAGTTCCTCTTTGGGGGCATACTGGGTGTACCACTTTGGACAAGTCAATTAGCTTCTCAGGAAATTTTTCAATACTCTAAATTGCAAATTAGGTGCTGACCTAAATGGATAGAGGCAGTTTCTTCATTAGGACTTCTTTATACACATGGAATCATATGTGATTTAAAAAAGGAGGGGAGGGCAGTAAAGAGGCAAATTGTGGAAATCATCTTCTTTGGTTTAGAAAAAGAAGAGCTAATAGTCCTTGATTTACAGTATGGTGAGAAGTGTGATTTTAAAACAATTTCCTACCAAACATTTAAAGAGTAATTAAGTCCAATTATTTGAAAAAATAGGGAATGAAGGAGTCCTACCAAATTCCTTTTATGACATGACATGGTACTGATACCTAAACCAGGTAGTACGAAAACAGAAAAAGAAAATTATAGACCAATCTCCCAATGAACATTGATGCAAAAATCTTAAATAAAATCTTAGCAAAAAGATTCCAAAAAATCATCCCCAGGATAATACACCATGACCAAGTAGGATTTATACCAGGAATGTGGGGCTGGTTCAATATTAGGAAAACTATTAACATAATTGACTATATCAATAACCAAATTAACAAAAAACATATGATCATCTCAATAGATGCAGAAAAAGCATTTGATAAAATCCAACACCTATTCCTATTAAAAACACTAGAGAGTATAGGAATAAATGGACTTTTCCTTAAAACAGTTGTTTCTTCTCTTTGGACATCTTCCTCTTCAACTGTAGCATGAACACATTGCATTAGATGACCCAAGATATTTTTACTTTAAACCAAAGTGATTGGACAAGCAGAAGAGTCGTAGGCAAATGCATGTTTTATGTTTTTAATTTTTTTTAAAATTTCCCCTGCAAGCAGATGAAACATGTCCTTAATTTTCAGGAGAGTGACTGCTGAGCTGGCAGCTGGGGAAAATCAAAGGCTCAGCGGGGTCACTGTAATTCACAATCCTCTTGTATAGCCATTGTTCTGATAGCATGTCAGGTTAAAAATGTCCCTGACTTCTTCCTGGCATTTTGCTCCTGCCCAATCCATTCTGGGACCACCAGTGACTCTCTGCTGCCAAATTATGAATTAGACCAAGTAAGAGAAGGAGGGGGCAATGTAAGCTATGGATTTCCTCAGGGTCCTTTGCCCTGTTCCAGCAGTCTAATCTTCATTGTCTGTGCTCATAAGGATTTCTCTGCTAAGAGCTAGATACTCATTGTGATACATTATATTTACCCAGTGAGGCTGAATTGGCTTCTGATGAGATATAAATGATAATGATATCCCTTTTATTTGAAATGAAAGATCTAACGGAGCATGGCCTGTTTTATCATTGCCCAAACTTCACTTATTACTTGCTGAAGACTGGTGGGATAGTTTTCCCCTCCTCAGTACCATGGAGGCTTGGATAAATGATCTTTTAAAAAGACGCTGGTCCTCCTAGAACTGTTTAGCAACCCATAGCAACTCCTTCAATGACAAATTATGACCTTTGATTTCTAGAAGTTCAATGACCAGCCTCCAACTTCCATTTTCTATTAAAAAATATCAGGTCATCAATAAAGACTAAAAGGTTCTAGTACAAAGAATTCCCCTGATCCCAGATATAACAGCCTCACTACCTTAATCTTCAAAATTACTCTGAATTTTTATTTTATGTATATCATGTATGTTTTCTAAGAATGACATATGGGATAGAGAGCTGAATTTGGGGCTAGGAATATGCAATTTCTGCCTCTAAGACCTACTGGCTATGTTATCCACTTCTTACCATGAATAACAACTTCTAATTTGTTGTCAATACCAGTCAGACAGTAGCTTCCAGAATTCCAGCCCTAATTCTTCATAGATGCCATCTAAGAGAAGCAATTCCTGTGGAGAAGGGTCTAGCTATGTCTACCAACCACTATATATGGGGCAAACAGACCAGTCTAGGTAAAGCAACAGGGAATCTTGGGGGAAAGACAGGAAGTAGAATGGGCCAGGCAAGTCAGCTCTCTACCACTCCAACCTCACCTTGACCACTATCTCCTCAGATCCTGATGGAGACATCCCAGGATTCTGAACCCAAGAACAGCAAGAGTAGAAATTCTTCCAACCCAGTGTTCTCAGACAACAACCTGGGGAACAACTCTTAGAAAGCTATAGCCAGAAATTATTCTTACAGATAAACAGCCACAGCTGCTGAACACCTAAATTCTATTTCTTGAGGGTGAGGACCTTTTTTTTCCTTTTTTATCCAGATCTCTTGTTTCATCAATGTAGGGAAGTCAATAAGGAATCCCCTTTTACCAGTGCAGCAGACTGGTGAGTCAAACCATTGTCTTATAGTGCTGTTTGTGCACAATGAGAGGCATGTTACCTGTGTGACCTTAGGAGCATCTCTAATCTCTCTAGATTTTGATCACTTCTTCCACAAAATTAGAGGGGGGCATGGATTGGATAAGGTAATGTCTAAGATTTTATTCAGCTTCAAAACTATGAACCCTTGAACAAAAAACCGAGACCTGGCTTAGAGGACTTATTAATTACCCATATTTTTAAAAGACACACTGATAAATTGAAGTGCATAGATAGGAAGGTTCCCCAAAACCGGGGATATTTAGCCTGAAGAAGAGTAGGATTAGGGGTCACTTGATTTCTGTCTTTATTTATTTAAATCCCTAGAAGGGAAGGACTTAAGGTTATACATATCCAGAGAGTCAATAGATTATGGAAGTTGCAGGATTGTTTTTGTTGTTTACCAGTCATTTTAATTGTATCTGACTTTGGGGTTTTCTTGGTAAAAATATCAGAGTGCTTAGCCATTTCCTTCTCTAGTTCATTTTACAGATGAGGAACTGAGGCAAATAGTGTTAAGTGGCTTGCTCAGAGTCTCATACCTGGCAAGTGTCTGAGGCTAAATTGAACACATGAAGGTGAGTCTTCCAGATTTCAAGCCCACTGCTCTATCCTCTATGGCACTATGCTGTCATGGGGATAAGGTGGAAAGAATTCAGATAATCTATAGTAAGAACCTTCTAAAAATTAGAACTATCTAACCATGGATTAGGCAATTGCAGCAGGCAATGACTAACATTGATTAAGAATCAAATGTGCTCATTGAAAGAATGTACCAGTTACTTCCTGAAAGAGATACCAAAATGAAAACTCCAAGGAATATTGTAGCCAAATTCCAAAATTACCAGGTCAAGGAGAAAGTACTGCAAGCACCCAGAAAGAAAAATCAAAAAGCCACAGTCAGGATTATATAGGATTTCGCACTTTTACATTAAAGGATTGGACTTAAAATGTGATATTTTGGAGGGTAAAGGAGCTTGGATTACAACCAAAAATCAACCACTCAGCAAAATTGAGCATAATCTTTCAGGGGGAAAGATGGACATTCAATGAAATGAGAGACTTTTAAATTTTCCTGATGAAAAATAAAACAGAGCTGAAGAGAAAATTTGATGTTCAAATACAAAACTCAAGAGAAGTATACAAAGGTAAATAAGAAAAAAACCAAACATGTTATTCATTACATTCCTACTTGGGAAGATGATACTGGTAATTCTTGACAACTGTGTCTCTATTATGGCAGTTAAAAAGAATATGCATAGACATATGGGATGGATATAAGTTGATATTGATTTTATGTATAAAAAAATTAGGGATGAATAAAAGGATTGTACTGGGAAAAGAGGAAAGGGGGAGGTAGAAGGGTAAATTACATTGCATGAAGAGGAGCAAATGTCCTATTGCAAAGAGGGAAAGAAGAGAAGGGGTAAGCATTGTTTGAACATTATCATTATAGAATTTAGCTCACATTCATATTCATATGCACGTTTAGTTGAGTATGGAAATTTATCTTATCCTAAAGGAAGTAAGAAAGGAAAGGGAAGAAGGACTGCAAGACTGATAGAAGGAAGGGCAGACTGAGGGAGGTCAGGAGCAAAGTACTGGTGAGGAGGGACAGGGTGAAAGGGTAGAGAGAAATTTAAACAGTGAAAATATGATGGAAGGAAATACATAGTAACTCTAATTGTGAATGTGAATGTGACGAATTCTCTCATAAAACAGAAGCAGATAGCAGAATAAATTAAAAAAGCAGAATCCTACAATATGTTGCTTGCAAAAAAAAAAAACATTTGAAGCAGAATGATACACTTGGAATAAAGGTAAAATAGTAATGTAAAAGGCTGTAGCAAAATATATTTTGCTTCAGTTGAAGTTTTCAAAAAAAAAAAAAAAACAGGGATAGCAATTCTGATCTCAGAAAAGCAAAAGCAAAAATAGATGTAATTAAAAGAGATAAAGGAGGAAATGCATCTTGCTAAAAGTTACCATAGAAATGAAGTAATAGTAATACTAAATACATATATACCAAGTGGTAAAGCATCCAAATTCTTAGAGGAGAAGTGAATTATAGAAAGAAATAGATAGCAAAATAGTGTTAATGGAGGACTGCAACTTCCCCCTTTCAGAAGTAGATAAATCTAATCACAAAATAAACAAGAAAAAGTTAAGGAGGTAAATAGAATTTTATAAAAGTTAAATGTGATAAATCTCTGGAGAAAATTGAATGGGGATGGAAAGGAACATACCTTTTTCTAGTATGTGGCACTTAAACAAAAACTGACCATGTTTTAGGGCATAAAAAGCTCACAATCAAATGAAGAAAGGCAAAAATACTAAATGCAATCTTTTCAGATGATGTGACAAAAATTGCATATAATAATGGGCAATGGAAAGATAGACTAAAAACTAATTGGAAATTAAATAATCTAATCCTAAAGAATGAGTGGGTTAAATGATCAATAATTTCATTAAAGAAAATGATGATAAAGAGACAATATACCAAAACTCATAGGATGCAGCCAAAGCAATTCTTAGGGGAAAATATATATCTCAAAATGTTTGTGTGAATAAAATAAAGAAAGAGGAAGTCAATGAATTGGACATACAACTAAAAAAGTTAGGAAAATAATAAGTTAAAAATCTCCAAATTAGAAATTCTGACATTCATGAGAGCTTAATAAAATAGAAAGTAAAGAAAACTATTGACCTAATATATAAAACTAAGAACTAGTTTTATGGGGGGAAAACCCAATAAAATAGACAAATCGTTGAATAACTTGACTTAAAAAATAAGTTTGACTTTAAAAAAGGATTGAATTCACCCCCAATGAAAAGGAAATTAAAGCAATAATTAGAAACCATTTTGCCCAACAGTACGCTGATAAATCTGATAATCTAATTGAAACAGAAGATAATACTTATAAAATATATATTGCCAAGACTGAAATAAGAGGAAATAAAATACTTAACTTTTGACAAAATAAATTGAACAAGCCATCAATGAACTCCCTAAGAAAAATCTCCAATGCCAAATGGATTCATGAGTTAATTTTACCAAGTATTTAAAGAATGATTAATTCCAATACTATATAAACTATTATAAAAATAGGGAAAGTAGAAGTCTCACAAAATTACTTTTATGACACAAATGGGTGCTGATACCTAAATCAAGAAGAGCTAAAATATAACAAGAAAATTATAGTCCAATCTCCCTAATGAATCTTACTGCAAACATTTTAAGCAAAATATTTTCAAAGAGGTTACAGTAATGTGTCATGAAGACAATATACTATGACCAGGTGGGATTTGTACCAGAAATTCAGAGTTGGTTCAATACTAGGAAAATTATCAGCATAATTGATCACATCAACAATAAAACTAACAAAAATCATATGATTATTTCAATAGATGCAGAAAAAGTTTTTCATAAAACACAGCACCCATTCTATTAAAAAAAAAAACCCTAGAAAGGATGGGAATAAGTGGAATTTTCCTTAAAATGATAAGCAACATCTATCAAAAACTGTTAGCAAGTGTTATATATAATTGGTATAAGTTCAAGTTTTCTTAATAAGATTCAAGGTAAAACAAGGATGCATTTTATTACCACTAATATTCAATATTGTGCTAAAAATGTGAGATTAGCAATAAGAGAAGAAAAAAAGTTGAAGGATTAGAATTGGCAATGAGGAAACAAAACTATCGTTCTTTGTGGATAGAGAATCCTAAAGAATTAGCTGAAATTTGAAACAGCAATAAAGTTGCAGGATATAAAATAAACCCACTTAAATCACTTGCATTTTTAAATACTAGTAACAAAGTCCAACATAAATAATTAGAAAGAGAAATTCTATTTAAAATAACTGTAGGCAAAATAAAATATTTGGGAGTCTACCTGCCAAGACAAACTCGGGAACTATATGGACATTTTTCTTTTTCCTTCTTCCTTTTTTTTATAATAATAGCTATTTTATTTTTCAAAATATATGCAAAGATAATTTTCTACATTCACCCTGGCAAAATATTATGTTAAAAAATTTTCTCCCTCTCTATCCCTCTCCATCAACCAGACAACAAGTAATTCAATACAGGATAAATATGTACAGTTATTCTAAACATATTTCCACATTTATCCTGCTATACAAGAAAAATCAATCCAAAAGAGGAAAAATGAGAAATAAAAACACAAGCAAACAAAAACAACATCAACAAAAAGGTGAAAATATCATGTTGTGACCTACAATCAGTTCCCCTAATCCTGTCTCTGGATGCAGATGGCTCTCTCCATCACAAGTCTATTGAAACTGGCCTGAATCACTTCATTGTTGATAAGAGCCAAGTTAAATGGACACTTTTCACACAAATAAATTCATATCTAAACAACCAAAAAATATTAACTGCTCATGAGTAGGCTGAGCTAATATAACAAAAATGACAATTCTACCTAAATTAATTTACTTATTCATTGTCATACCAACCTAACTACCAAAAATTATTTTATGGACCTGGAAAAAATAATCACAAATTTCATCTGAAAGAACAAAAGATCAAGAATATCAAGGAAATTAATGGAGGAAATGAAAAGGAAGATGGTCTAATGGTATCAGATCTAAAACTACATTATAAAGTAAACTACATTAAATATTTTTATACATAAAATCAATAACTCATCTATTTGGTACTGGCTAAGAAATAGAGTGGTAAGTCAGTGGAATAGGTTAAGTACAACAAAGACAGTAGTGAATGATTATAGTCATCTACTGTTTGATAAACCCAAAGATTTCAGCTTCTGGGATAAGAGCTCATTATTTGACAAAAGATGCTGGGAAATGTGGAAAATAGAATAGCAAAAACTAGGAACAGGCCAACAACACATACAATATTCCATGATAGGGCCAAAATGGGTGCATGATTTAGACATTAAAAAATGATACTTTAAGCAAATTAGGAGTATAAGCTGTCAGATCTCTGGAGAAAGGAAGAATTTATGACCAGATATGAGATAGAAAACAATTATGAAATGCAAAATGAATGATTTTGATTACATTAAATTCAAAAGATTTAAACAAACAAAATCAATACAAACAAGATTAGAAGGAAAGCAAAGAGATAGGAAATAATTTTTACAGCCAATGATTCTGATAAAGACCTCATTTCTCAAATATTGAAAGAACTGAATCAATTTTATAAGGCTACAATACATTCCCCCAATTGAAAAACGATCAAAGGATACAAACGGGCAGTTCTCAACTAAAGAAATTAAAGCTACTTACAGTCATATGAGAAAAAGTGCTCTAAATCACTATTTTTTCTTATTAAAGCTTTTTATTTTCAAAATATATGTATAAATAATTTTGAACACTGACCTTTGCATATCCCTGTGTTCCAAATTTGTTCCCTTCCTTTTCCCTATCCTTCTACCCTACATGGCAAGTAACCAGTATATATTACACATGTACAATTATTCTAAACATATTTCCACAATTGTCATGCTGTACAAAAAAATATCAGATCAAAAAGAGGAAAAAATGAGAAATAAAACAAAATGCAAGCAAATAACAACAAAAAAATGAAAATACTATGTTGTGATCCACACTCAGTTCTCACAGTCCTCTCTCTGGTACAGATGTCTCTCCTCATCACCAGAGCACTAGAATTGACCTGAATTATCTCATTGTTGAGAAGAGACACGTCCATCAGAATTGATCATCATGTAATATTGCCATGTACAATGATCTCCTGGTTCTACTCACTTCACTCAGTGTCAGTTCACGTAAATCTCTCCAGGACTTTCTGAAATCATCCTGCTGATCGTTTCTTATAGAACAATAATATTCCATAACATTCAGATACCATTACTTATTCCAACCATTCTCCAAAATACTTTGTAACTATTAAGTTATTTCATCCTCACAACAATTCTCTGAGATAGGTGATATGATTATTCCTCAGATAAGGGCACCTAAGTAGAAAGAGATTAAATGATCTGTCCAAGATGGCACAGAGATTTAAGTGCCTGAATCTGGATTTGAACCCAGATCTTCCTGTCCCTCACAGGTTGAACCCTATCCTGTGTTGTCATCTAGTTGTCTCTAGTAGGTGAAATCCTGTCACTAAAAATATTCAAGAAAATAAAGTATCTTATACAGATTCAATTTAAGATCAATGACATTATTAAACAATATCTCAGAACTTTCACTTCACTTTTATATAAATGACCTCAACGGATAAAAGCCTAGTCTTATAGACTGAAGCAATTTGATTCAAGACCCTAAGTCTCTGACTCCCAAGTTTTTTGGACACTGGGCAATTTGCTTAAACTCTAAATACCCTCAGGCAAACTTCCAAGACTTGATATTTCAAAAGAGGTGTTAATCTGCATTGGTAAAGCCAGTTTCTTCACTGAGAATTCCCTATACCAATAAAATGACAAGCTTTGTCTAATTCTACAAGAAAAGAGAATAAATATCTTACAATCTCATCATCAAGAGAGTCCTGTGAAGTTGGGGAGCTTATGTCCATTCTCATCATTTTATGGAAAAGGAAAATGAAGCTAGAGCCTTGGGCGATCCTTAGCAGAGTTGATGGGCAGCTCAGTGTCCACTAGGCTGCAGAAAGACTTGGATGGTCATGTGAAGGGAGAATCTGTTTGTAGATGACACAAAAGTGGGAAAGCTGGCTAATATGTTGGATGGCAGACATCAGATTTTAAAAGATCTCCACAGACTTGAATACCTCAAGGCAACATGGAAGCTGAACAAGATGACCATTTACACTTAGGACCAAGCTGTCAATCATCTAAGTTCAAGTACACAGCTTTGTTTTTCTTTAATAAATGATATCTGTCATGAATACTATTTTCTGCAAACACCTAGAAAGGGGAACAATGATTTTAGAGCTTGATAGCTTCATTAAGGAGAAGTCATAACAGACCAAGCCAATTTCCTTTCTTTACAGGATCACTAAGCAAACGAAGAAAATGGCGTGAATATAGTTTCACTAGAGTTGATGAAATCTTTGGAGAAATTACCTGATCCTCTCACTGTGGAGAAGATAGAGATGTATATTAGATAATGGTTGGGATTAAAGAATAATTATTAATATGTCAAAGTTAATAAGGCAGGATGTCTGCAATGGAGTGCCTAAGGGATCTATACTCAGTACTATGCTTTCACCATTTTTAATCAATGGATTGGATAAAAGTCTCAGATTCATGCTCATCAAATTTGCAGATGATAAAAAGGTAAGAGGGAGAGCTAACCAATGGAGGAGATAATCTGTATCTAAGATAATATAAAGCATCGGGCTAAAGTTGATAAGATGGAATTCTATAGGGATAAATGAAAAGTCTTGCCTATGGTACAAAAATCAAATCACTTTTATCTTCCTGAGTTCAAATCTAGCTTCAGACACTCATTAGTTGTGGGTAAAAGTTATTTAACTTCTGTTTATCTCAGTTGTTCCTCTGTAAAATGAGCTGAGAAGGAAATGGCAAATCATTTCAATAGCTTTGTAGAGGGAAATACTGAAGGACTAATTCAATAAGCTGCCCATCCATTTTCAAACCATTCTCTTATCTATATGCATTCTTCATCCACTTAGGTTTCCCTCTGTGGATTGTTAAGGTGAGGGACTTGGAGTGGGCATGAAATTCACTACCGAGTACCTCTAATATTCTGGGGTTTGTTGAACAAGCTGAATGTCATCCATGAATGGAACTACTCATCTCTAGGGAATCCCCTTTCCAGGAGGACTCAGCAAAGAGCCTCCTCCTTGATACCCTCCTTCAGGGAGCTTGCATATGTCTCCCTTCTTTATGCCTCATTTGGTATTGCTAATCAGAGGATCAGTGAGCAGAATAATCTCTGTGGTTGCATCTTCCATCCTCTACTTCTTAAATAAGGCTGATTAACCCTTGAATCAACAGCACAAGACTTCTCTTTTTGAGAAATGAAGACACATTCATAAAAACAGAAATGAGTATAAAACAGGGATATGTTCTGCATGAACAAAGCCACCCACACACTCTCCAGCTCCTATTTGGAAAAGCAGAACAACACATGGAGTAATTGAAGAATGTTTTATTAGATGAAAGAAAGAGCATCCTGGATAGGGTGAGAACGCTTCTTGTCTAGCGGAGGAGCAGCAGAATGCCTTGGATTCTGAGCAGGGGGAATTCTGGACCTGTGCAAATCTTATCTAGGTGACACTTTTTTCCCCTCAAGAGAGGTGCTGGGAGGAGAGGAGGGGGGTGTAAATCTGTGATGGCATTAACATCAGGAACTCCCTGGTGAGGAAACCCCTCCAACAATTGAGATATCCATCATTCTGTTAGTTATATTCTCAAACAGTCCAGGGTCACAGAGTCTGTATATTAAATGTCCTATAAAGAAACTGAACCCTGAGCCTCCCAGCTCTGAGGGCAGTGTACTGTCTACCTTTGTCAGTTAAAATCCCTACCTCAGTTTCTCTCTGCTAAATAAACACGATTCCTCTGGGATGCTGTCCAGGATCTCTAAGACCCTCCCAGTGACTAGATCTCAGAGAATGGACTCCTTCTGACCTCAGTGGGTTGAAGGAAGGGCCATGGATGGTGTTTCAGTCAACTAATTAAATACTTTGGTAGCAGGCACTTGAGATCACAAACACACACACACACACACACACACACACACACACACACAGAGCACCACTGCTGATTCAGCTCACTTTCAAGGCCAAACTCTCTCTCCCTCTCTCTCTCTTTCTCTTTTTTTTTCCTGGTTGATTTGCCTAATGGAACCTGACAGCAAGGCTCAGCCCTGATTGTCAGATTTCAGTAGGAACCTCAAGGGGGGAAGAGGGAGGCAGACATTCCAGGAATAAAAATAGCACACATAATGAGATCCTTTATTTAGCTGAACTGCTCCTTTAATGACTAACCTCCCTTCTCCCTCCCTCCCTCCTTCCTTCTTTCCTTCCTTCTCTCACATACCCATAATAAATACAAAGCTTCTTCCCTCTAGGTCCTGGGCCTTGTCAGGGCTTTGTGAGGAAGGGGTCTCCAGGTCTTTTCCCTCCTGAGCTGGGCTTCCGTGGGACAAAACCATCAAACGTAGGGTGTCTTGGAAATGCTGTTTTATTGGGAAGCTGGAAAGGCCTCCTTAAAGGCATAGTTTTCCAGAAGGGTTTGTTAGGGATTGGATTCGGAATGTTGAGAAATAACAAAGAGGCTCTCATGTGGGCTTGGGAAGGGTTACTCTTAAGAATTTATATTTTTGCTCTCTTTACTTCTTGAAAGTTTTATAACAATAGAGATGGAGGGAGGGTAAAAAACAAACAAAATAAATAAGCAAACCCATTCTCCTTGAGATAAGTGATCACAGAGATTAAAAGTTGGAGATCAGTGGTGATCACGGGGCAAAAATCCCAACGAGAAGCCAGTATTCCTTTCAGAGAATTGTAGAATACTCGTGGCACAAAGGAGACAGTGTAGTTCAGTGGAGTAGCAAGAAGCCTGGATTTAAATATCATTTCTGGTGATTGCTGTTTGTGTGGCTTTGAGAAAGTTAATATAAGTCTTTAGCCTCCATTTCATGATCTCTAAAAGGGGAGTGGGTTGTTGGAGTAGATGATCTTTCCAGAACCTCCTAGTTCTAGATCAAGGATCCTTTATGACATATACACATACAGAGCTGTGTACTAGAAAAAGCACTAGACTGAGAGTCACAAAGATCTAGGTTGAAGTTCTCACTATGAGCAAATTTCTTTACTTTTTGGTGTCTCAGTTTACTTTTATGTTAAATGATAAAAGTGGACCAGAAGTCCCTATTAATTCTAGATCAAAATCACTTGTGTGATTTGTAGCAAAATCAGGATTCAGACCCAGGTCCATTGATGCCCAACTTAAGATGCTTTCCATTAAACCCATAATGCCTCTAGGATCTCTAGTAAACCATAGGCAAACTGGACAGCTAGTCTTTGATAGTTGAGTTCATCAACTGAGAGGCAGCATTGTAAATAGAGTATGGGAAATCAAGGGTCTAGAGTCTGGAGACCTGAATTCTAGCTTCAATTCTACTATAACAGTATGCCTTTGGGTATGGTACCACATCCCTTCCTCCCTCTCTCCCTCTCTTCCTTCCTTCCTCTCTCCCTCCATTCCTCCCTACCTCTCTTCCTCCTTACCGCTCTTCCTCTCTCCCTTCTTTCTTCCCTCCCTCCCTCCTTCCTTCCTTTCAGAATAAAACAATGAGGAACATAGCTCTCCAGCTGAAGGGGAACACATCCCCTAGCTAACCTAACCCCTTTATTTTAAACATGTGAAAGTTGAAGCTCAGAGAAATTCATTGCTTTGCCCAACATTATAAAAGTTAAGTTCATAGATTAAGAGCTGGAAGAAATCTTAAAGGTCACTAAGTCCAAACCCCTCATTTTACAGACAAGGAAACTGAGTCCCAGGAATTAGGCAATTTACACAAGCTTATAGAGTGATCTGTAGGATCTGAACACAGCTCTTTTCCTTCTAGAATTATTCCTCCTTTCATCCTACCAGGCTGCCTCCCACAAGATCATGTCATATGAAAATATATTCAAGGCATTGAAGATACTTACAGTGGAGCAGAGAGAATTGGCCAGGGTATGGAAGAGCAAGAATTCTAGCTGCTTTTAAGTATCACCTGTGAGACAGGCTGGACTTGTGATTGGACCGCTCAAGTTCCTGCCAGGTTAACTGATATTTAGACAACATCACAAGGCTTAAGTGCCAAAGGAGAACTGTAAAAAATAATGGCCTTGAGATGTGATGGCTTCCCCTTCAAACTCAAATTGGGAAGAGGGAATGAATAAAATATATTTTTTGCTATTTTTATTACTAATGATGTTTTCATCTTATATTCAATAGAATTCAGAATGAAGTGGCCATAACACAAGCCTGCATCCCACTATTGTTCTTTTAACAATCGTTAGCGTTAGGGCTGGGTACACAGTTGGATGCAATGGCTATTTTTGGTAACTGAACCAAAGTATCAAGAAGCAATTTCATCTTCCGGAGGCTCCCTGAATGCAGCTTTATTCCAACTCTCAGAATTCTAAAATTTGCAAGTGGCAATTTACTCCAACCTGTACACCGAAGGAATTCCCACTGTGCCATACCCAACAAGTATCAACCAGCCTCTGTGGTCCCTTCCAGCTTCAGATAATCCTAAATTACTTCAGATAACATTTCCCAGTCTTCATTAACACTGTTTTCTTCTCTGATGTTATCCCTAATGTATCCTGTATCTCTCTTCATTTTCATGTTCTCCTTTAGACTGTGAACTCCTTGAGACCTGGAACAATTTTTGCTTTTCTTTGTAGCCCAGATGCTTAGAACAAAATAAGCTCGTAACAAATATTCATTGACTTGACTGGACATGCTTGACCTCCCTGAGCCTCAGTTTCCTCCTTTGTAAAATGAGGAGTTTGGATGAGATGGTTCCTGAGGGCCTTTCTAACTGTAATTAATTCCGACTCCATGACCTGTGTAAGCAGACAATAAAACAGGTGAAGGATATCAAACCATGGCTTGATTATTTAATGCTCTGAGACACTGGACATCCCTTCTCTTCTCTGGGTATCAGCTTCCCTCTATGAAATGAAAAACTTAGATTAAGAGTAAGTTTTCTTAACCTTTTTGTATGTCATAACACATCTGGAACTCTGGTGAAGACTATGGATCTCTTCTTGGAATAATGTTTTTAAATGCATAAACTAAAAGGCACAGATTTGCAAAGGAAACCAATTATATTGAAATGCAGCTATCAAAATATTTTTTTAAGTTCGTGGACCCTTAGGTTTATGAACCTCTGGAGTAGAGTATCTCTATGGAGATCTTCCAGCTTTGATATTCCGTGGTTGTAAATGAGAAGGATTCTGGGTAGTCCTTCATTACCTTCCCCCTCTTCCTTCTTCAGACCCTCCCCCATGCCTCAGTGGGTTTGTAAGCATCTGCTTTCATGCTTGAGCATCAATTTGTAAACGTGTGCTTCTGTATCTGCCTCTTTTCTCCACCGTGATGAAGCTGTTCACTCTTACAAATGTCTTTGTGTGTTTAATTAATCCAGATGTTTAACTGCGATTCAAGGAGGCAGGAATGATTTATATTAACACAGCCCATTTCCCATCATTAGTTCAAAGCCGAGTTGTAAAATGGAACAAAATAATATAAATAACAACGATTAAAATAATAACCTGAAGCTGTTCATTTGATCCTAGAGCCCCACACTTCCAAAGACCTAGAGAAACATATGGGGAAGAGGTGGGGCAGTTATGGAAGATGTCCCATGGGAAGAAAGAAGGGAGAAGAGAGCCTCTGTCCCTGATGGACCTCTGCCAACTCACCTCCTTTCACACCTGTCCTATGCTTCTCCTTCACAACTGTTAGCTGCCAGGGAAATATTGCTGCCTGCTTGCCTTTTTTGTCATAGATTCTGAATAGGGAGAGGAGTGGATTTACAGACACTCAAAGTTCTATTCAGGTTGGATCCCAAGGAGATGCTGCTGGTGATAAAAGTGACAGATATCTCTTGCTCCCAACAGGAGACGTGCCCCAGAAAGGTTGCATGGAACACATAAGATCATAAACTTGAATCTGAAAGGGAATTTAGAAATCATCTTGTCCACATTTCTTATGTTATGATTGAAGAAATTAAGACCCAGGGAAAGAATCATCAGTGGCTCCCTATTGCTTCCACAATACCAACCTACAACCAATCAACAAACAATTCTTTGGTCTGGCATTTAAATCTTTCTGTAATCTAGCTCCAGTCTACCTTTCTGTGCTTACTCCACTTCAGCTCACCTTATACATGTCACTATCCAGCCAAACTTGATGTTCCCCAATTTCAGGATGCAATCTCCCACCTCCAAGCCATTGAAATCGCAGTCCCCTTCCTCTGCAATGCACTCCATTTCTTAGAATCTTTAGCATCCTTCAACACTTAGTTTAGGTATCTACTTAAATCCTACCTCCTCTCAAGTTGTTAGCATTATCTCTCCTTAGATTAGTATGTATTTATTCATCTGTATATCTTTTGTATCTCCTCAGTAGAATATAAATTGCTTGAGGAGTGCCTCCTTTGTTATATTGGCAGTTCCTGTTTGGTTCCTGGCACACAGTAGGCATTTAACAATTTTTTTTTTGCTTTGGATTGAATTGTCCAGTAGCTCAATAACAATAATGGATATCAATTCAAAAATGTTAAATAAAACACAGCAATATATCAAAAGGAATTCATTACAGCTAAGCAGGATTTAGGCCAAGAATGCCAGGGTGGTTCAATATTAGAGAAGCAATAAGAGCAATAAATCACATCCATAAAAAATAAAATTAAATAATTTCATTTAAAAAGATATAGCAAGGCCTGTGATAAAAGGCAAAGTCAATTTATATTTTTTAAAAGCACTAAAATGTTGAATCTTTAAAAATTGAATCCTATCAAAAGTGCATTATGGGAGCTCTTGGACTCAAAGATTCTGAAAAGGAATATTTTTGTAAGTCAAAGAATCCCTTTGTAAAAAATGACTCTCGTTCCTGATCGTAACTTTTGTAACTGTTGCCTTTTAACCTGTTTGGGTACTGTTTAAAGTGTGGGGTCTTGCCACATGCATGTTTGCATATACTGAGCACCTGAATACAGAGGGGCTCAGGATGCTTTCAGGGACACTAAGAGCCACATTTTGGATAGTATTTGCTGCCACTTCCCTCCTGTAAGCTCCTAAAAGGCAAGAACTGTTTCTCTTCTTTTCTTTTTTCTTTTCTTTTTTGTCCTTCTCTTTGTATGGCCATCATTGGGATCCCACACAGCACAGGGCTAAACATATAACAGACTATTAATTTAATGAATTGAATGAAATAGAGAGGCTGAAAGGGAAGAAAGGATGGAAGCAAAGAAGGAAGGGAGAAAGGATAAAGGAAGAAAGGAAGGAGAGAGGGAGGGAGGGAACGAAGGAAGGGAGGAAGAAAAGGAAGAAAGGAAGGAAGGAAGGAAGGAAAGAAGAAAAGAAGGAAGGAAGGAGGAAAGGAGGGAGGGAGGGAGGGAAGGAGAGAAGGAGGGAAGGAAGGAAGACAGGAAAAAGGAAAGAAGAAAATAAGGGAAGGAAGAAGGGAAGGATGAAAGAAGGAAGATATGGAGGGAGAAATAAGAAAAGGAAAGAAGCAAGGGAGGGAGGGAGGAAAAAGGGAAGGAAGGAAAGAAGGGAGAAAGGGAGAAAGGAAGAGGATAGAGGTAGAAAAGAAGAAAGGGAGAGGAGAAAGGGAGAAAGGGAGAGAAGGAGAGAGGGGGAGA
Organism: Antechinus flavipes; assembly: GCF_016432865.1. Classification (NCBI taxonomy): domain Eukaryota; kingdom Metazoa; phylum Chordata; class Mammalia; order Dasyuromorphia; family Dasyuridae; genus Antechinus; species Antechinus flavipes. The sequence continues at coordinate 19,621,262 of NC_067401.1, forward strand.
AGGAGAAAGGAAGAGAGGGAGAAAGGAAGAGAGGGAGCAAGGAAGAGAGGAAGAAAGGAAGGAAGGAGAGAGGGAGAAGGAGAAAGGGAGAGAAGGAGAGAGGGGGAGAAGGAGAAAGGAGAGAGGAATGGAAAGAGGGAGGAAATGAGAAAAGGAAGGAAAAGGAAGAAAGGGGAGGGGAGAGAAGACCCAGAAAACATTGGGCATAGAAGATTTATGAATCACTTAAGTGCAAAGCATTGTAATGAAACAACTCAATCCTTTCACAATTTCATGCTTGAATTTTAAAAGTCTATGTGTGAGTTATCTGAGAGCAGCATGCAAGGGCAATTACACAAACCTGTGACTGTGTTTGTAGAAGTGAGAGACACGTGTGTCTCAGAATAGAATCTTCTTGGCGACTCTGCACTGTGTTCCATCTGTGTTCTGTTGGGCTGACCTCTGTGAGTTAGAACAGTGTGTTAATGAGAATATGATCATATGTTCAGTCCCTACATAGGTCAACAAGCTTAGCTGCTCCATGGCCAAGGACCCTCCCTGCATTTCCATTGGTCTTCTTATCAGTGAGTAATAGGGTTAAGTTCAAGAGATGGTTTCATGTGATCCCATACGGGATGAACTACTCAATGTGGTGTCAAGAACACTCAGCTTTGAGTCAGATGCTATTGCTTTAGAGGATCATAGATCTTGAGTGGGAAGAGACATCAGAGTTTATTTGATCTAAGTCCTAGTTTTACAAATGAAAAAACTGAGGCTCAGGGAGAATTAAAAGACTTGTCCAAATTTCCCAAGAGTCCCTAAGTGGTATGATTAGAACCCAGTCCCTATGCTTCCTCACTGTACCACGCTGCCTCCCATGGTTCAAATGTTAGCTCCTATGATTCCCTAATTGTACGGCTTTTGCAGTAGCACTCAGCTTCAGTTTCCTCACCTGTAGAGTGCAAGAATAATCCCTGCATCATTTGACTTCATAAATCTTTTTCTATATTTTAATATGTTTCTGTATTTTTATATATTTAATCATTTAGTATTTCTATATTTTGTTTCGAGGAACTTCTCACACTGCAGATCAATGCTTGCTTTGTCACTTAGGCCATTAGAGAGTTTCATGGGGCCCTTGGAAGTTAAGTGATTTGCCCAAGATTGCACATCCAGTTTATATCAGAGCAAGATTACAACTCAGATCTTTCTGCCTCAAAGGCGAGCTTTTTTTTTTTTTTTTTTTCATTTCTTCCCACTCTGAGGAACAAGTGAAGTAATGTTTGCAAGTGGTAAAGGGTCCTATAATGTACAATATTAATGAGTGCAATTTAGTTAGTGGTTTACATCTGCTAGAACCCATGGCCCACAATAAGCCTGTGAGACAGGTATCTTTAGCAGATGACATTTCGAGAGTTCCTTAGCCCTTTACATCCATCATCCAATTAGTCTTTGCAATTTCATATTAAAAGGACTGAACATTCATTAAATTGTGGTCAATCAATCTATATCAAACAACAACAATCCAATAGAACACAGCAGAGGGAGGCAGGGATTGAGTAGAACTGTGTCCACCAGAAAAGCCTTGAGGCTGGAGGAAAAGCACTTGGATCTCTGAGCCTCAGTCCTGTATCCCCATTAACTAGTGTAACATCGGATCTGTTGCTTCTTTCCTCTCAGACTAAGAGATCAACTTTTTGAAAATAAAGGTGTCAGATTTAGGATCAGAGACTTAGAGCTGAAATATAATGTCTCACCTCTTTATTTTCAAGAGGAGGAAAATGAATTCAAAGCACCTTTTCTAAAGGCACATAGATCAGCTGGAAGAGACCTTAGAGATCATCTAGAACAAATTCTTCCTATCACAAATGTGGAAATGGAGGCTCAGAGAGGTTAAATGACTGTCCCAAACTAACAGAGATCTAAATCAACAGGACTTAGAAGAATTGGGCTATCTTTACATGCCATGTCCCTGGAAACAAGGAAATTTTTCCCCTAAAAAGTTTGAAAATGTACACTTTTTCCAAAAGAGAAGTTGAATGAAATAACTGAGAAGGTTAAAAAACCAGACCAAGGATGTATTAATATCAGAGCCTAATATTCTGACTCAGTATTCATAATAATGTCTGCTTTGCCAGCCAACAAGGATGTCAGTTTTGGGGCATCAGAGTGGATACTCCCAGAGTCTCCAGGGAGGAAATATCAAATGAATTCATCTCAGAAGAATAAAGAACATCATAAAATATTATTAATTATGGCCAATTGGAGGTGGGGAAGAGGAGGAGGAGGAGGTGATAATTTGGTGACTATGAATTACTAGATATTTTAAAAAATAAATATCATATTTTAAAAAGAGCCATTCATTTAAATTAGTCTAAAAATGTGTTTCCCACTAAGCATGGAGTGATGAGGATCCTAATAAACAAGAAGTTAACAGAGATTGGAGTTTGAACCTTCTCCTCCTCCCAGCACATTTCTGCTGTGTAACATGTGAATCTATCAATCTGTCTAAGCCTGTTCTGCTCTATAAAATGAGTTTTAAAATAGCTGAAGTACCTATCCATCTCTTGTATTGGCTACTCTTGGTACTCATCTTCTGACCTTCTAATGAGAGGTGAAGGCATGAACTTTAAAACTTCCATTTAAGGAGATAGCCCAGCTGGAAATTTTTGGTTTCTCACCTGGCTGCCCTACTCTGAGATATCTTTGACTCTTTTACCAGGATCTCATCTATGAGATTTCTCCCAATCCACATTTTCAGGCTCCTTTTGTATCTAGTCTTCCTGATGAGATTATAAGCTCTCTTGAAGACAGGAACAGTCTGCTTTTTTTTTCCTTTTTTTTAATTTGTATCCCCAGCACTAAAGACAGTGCTTGACACATGGTAGCCAACTAATAAGTATTTATTGACTATTGGTAGTAAGTAAAGAGCCTGCAGCAGAGTCAAAAAAGACTTGAATTGGGGGAACCCACTGGCTGTTTAACTCTGGCAGGTCATTTATCCTTCTTGGGTAGCCATCTAATCATGACTTCTCTACATTTTGAGTGTGTCATGGAAGTCTAGTGGAGCCCTTCTCCAAATGATGCTTTTAAAGGCATAATCTAAAATATGGACAAGGTTACAAAGGAAATCAATCCTATGGAAATAATTACCATTTTATTTTAAACAAGTTCACAAACTTCAGGTTCTGGAACGCTTGCTAAGACTATAATTTGCCTCGTGGCTGCCTGTACGCAAAGATGGGGAGTACTACTATCTTACCAGAAGTTCCCTAAATTAATGAAATCACAAGACCAGTCCAAAATATCATACCCTCTGAGCAGAGTTGATTGAAGATCATGGAAGATGATGAATGGAAAAAGCTTATGCAATTCCAAGAGATGCTAGATACCAGAGAAAAACCATCTTTTTGGCACTAATGTAACAGAGAGGATGGAGTTGGACATTCCCTCTAGTTCTCCAGAGATGGACTTGGTTTTTGGTTAACAACAGAATAATTTGAACTTGGAGATGACAAAACAAATCGTTTTGATCCCAAGGTTGGGGGCAGTGTCAGAAAGCTTTGGCAATTGAGCTAGGAAGAACTCACCACTCTGGGATTATGAGAGAAATTACAAGTGGTTTCTGGTTTCTTTCCAACTATCCTCCTTTGGGACAGAACCTGCCCAATTTTTCCTGTATTTGTAGCAAAGGAGAGAAGGAGATTGCACCCTCCTCTCCCCTCAACCGGTAGCTATGGTGACTAAACATGTGCCATTGAAAACATATGCTGAGTCAGAGTGCCGTGGATGCCCCTTCTGATTTGTAAACCTCAAGCCTTAAGTCATCAAGTAGCAAGTCTTAGATATGGACATTTGCAGCCCTGATGTGATTCTATGAATTCAAGGGATCAACAGTTTCTCAGTCGGTTCTGGCTGTTCAGGAATTGCTTTTTCCTAAAACTACATTGTTCTTAGAGGACAATATTAATAGTAGTAGTAATACCAGCAGCAGCAGTAGCAGTAAGAGTAAGATTAGGAGTAAGCTGTGTCCATTGGAAAGTACTAACAATAGTAGTAGCAGCAGCAGCAGTAAGAGTAAGAGTAAGAGTAGGAGTAGTAGTAAGTTGTGTTCATTGGAAAGTACTAACAATAGTAGTAGTAGTATCAGCCGCAGCAGAAGTAGTTGGAGTTGTAATAGTAATCTATGTCTATTAGAATGTATTAATAATAGTAGTAGTAGCAGCAATAATAATAGTAAGAGTAGTAGTAAGTTGTGTCCATTGGAATGCATTAGCAATCATAATAGTATTAGTAGTAGCAGCAGCAGTAGCAGGGGGAGTAGGAGTAAGGTGTGTCCAGCCCAAGGTACTACTGATAGTAATAGTAGCAGCAGTAGTAGCTGCAGTACTTGGAATAGTCATAGTAATAAACTGTGTCCATTGGAATGTATTAGCAATAGTAGCAGTAGCAGGAGGAGGAGAAAGAGGAGTAAGGTGTGTCCATTGGAATACACTAACAATAGTAGTAGCAGTAGTAGAGGTAGTAGTAGTAGCAGCAACAGGAGGAGGAGGAGGAAGAGTAAATTGATAGAACATATTCATGTTTATAAATCCCTTTAACATTTGTAAACTACTTGACACATATCTCATGTGATCTTCACAATAACCCTGTGAGGTACAGTGGAAAGAATACAAGTTCTAGAATCAGACTTGCATTCAAATTCTGCCTCTGATACTATCTGTCTGACTTTCAGTGAGTCACTCCAGGTCTGTTTCTTTATTTGTAAAAAAAAAAAAAAAAAAAGGGAGTGTCTTTGGGGTCTCATCTAGTTCTTGAAATAAGATTTTATGATTATCTGTTGTAGATGGATGCTTTTGAAACAATTTTAAGAATGATTTGTTTTAAATAGTTTAAAATGTATTTATATAAGTAATTTAAAATAATAATAATAATAGCTGGGATATATATAGCTCTTAAGGATTTGCAAACTATTGTGAAAATTTTGTCATTTGATCTCTGCAATAATGCTAGGAGGCAGGTGCTATTATTTTCACCCCAATTTTAAAGGGGACAAAATGGAAGCAGAGATTAAATGATTTACCCAGAGTCACACCTCTGGTAAGTATCTGGTAAGCTAGAATTTGAATTCAAATTTTCTGAATTGCTGATCCAATATCTTATCCACTGAATCACTTAACTATGCCCAGTCCTTGGTTGCAGACAAGAAAAAAGTAAGTTTCACCTGATTTCCTCTCCAATCCAAGTCCAATATTGAATGAGTGAATTAGGCATTCCTGTACAGACTTCAAATCTGATTTAGAACCAGTCAAAAGTATTGAGAAGATGCTTGGATCAGAAATAGAAAGTCCAGACCCTTTTCAAATCAATTAAATTAAACTTATTGTCTGTTCCAGCTCTTTTGTACAACAGCTGCCCAAGTGGAGCTGAGAAGACACCTGTTGATAAAACAGTCATGAGAAACTCTCCTTTCCTGAGACAAATGAGGTAAGAGATTGCCATGGTTATTGCCTCATTTCTTGGATCCATTTCAAGCCTCAATAGCCAGGCAAGATTCTTTCATTAACAATAAAATAATACAAAGCAAATCTGTGCCATGGTGTTCAGGAGAGTTGATCTGAGTCAGCCAAACAAGTGTGCAATGGAAGTCAGGAGATCTGAGATAGAGGTTTGGTCCCAGAACTTTCTCCCACTGACCATGGGCAAAACCTTCATCTCTTACCACGTCATATCTCAATGGAACAGTGCTACTTCAGCCCTCCAAATACAGAGATCCCGCCTCTCCCCTGTACCTGCCCATCCCATGTGACTTGTATACACATCCTTTCCTAAATGACCACAGAGGGATAACTCTACTTGTTGAAGGAAATCTTCCTTGGGTTCTTTTGACATCATGTCCATTCCAAAGCATCACATCGACTGTCAACTATCTCTCCCTCCTACTGTATTATGAGCCCAACTTTATTTTTCTTGTCATCTTTCCCTGTCTATAAATGAGTATGATCATATTTGGACTATTGACCTCACACAGTTTTTGTTTCTTTGGAAGAACATGTTCTGTAAATTAATCAGTTCATTACAAACTCTACACAATCTATTTTTCCAACCTCATTGAACCCTATTCTCCTCCCTTGACTGTGTGAGCTAGCTCAAGTAGCCTTTTTGTTTCTCATACATAGTACTCTCTCTCTCCTGTATTTGTGGCTTTTCCATGTCTGTCCCACCTGCTGGAAGTCACTACTTCCTTACTACCAACTTGTGACGATGACCACATAGGACACACTTAATCAATGGTTATTGATCAAAAGATGTTAATAATACAGTTATCCCTTCCACATTTCAGGGGCTGGGGTATGGGATCTAGTAAAATTTTCTGCCTCCTCTTGTACCATGGGGTGTTGATATTATATAATACTGTACATATATTTTATGCATTTCTGGGTTTCTAAATCTTTTCTGTGCCATCTGCCGGCCTTCATGTAGCATCTGTAACTTCAACAAAACTTCCCAAAATTCTCATTTAATTTCTTATGCCATGCAACAATATATTGAAAATATTGATGGGGAAAGTCATGATGTGGAAGGGATGGCTGTGATATCTGATATTTATATTGTGCTTTAAAATTTGCAAGGATTTCACAAATGTGATCATATGTGATTCTCACAACAACATTGTGAAGTAGGTTCTATTATCTTCCTCTTATGACAAATGAGAAAGCTGAGACTCTTGAGATCAGAACCAAAAGACTTTACAGACTATCAAGGATAGATGAGGAAATGGAGACACAGAGAAGTTAAGTGACTTAGCAAGAATCACACAGTCTTTGTCAGGATCAAAACAAAGACATTGCTAATTCCAAGTACAACTCTCTTTCTGCTTGGGGTAGCTAGGTGTTCAATAGATAGAGTGCTAAGACTAGAGTCTGCAGGAATCATGTTCCTGAGTTCAAATCTTGACTCAGTCACTTATAACTGTGTGATCCTGGGCAAGTCACTTCACCATTTTTGTCTCAGTTTTGTCATCTGTAAAATGAACTAGCAAAAAAATGCCAACCCACTCTACTATCTTTGCCAAAAAAAACCTCAACTGGGGTCAGACATGACTGAAATGACTGAACAACAACAATAATCTATCTGCCACACCATGCTGGCTGTATAAGTAGGAGCGAGCATCATACTAAATCTCCAAACTAACAGATGGTATGATTATAAAAGAAGAAAGGAAAAAGGTGGGGGAAGAGTCATTGTCTTTGATTTATGGATTTGTTACAGTCTGAGAGTCTTGGGGCTCTCTTCGATTAGAACTGTAAGTGGTTAGAAAGTAATGAACCAAGGAAAAAGAGCCAAAGATGCAGAGATTAGATCCCCCTCCATTGAACTGAACCTGGCAACACTTGCCTTCAGCTTTCCCAGACTACTGATGTACTCCTGTCCTCAGAACTCTGAAGAAGGAGATGAGAGGAATTCAGGGCTCACTAGAGGGGCTCCCGTGTCTGATTATTAAACAATTATACTCTTATGGGAGCTTAGTTATTTTCAGCTGAAAACAAGGATGAATATTTGTATCTTTACTTTCCCAGAGGTGTGTATTCATAAGACTCCTGAAACATAAATAAATGAGTTACTGGGCTCAGAGCCAAAGGGAGGGATTGTAGTATCTTGGTCAAATTCAGGCTTTGGGGGAATAGAAAAAAAAAGTCATGAGACATGGAGACCTATGGGTCAATGCATTCAGAGAAGGCAGAGTGGAGGAGCATGCAGTGAACTAGGGACTAAAGGGATTGTGGTTGAGAGAGGAGGAAGCTGGAGGTCTGTTGATTTGGTGCAGTGGAAAAAATCCAGGAGTGGTACCAAGAGCATCTGATGGTATAATGTTGGGCAAGTCATCTCACCAATGAGAATGGTGCTCAGTTTCCTCATCCATAAAATGAGGAGGTTAGATGAGATCACTTCTGGAGTCTCTTTGAGCTCTAGATCTACATCTGATATAACCTTCCCACATCTCCATTTCCTCATCTATAAGGGGAAAATTTTGGATAAAATGTCCTCTGAGATCTCTTACAGCTATAGATCAATGCCTTTGTGATTCTAAGTTAAGATGAAATAAGGTGGATTCTATCTGGGCAGAAAGAATAAAATGAATGAGAGTAACAGTGGCAAAGGATCATGGAGCATTGTTCTAAAGATGGTTAGTTCCTTCTCCTTGGGGTATGAAGGCAGAGGCTAGATAACTATCAAGTGTGTTATAGTGGGGTGCCCTTTGGACTAGAGGACTTTCAACTCTCAAATTTTGTAACTCTGGGTTAAGGCTAGAAAGGTCCAACCTTCCTCATTGTACAGATGAGGAAACTGAGGTCCAGAGAGTTAAAATAAGTCTCTTACATTCATACATATAGGAGATAGTACTAGAATAATAGATTATAATAAAACTATAGGTCATCTAATCTATTTACCTTATTCTACAGATGAGGAGACTGAGGTCTTACAACATAATATATACCAGACATGTGTGTATACATACAGGTGTGTATATGCACACATAAATATGTGTTTTGCAATGAACCAATCCATGAGAAATTAAAATATGAACAAACTGTTTTCAAAATGCAATATCCTCTCTGAACTACTACTTTTGTTTACACAAGTGTATTGGTTCCCCCGGGGGGTGGGGGAGGGTGAAAATTTCAAGTTCTAGGGCTAACCTTGTGGGGCTGTATTTCTAAAATAATATCTCAGAAGCCCCTAAAACATGATTATTGTTAGTATTCCACAAGTTGATACTATGAAGTCTTAGCAAACGCATTTGCTAATATGGCAAAGTGGGGAAGATACAGGTAGTTACAAAATGTCTCCTGGGGCATAGAACCATTAAGTTGCAAAACCAAAATTTAATCTTAAATCTTCTGACACAAAATCTTGTTATCACATTGAGGTGATAGTTCCAGAAGATATGGGGGAAATGGAAAAGAGAAGAGGATAGGGACTGGCGAAAGTCTCCATGTTCACGAATGTGGAAGAGAGAAATGGAAAGAACTTTGGTAGCTTCCTTTGCTATTCATTCCCCTGGTTAAGAGATATTGTTCCCAGACATTATTTGTAGCTCATACCATTAGGACAGGCAGTATTGGTGGAAGAGCAGGGAAGGGACATTACTTCAGTCCAGTCCTAGAGGGTAGAAGTCATTGAAGGGGACAGAGGTTGGAATGGAAAAGACTGGTCTATTTTGCATCTAGCTCTTGTAAACAGGGCAAATGGAAAAGTACACTGGCCCAGGGTAGCATTAGGGAATCTTCTTCACATACCCCTTTCCTTATTCCCAATTCATGTCTATGGCAGTTCCTAAGCCATTTACCCCAAGCTAGTTCCAGCTACAGCTAGGTTCAGCGAATCAAACATTAGCAAAAAATAAATATCTCATTTGATGTCTTTTGCCTTTACATTACAATCACTTTTAAGAGGGGAAAATTTTCTTACAAATTCAACCCATCAAAGATGAAGAAAACGGGCAAAAATAACTGATATGTATTCCACATCTACCAATATATATATACCATTCTATCCTAGAATATCCCTCCCTCTGTAGTAAATTGAAGAGGAAGGTTAGTTTTATTATCTTTTCTAAGAGGTCTCTATTTCTTTTTCAATTGCTCAGATTTTTTTTTCCTTCTTTTTGTGATCATTTTATTTACATCGTTGGAGTTATTCTATGTTATACTTTGAGTTATGATTATTTCACTCACTTGGTTCATATAACTCTTCCCATGTTTCTCTGAGTGTCTCTATTTGTTATTCCTTGTACTATAATAATAATCCTCCATGTTCACATACTATAGTTTTTCAACCACTTCCCAATGTAAAAGCACACATTTTCTTTTCCTTTTTTTGTTCCTATAAATAATGTTGCTATGATTATGTTGCCATCCCTTTATTTCTGTCTTAACTTCCTTGGGATATATGACTAGTGGTGAGATATCTGGTCCAAAGAATATGGATTATTTAGATACTTTGCTTATATAATTCCAAATTGATATCCAGAATGGCGAGACCAATTCCCATCTCCTGCAAGTTTAATAGTACAAGTGTAATAGTGTAGTTACCTTCCCACATATCCTCCAATATTGTTTCCATTTTTTTTTTAGCAATTTGCTGGATATCATTTAAAACCTCAGGATTATTTTAATTCATGGTTCTATTACTATTAGGGATTCACAACATGTTTTAATATGGTCGTTTATATTTTACTTTTTTTTTTTTGCTTTTAGAATGGAAGAGAGGAAGCTCTCCCCTAACTCAATTATGCATTCACAGAATTTAGCAAACGTGGTAGCAAAGCGCTAAGTGAATTGTCTAATTGCAGCCATACCTGTATGAGGTATGAAGTTCCTTAAGAGAATCATGAGAGAACTAGGTGGCTGTCTGAGCTAACACATTAACCGTACCATTGGGGGCTTTCAATAGCTATGTTCCAGAAACCCAATTCAGTCCTAAGGAAGTTTCTTTATTGAAGGAGATCCCTTACTGCAGGGAACAGGGCATTTTTCTCCTCTTCTTCTTCTTATTGACCAAGCCATCAATCAGCTTCTTGTCCAGAGGGAGATATCCCACACACCATTTCAAGAGCCTGTCTGTGGAAGACAGTTTAAGGCACAATTGAAGGGGCAAAGATACAAACTCCTCACAGACATAAGCACAGAATTATAGTCACTTAAGGGAGAAAACAGGATTGAAAAAGAAGATTCCTGACAGAACAAAAGAGATCTGGCTATGGAGAAAAGCAGGTCTTATGGACAATCCACTCAGAGGAAATATTGTTCCCATATAGATACATATGAGGACTTCACACACACACACACACACACACACACACACACACAAAGACTGAAACACGGAGATATGAGATGCCTCTATCATACATTTCCTATCTTAACATTTTTCCCTAGGTTATACTTCATTAAACGCATGGGTGATGTATAAATCTCTGGGGGACTGTGCTCAGGATTATGTGGAGATATCTTTTAATTATGTGCGCTTTCTCCCCCCATCATATTAATAAATGCCTTTTGTCAAAGTTCATAGTATCTACTTACTGAATATTATCAGTAAACATACTGAGAGGAGTTCATGAACTATAGTTTTAGTAATATATCCCATTGTGGTTACCCCTAAACCTAAAGTAGTCATCACCCTCTGAGGACCTAATCCATGACTATGAGTCCAAGTAGGGATAGTAGCCCAGAGAAGTTATTACATTAAAAAACCCCACAACAATCCTGTTCGTATTTTTAAGCATCAGAGAATGGCTCGTTTTTGTGTGTAATATATATGATAGCATATACATGTGTATATATCATATGTGTGGATTCATATATGTGTGCATTGTATATTTTCTATATATTTTGGATATCAGACTTTTATTAATGATAGCTTATAAGAACGGTTTCCACTCTATATTTTTCTTCTTATTTTCTCTTTACTGATACTATTTTATAAAAAATGTATTTTTAAAATTTGTGTGAATTTTTTATTTTTTTATTTTTATTTTTATTATTTATTATGATTCCCTATATACTTTTTTGGGCTAGGAATAGCTCTTTCCTTCCCTCTCTTCCCATCTTCCTCTGCCGTATATGTGAAAGGTACTTCATTTGTTCTCATCTAATTTTTTTAAATTTTGGGGTCATCCAAGTTTGCACAGAATCCTAATGTTGTTTAGACCAGGAGTTCATGCATGAATGCCCTAGCAGGTCAAACGAGTGGGTCAGGCTATATGATGTGCTACCAGAAGCAGAACAGGCATGTGCCAACAATTAGGGAAGTCTCCGGGGATGAAGGCAGGATAATCTTTGCCAGAAGCAAGACGGGAGATGGGGTGAGAGTAGATGTAAGCCATATGGCAGGTCAATCCATTTCCAGCATAACTGTGGGATACTTATATGAGACAGGCGGTATGTTGTTCAGTTATTTCAGTCACGTCTGACTCTTCGTGACCCCATTTGGGGTTTTCCTGGCAGAGATTCTGGAGTGATTTGCTATTTTCTTCTCCAGTCTATGTTACAGGTGAGGAAACTGAGGCAACAGGGTTAAGTGACTTACCCAGGGTCACACAGCTAGTAAGGGTCTGAGGTCAGATTTGAACACATAAAGATGAATCTTCCTGACTCCAGGTGCTCTAGCCAGTGTCCCACCCATTTTCTAAATCTGGAGTCAAGGAATCTGGGTTTGAATCTTGCCATTTGAAACCTCAGAAGAAACATAAATTTTGCAACCAGATTCAAAGTCCTTACAAATCTGCTCCCCCCACTTATCTTTCCAAACTATTTATCCCTTACATCCCTATGTATTTTTTGGTTCAACAACATTAGACTCCTTGTCCTTCCTCAAATAAGATAACCCATTTTCCAATTTTTGACATTTTTCTGATTGTTCTCTATGCCTGGAATACCCTCTCTCCTCATTTTTGTCTCCTGTCTGTCTTCCTTCAAATCCCAAATAAAAATCATCTCTTCTACAGGAAACCCTTCCTTGTGCCCTTTAACTTGAGGACCTCCCCTCTGTTGGTTATTTCAATTTTCTATTTTGTCTGTGCACAGTGACTCACATGCCATCTGCCTCATTAGACTGTGACTTCCTGGAGATCATGGACTGTCTTTTGCTTTCTTTGTATCTGTAGGACTTAGCACAGTCCCTGGCACATAGTATATGCTTAAGAAATGTTTACTGACTGATTGATTCAATCTATAAAATCTGAATCAATCTATAAAATAGATTAGGTGAGCTCCGAGGCGCCGCCTAGCTTTAAAGTTAAAATTCTCAAGGGCCAAGGTGATGTATCAGTAAATTTTATAAATCATAAATCGATAAATTAAACAAGATGCAGCAATAAATTGTAGGCGACTGAGATTCCTCTCAATGCTGAGGAAATAGGTGAGATTCGGGGAGTTACACGAACATGTTTGAGGACAGGGAGTGAAAATGCTAGGAAGTTTGGTAAGTTAGCACCTTAATGGGACAGAATGTTCCTTCTGGGCTTACATTCAGCCCCTTCCCCTGAGTTAAAACCCTCACCTACCCATCACAGGATTTCACTTAGCAGTGTATAGAGTATTTTATATATGGTATATAACCAGACCTATAATATATAGCACATACAACACCATACATAAGTGCGTATAGCATTATAGATGGTAATCAGTGTATGCTGTAATATATATAGTATATATATAATAGTTAGATCTATAGTATACAATATATATAGTATCAAACATAGCAATTGGCACATACAGTATTATAGACAGAAATCAATGCATGCAGTATTATTTACAATATACAGTATATCCAGTGTTATATATAGTATACAGCGTATTCTGCAATATATTTAGTATGCAGCACATTCTTCATACACTGATTACTATATATAATGCTGTAAGATATGTATATATATATAGTATATAGAAAATAGCAATATATTTAATATGCAGCACATATAGCATTATACATAGTAGTCAGTGCATGCAGTAATATATATGTATAAATATAGTAAGTAGATAAAATAGCTAGATCTATAGTATACAGTACATAGAGCATCATATGTAACAATTGGCACATACAGTATTATAGATAGCAATCAATGCATATAGTGTTATATATAATATACAGTATATCTGGTATTATATATATGTACAGCATATTCTGCAATATATTTAGTATGCAGCAATATAGCATTATGTATAGTAATCAGAATATATCATAAACATCATATACAATATTCTATATAATAAGCAATATATGTGTGTGTGTGTGTGTGTGTGTGTGTGTGTGTGTGTGTAGGTAGATATGTATATATGTTTGTTGGCTGTTGTCCTTTGTTCTCCAAGGGGACCAAAATTCTATCACTCTGTTAGAATCGAGTTACAGCGTGTCCAACGGTGGCTGGTCAGACCAATATGAGCTCGCACTGATCTGTCACAGGCCAGACACAAATAGTATATATGGACATTTGAGGTGACCTCTCTAACTTTGAGCATCTCCCTTTTCTTTTGAACTAATTCAATTCTACTTTGCTCACAGAGCACAGCCCCTTCTCTGTTGAGGGCGCGCCATGCTGGTCAGTCCTGTATCAGTGTGTCCCATGTCATACGATCAATTCTGAGGTTCTTTTTTAAAAAATGATTTAATATTTTCCCCAGTTACATTAAAATTGTTTTCCATTTGTTTTTAAATTCTATGATTTCTCCCTTATCCCCATCCACAATTAAAAAAACCAGATATGAAATTATGCAAAACATTTCCATAAAAGTCAAGTTGTGAAAGAAAACATAGATCGCCCATTTTAATAAAAATGAAAACTCAAGAAAAAATAAGTTAGAAAGAGAAAGGGTGGGAGGAGGGAGGGAGAGAGAAAATGCTTCAATCTGTATTCAGACACAATCAGTTTTTTTTTCTGAATATGAATAAGAGTTTTCAGCATAAGTCCTTCAGGGTAGTTGTGGATGATTATATTACGGAGAATAGCAAAGTCATTTATAGCTGGTCATCCCAGAACATTGCTATTATTTTATATATAGGACATTTCATTTCAAGCATTTAGTACATGTCAAGGCAACCAGGTAACATCATGGTGCTTAGCATTCTGGGTTTAAAGTCAGGAAAATTCATCTCAATAAGTTCAAATCTGATCTCAGCCATTTGCTAGCTGTGTGACCCTGGACAAGTCACTTAAGTCTATTTGCCTGTTTCTTCCTCTCTTAAATAAGCCAGAGAATGAATGCAAACCCACTCTAGTATCTTTGCCAACAAAACTCCAAATGGGATCACAGAGAGACAGATGCGACTCAACAACAAGAACAACAAAGTAAATGTTATATCAGGTAAATAAAAACATTTCTCTAAAAAGCACATTTGGTTGAACAGTTCACTAATTGCCTGACCTTCTCTATAACTTGTCCTCAATTGACAAGAGTTGCCTGTGATAATAGTCAAGTTATTAATAGTAAAGGAAACTTTACTTTTAGTTAATAGTAAAGAAAAACCAAACGCGTGTTTTGATGTATATGTGCTGACAAAATGAGAATTTGGACTATGAGCAATGGGAAAGTTCATCTCTTCAAAAACATTTCAGAAAATCCAGGGAGTTGATGCTTCCATCCCTCTCTTATAAAAGTCCGCAACCTTACCTCAATACGCCATTTTTCAGTCCTTCTGTATCAAGGGGAAATCCTCACTTCCTCCTATTCTCCTCCCTGCTGGTTGAGTCTCCAGGGAACCCCCTCTTTCAGGTATTAATGGCCTTCCCAGCTGTATTCATTAATATGATAAGACTGGTTTTAGGCAGCTCTTCAAATCTGAACAGGCTGCAAGTAATTGCATGGAAGATTTAATTGTTTTTTTCCCCTTTTTTTCTAGGACATCACTGAAAACGATGACAAGCTATTGAACCAAGGGACCAAGGACGTGGAAGACAAAAGCCCCCATAACTCAGGGAGCTGAGGGCATGTTGCAGTTCTCTAAGAGGAGGACATACTTGCAGATCGCAGGGGGACCGTCCTGGGGCACGAGTCGAAGAGGGAGGGCTGTTGAACTGCTCCTTGGCATGGGCAGTGGGTTCTCAAGCAGGAGCTCTCTTCCCAGCATCCGCTCTGTTGACTTGCCTTGACCCTGGCCTTCAAGGTGGCCATTTGGAGGAAGGAAATGAATAGGCAGCTGTTTGTCATTTCAGGCCCAGAGATTTACCAGGGTTCCCTGCGGCAGCTGAGGCTTTCAACTCAAGGGCTCACTCAAGCAGTCCCAGTGAGACATTGTCTGCCCTGCCTGCCTGAGCAAATGGCTTTTGTTCGAATGAACTGGGATTCTTTCAGAGAGAGAACAATCAACTCAAAACAAAGGTTCAGAGCCCAACGGGGGGAGTAGGTTTTGGATGGCTCAGTGGTCTCCTCTGTCCCGATACCATCCTTCTCTAAAATCAACACACGCTATCTCTCTCTCGGATTTATTAATACCGAGGACGTGAGTTTTGTTTCATTACGTTCTCTTTCTGGTCTCTGACTTTGCGTCCAAACCTCTGGAAGTGGGAGCTTTGAAACCTAAAAACTTTGTTTCTAACTTAAGAAGGTCTCGAGAGAAAATCCCACCGAGATGTGTTCTATCAGTCAGAGATGAGGTTTTCATTGGGGAAGTGGACAGCTTCCGAGAAGAGGGATAGGGTGGAGAAGCTGGACAGTTTTCCTAGTTCTACAGAGCCAAAATTTCACACGATGACTTCATTTTGTTTGAAGTGAATTCCCAGAACATCAGACATACCCATTGCCAGTGATGCATAACTAGCACATCCCAGAATACAATGGTGAGGAGGTTTTTAAAGGTTGGGAAACACGACCAGAGAATGTCCCTCATGCAAAGATGTCCAGTGGGGCCGGCTGTCAAACAAGGTCACGGGAGCTCAGGAGAGTCAGAACTCATGCAAGATTCATGGCAGAGTGAGCTGTCAGGATACTGAGAGGGAGGGAAAGTAAGCATACAGGTGCTCTCTAGTTAAGGGGAAGCAGCTGGAGTCACACAGCTGGGTTGGCATTTCATCCCTTCGTTTTCTGGATGGTAGGGGACTAATAAAACCCAGGAGTGGCAAGCTCCTGATGAGGGTGACCAGCTCTTCATCTCATAACTGCCAGGCCGGGTCATCGTTGACTTAAACCTGGTGCCTTCTGCACTTATGAAACTGAGAAGACCATGAGAACTGGGGAAGTCCCTCAATCTCAGAGATAGAATTTTGGTCCCAAATCTCTACTTAGGAGTCAATGTGGATCCCTTAACAGGGGTCCTCAAACTTTTTAAATAGGGGGCCAGTTCACTGTTGGAGGGCCAGACTATGGTAAAAACACTTTGTTTTGTGGGCCTTTAAATAAAGAAACTTCATAGCCCTGGGTGAGGGGGATAAAAGTCCTCAGCTGCTGCATCTGGCCCGTGGGCCGTAGTTTGAGGACCCCTGCTTAGAATCTCAGAATTTTTGATACAGAACTCCAAAAGGTTTATAATGAAAAATGGTATCCACCTCCAGGAAAAAAACGGATAAACTCAGGGCAGATTGAATCATTTCTTTTCACTTAATTTTTCTTGATTTTTTTTTTGCAACAAGACAAATGTGGAAATATGATTTGCATGATTTCACATGGATAAAGGACATCATGTTGTTTGCCTTCTCAATGAGTGGGAGAGGGACAAAAGGGATGGAAAGTATTTAGAACTCAAAATAAAATAATGAATGCTTAAAAAAAAAAGATCATTTGTCTGAGTCGATGAAGCTTTGTTATCTTTCTGTGTGCAAGGGGGGGAAAGAATATCCAGAAGGGAAATCTTTTGTCCATATTCATTTATGGCCCACAGAAGTATAAAGTAGGTAGCTGACGTACTAAGAAAAAATCAGTAGCAAAGGTTCCTAGCTCCTAACCCTATCAAGATGTCTCTTATCTGAGGGAACAGCTTCAATGATCCCTTGATTGTGTATTCCTTATCTCTTACAATCAGGGAAGAAGTAAGGACCATTGCATCTATGCCAGCTAGATGGCATGGCAGATAGAGTGCTGGATCTGGACTCGGGAAGGTTTGTATTTAAATATGTAACTAGCTGTGTGAACTTGGATAAATCATTTAACCTCTGCCTCAGTTTCCTCATCTGTAAAATGAATAGTAAATAGGACTAAACTCCCAGAGTTCTTTGTAAAGTGATTTACAAATCTCAAAGTGTTAAATAAATGCTAATTGTAATGATATTAATAAGTATCCTCGAGTAACAAATCAACAAGCATTTATGAAGTTCCTATGGTTGTTGTTCATCCTTTGTTTTCAAAGGGGTCAGTGATATCATGTGGTAATGTTTTGATTACTGCATGAATTGGAGTTAAGTGAGGCAGTATTTCCCAGTCATTAGTCTCACTCTCTTGCCTTCAGGGCCATTGAATTGCCTTCATTCATCCATTCTACTGGGGGGAGACTTCACATACTTGGCTTCTAACTCACCAATGGGTTTGAGGCAGGTTGGTTACTCTTAACCTGGTTTATTTAGCCTGTCTGTCTACACCGGATGTGGATGCTACACATACTACAGTTTCTTGGAAACCTTGGTGAGAGCTGGATGAA
The DNA here is from genome assembly GCF_016432865.1 of Antechinus flavipes. Classification (NCBI taxonomy): domain Eukaryota; kingdom Metazoa; phylum Chordata; class Mammalia; order Dasyuromorphia; family Dasyuridae; genus Antechinus; species Antechinus flavipes. The sequence goes on from NC_067401.1 coordinate 19,639,370, forward strand.
GGGTGGACACCAAAAGTAGATGAGTAACCCCGAAAAGGGCTTGCCAGCCTTCAGCCCAGAAGTTCCCGACTTCTCTGAACATCCCATTAAATTCATAACTGTGTTAGATTCTGGGGGAACAAAAACAAAAATGTTACAATTCCTGCCCTCGAGAAGTTTACGTTCCATTGACGAAGACAACATGTAGAGCTGTAAACATGTCCATCAGGGATGCTTAACCATTTTTATGGTGCATTCTGTCAGCCTGACAAAGCACATGCAATCTTTTTCATGTTTTTAAATACATAAAATGAAATGCATAGGATTATAAAACAAAGCAATTATATCAAAATTCAACTATCGGAATATTTTTTATAAAAGTTTGCAGATCCCTGGCTAAAAACAGCTATTTTGACAAACAAAATGAATAAATACAAAAAATATTCAAGAGGAAAGAGCACTAGCACTTGACAGTGGGAGGAGCAGAGAGGTAATCAGGAAAGATTTCATATAAGAAGCAGGGCTTGAGTTGAGTCTTTTTTTTAAATCAATTTTTATTGATGTTTTTAGTTATTTGTTTTTTATATTGTTGCCCTGTATTTCTCCAGCTCTCTCTTCCCAGAGATCCATCCTTCATAAAAACAAAAAATATTAATTGAGTCTTGAAAGAATGGGGATTTTTTGAGTTGAAAGTAAGGAGGCAAAGAGATAGTAAGTGAGATCATGGAGATGGGAAATAGGATGTCATGTTCAAAGAAGAGCAGAAAGACTAATCTACACAGAATGTAGACTGCAGGATAACACTGGAAAGGTAATTTGAGTTTGGGTTATAATGAATGTACAATGCCAAATAGAGGAGTTTACATTTTATTCCCCATGCAGTAGGTAACTACTGGGATTTACTTAGGAAGAGGGACATGATGAAATCTGTATCTAAAGAAAATCATTTTGAGAGCTCAGTGGAGGATGATTAAAAGAAAGGGGAAATTGAAGTGAAGGTTGGAATCAGGATGATAGCTATATGAGGGAAAAGGGGGGAAGTACAAAAGAAAGAGGAAGAGAAGATTGGCAATTGTTCTAAGATGGGAACACTGAGGAAATAGAAAAAAGTCAAGAATTACTCTTAAGGATGAATGGTTTTTGGATTATCTTTGGTGTTCTTTCCCTCCATTAGTAGAAATAATTGAAAATTGGTTGCATTTCCTTATTGTTTTCTCATAAAAATATGTTTAAAAGGTCAGAAAATTTAAAAAGATTTCACAAAGAATTAGGTCTCTCAGATGAATTTAATTAAAGAAAATTTTACTGAATGTTTTTCCCATTGTACGTCAAAGTTAGGAATATTTACATATATATATGTATACACACACGTGTGTGTGTATTTTTGTGTCTATAAAAAGACAGCAGAGCTCCAGATATGGAAACTAACTTAACAATGAATACAATTCAGCCTTTCTGATGTAATGGGATGAGAACTAGACAGAATTAGGATGACCTGAGCTTCTAAATACAAGTCAACTACTGAATAGTTATTTACTTCTAAGCCATTTAAATTTTATAAGCCTCAGTTTCCTCATCTGTAAAATGGAGTACCTAGACTAGGTGATCATCAAGTTTCCCTCTGGGTTTAATAAAAGAGAAGGTCAAATGCCCTTTCAGACAATTAGGAATTGTTTAGGTGACATGGTAGATAGAGTGCTGGCCCTGGAGTTAGTAGGACCTAAATTCAAATCCAGCCTCAAACACTGGTAGTTGTGTGACCCTGGGAACCTGTTTGCTGTAGTTTCCTTATCTTTCAGATGAGCTGAAAAAGCAAATGGCAAACTACTCCAGTATCTCTGCCATAAATGGGGTCATGGATAGTTGGACAGGACTGATACAATTCAATTACAATACGAATAATAAACTATTTCACTTTTTGGGTCTCAGTTTCCCCATCTGTAAAATGAGACGATTGGACTCAGCAACTTGAAGGGCTAAATATGTGAACTTAAAACTGCTCAGGAAGGAGGTAGAATAACATCCTAATACATCTTTGGTTAAATTTATTTTGCCATTATAATTCTGAAAGGAAGCATCTTCCTGTCCTGCAAGTCTTTGCTAACCAATTGAAAATTCTGACCAGTTATTATTGATTAGAAAGTATCATGTATCACATCAGAGGAATATTCCTAAAATATCAGGAAATCTTATTTAAAAAATATGGAAGTGGACTCGATGACTTCTGGGTAACATCTATGAAAGTGGATGGAGATATTTTATCTACTGTGAAAAGTCCAAGTACATAAAAGCCCTGGACCAACCAACTGGCCTTGAACTTTGACCCTTTTCTATATTCTCTGAAACACTGGGGAGCTAGAAAGGGAGCCAGTACTGATCAGTTAGAGACAAGGGTCTCCCTTACTTTCTTTGATGTTCCATTAAAAGTCAGCTCTTCCCATCCTCACTAAGGCATCCTTATGTCTACTTATGTCTCCAGGGGCAACAAGCAACTATATATAGATGTAGTCTTCAAAGACATTCAGGAGGGAGAATGGGACTTGATTCAAAATTGACCTTATCCCTAGCTTTTCTCCTCATTTATTACTAACAGATTAGTATTGTCTCAATCTTAGTAGGTTGGCTCCCGCCAAGATGAAGTGCAGAGAAGTTGGCATTGGTACAGGGAGTTTTCACACTGGAACCTTTGTAGTGTTAAAATCATAGAAAAATCACATATTTAAAGGTAGAAAGAACCTTAGAACTCATCCTGGCCAGTATCCTCTCGTTTTATTTTATGGATGAGGAAAATAGAACCCAGAGAAGGTAAGTCACTTTTCTCATCACCAAGGGAGACAAAACCAAGTCTCGTTCCCCTGGTTCTAAATACAACAAGATCTTTCCATCATATAAAATTGCTCCTTACTTTTATTGATGCACTTCAAGACTGAGCTGGATTCTGGAGAGCCATTGTGGTTAATCATTAAAGAAGTTTTAATCTGGCTATCTAAGATGAAAAATGCTATTTTCAAAATTGATGGCCATTCTGAATTACATCTAAAAATCGTGTACTCTTGTATATTTCACAAATTGCTTCATTCTACCACAGTTGACCTGGGTAGGTAGAATAAAGGAGGGCATCAAGCATTAAATCACTAAACATTCTTAAGCCTACTGTGCGCCAGACGTCGTGTTAAATGCTGGGGAGAGGAAAACAAAAATAAAACAATGTCTTCTTTCAAGGGGAATTCTTGGCAGGGATTTGCTGGTAAATGTTTAACAACTGGTTCACTGATGGTGGGGTGTATGAGTATGACACATTTTTAATTTTACTCAGCATTATTAATATTTTTCTATCACTTTATTAAGTCTATATAATCAGCAAATCAATCAGTCAAACCCTGACTTGTAGTGCTTACCTTAGTGTAAGGGTTCACACTGAAAATTTAATCATCAGATCTCGATAGCTATTTCTAACCTATCCCTTATTTTAAGGCAAAAATGGTCAGTCCTTCCCATCATCTAAGATAAACAAACTCCATGCAAAAAACGATGTTAAGGAAGTCCCACCCATTACAAGGCTTTTCAGGGCCCCAAAGTTCAGTCTTTCCTTTTGCATATCCTTATCTTTGTTAAATATTGTCTCTCCAGCTCTTTGTGGGCAGAGATGCTCATTTTTTTGCTTTTTTTCTCACCAGACTTAGTACATAGTGGGTGCTAAATAAATGCTTTTTGATTTAAGACTAAGTGATCAGAATCAGATAAACAAGCTCCTAGATCCAGGTCTGGACGGAACTGCAGAAGCCATCTGGCAGATTCTTTTTACTTTACAGATGGGGAAACTGAGGCCCATAGAGATGAAGCGATCAAACACCTTCCCTCTGTAGACCTCAGCTTTCTCACCTGAAAAAATGATCCTACGTATGTCATGAAAAGAACTTCTGTGGAAATCCCATCTGCCAATGCAGATTGCACCCCTTCTGCACCTTAGAGAGCCCTCCGGGCAGTGAGAGGGGAAATGTGCCAGGGGTGAGTTCTCCTGCCCCAGAGACCGATCCTCTGTGGTCGTCTCCACCGCTGCCTCTCAAGTCCCTTTCCAATCTTTGCTTGGCAATCTACTTCGTGCTATTCTGTAATGTTTTCCAACACTTGAAAGTAGAAACAGCGCTCGGGGCATGTGTCTCTTGGCAAGAAGGGTTTGTTCCCTCGCACATCCCACCACCTTGCCACATTGGTGGGCTGGTGGGTGGCGGAGGGGCAGTATTGACTTGTAACCCTGGAAACAAAAGCAATTCCGAATCCGACTGTGTCGGCTCCTCAGTCATCGGGGTTCGGGGGCGTAGCTGCGAGTTACATTCTGTCTGAACAAAAAATAATAATAATAAATTAAATGGCATTCAGGAAAAATAACCAAAGGCATTAAATAGCTAACACTTTATTTAACCTCCCTCCCAGATCCTTGCTTAGCTGTATTATTTCTGCTCTGCCAACCCTTCTGCCGAGGCTGCTACTTACTCAACACCCCTAAAGTAAAAGCCTTTGCATTTTTAATTTGTACAACACTTTAAAAATATAACCATACACGAGATCAGCTGCTGGGAGTCGAAGACCGCCAAAGAACTTGCTTGATTCAAAACATCCCCTCCTCTCCCTCCCCCTGCTCCCCAGCCCGAAATCCCTATCATTAGTCACAAGGAAAGAGCTGCAGTAGAAGGGAAACATACATTTCAAATGGATTAAAGCCTGCTCGGTGGAAAGGGTTGTTAGCACAGCAGCAGATCACAATGACCTCAGTGCAAGTCAACAAACGTCTATAAAAAGCCTTCCAGGTTGCGGGCCCAGTGGTCAGCGCCAGACCCCAAGCTCAGGCAGAATGCTGTTGGATTTGGCTTTTTTTTAAATCTTTGATGAAAATCTCGCTTCTGAGCGCCCTCCCTGTGTGTTTTGGGTAAGCCATGTCATTTCCATGGGCCTTGATTTCCTCTGTTGTAAATGGACAGGGTAAAAATAGAGGAACCTTCCAAGTTCTGGATCTGTGATTATTATTTTTTTAAATGCCATCCCTATGGTCAATAGTCCCTGGTGGATATTCAGCAAGGGTCATTTGGGCCACTAGGTGGCGCCATAGTGCACAGAGCTCTGGGCTTGGAATTGGATCCACCCAGCCTCAAGGGTTCAAATCCAGCCCCAGACACCTGAGAGCTGTGTGACCCTGAGCAAGTCATTGAACCCTGTTGGCCTCAGTTTCCTTATTTGTGAAAATGAAGTGGAGAAGAAAATGGCAAAATACTTCTATTTTTTGCGAAGAAAATTCCAAAAGGGGTCAAGGACAAGAAGGCATACCTGAAACTGTAATGCTGGAGAAACTGAGGCAAGAAAGAGATTAGAGAGTTTTTAATATTTTATTTGGATTTCTGAGAGGGAGAGATTTTCCTGGGACGAAAAGGATTCATTTTTGGTCTCAGGGCTGAATCAGACTTGCATCTCAAAGAATCCAGTAGCCAATGTGAGTTTCCCATGAAATATATATATACATACGTGACTCTAAGCTCAGGTAGTAGACAAAGGTGGGGGGTGGGAGCTGGGGGGGTGGAGTCCAAACTGGTGATCGGGAATTTCCAAGAAATGGACCATTAATCCAGTTCTGACAGGTTAGGGGATAGGACCATAAATTCTTACAAATTGGGAGGACTTAGGAGGGGTCCAACTAGAGCCAGGAAGTCTGAAAATTAGAGATATAGAGGATACCAATTAGGTGTCTGAGATAGGCCATCTGGAGTCTTATCTTTTGAAATGTCAGATCTCCACAGCCCTAATTATCTCAGTCCTAAGGAGCAGAAAAGCAGGGTTGCAACTAGGGGGATTGAGGCAGAACGATTCAAGGAACTGAGGCAGAACAAATTAGGGAAACCGAAGCAGGACAATAAGGGAAACTGAGGCAGGACAATGTAGGGAAACCGAGGCAGAACAATAAAAGGGAACTGTGGCACAACAAAACAACTCTACAATAACAACAGAAATGTCATTTGATCCTCACAGAAACCCTATGAGATCAGTAATATTGTGTCCATGATGAAACCAAGACTGAGAGAAATAAAATGACTGGCTCAGGTCAAGTGTCTAAGGCTGGATTTGAACCCAGTCATTTGTGCCTAAGCTCCTGGGAAGGACATGTTGCCCCTGCTTTCTTTCCTCTCACTCCCTTCTTAACGCTTTGCAATCTAATTTACCCTTCATTGTTCAACCTCAGTTTTCCTTCCAAGTTTACCAGTGATCTCTTAATTGCCTCCTCCAATGATTTCTTCTCAGTCTTTTTCGACATTACGGCTCATCCCCCTCTCCTTGAATCTGGATCTAAGTTTCCATGACACTACTCTAAACCGGTTCACTGGACCATGCCTCAAGAGGATTTGTTGGCTTGTCAGCCAGGTCATGCTGGCTAACTGGGAGTGCCCTCAAGCTCTCATCTCTTCCTCTTTTGTACTATTTCGCGTGGCTTTCTCATCAGCTTTCATGGAATTACTTCCCTCTATGCTGATGATTCTCAAATTTATACGGCTCTAATTTCTCTCCCAACGTACAATCTTACTTCTCCATCTTATTAGTGGACATTTCAAACTGAGTGCTCCAAGACAGCTTAAACTCAACCTGTCAAAAAACAAAAATGAATTCATTCCTCTAAAGTCCTTCCCTCTTCTTAACATTCCTATTGCTATTGTGTGGTTCAGAAATGGGGAGGGGTCACCATTTAATAAAAGAGCTGGAGAACTCTCTAGAAGCAAAGCAAAGTTTATCACACATTCTCTCCCGAAGGGCGTCCCATCCACCTATCAAAGGGAGGAAGCACCATTGGGGCAGGGTCAACACTTTTAATCCCTAACCCAAATACCCCCTCCCACCACTGAACCTCATCCTTATTGGCTGAGGATCTTACATTCTAAACGAGGGGACTACCCAGGAAATTGAACTTGACCAATAAGTACATACTTGCCCATATTTGACTGAAATAGGGAGATGCAGATGTCATGGGAGGATAGCAGGAAGAGGATGTAAGTATGCCCTTGACTCAGTGCTTAAAGTCCTTCATGCCTATTCAAACTCTGAAATAGATGAAGCCTTACTCAATTTTTACAACTGTCTTGAAAGAGCTCACCTCATCTTGTTCACTATCAAGGAAACAATAGTTTGCAATCTAGCTGTCACCCAGCTTTCTCACTCTTCATATCCAAAATTCATCAAGTTCTGTTGACTTTATCTGTAACATTTCTTATAAACACCTCTTCTCTCCTCTGGTAGCCACCCTTGGACGTGACCACTACATTTCATACTAGTACTATTACAATAATTTCCTGGTGGGACGTGGCCACTACATTTCATACTAGTACTATTACAATAATTTCCTGGTGAGTCTTTCTCTCATAAATCTATCCCCATTACTGCAATCCTCCCCTCAGTTTTGAGCAATTTTCCCAAAGCTTAGATTTGACCATGCTACTCTCCTGCTCAAACAACTCCAATGGCTCCCTCTCACCTCTAAGATCAAATACAAAATCTTTTGCATTCAAAAGTCCTTACTTTTCTGAACTCCCTTATATTTCCAGCCTTTTTATACTTTACATCCATTTCACATACATATTTTATGATCCAGGAAAATTGGTTCCCTAGTTGCTCCTCAAATAATACTCTTCTACTCACAGCAACCATTTTTATTTAGTTTCTTAGTTATTGGTGTAATACTAGCACCTATGTCTAAGAGTTGTTGTGGGGATCAAATGATATCTTTGTAGAATTCTTAGTATAGTGCCTGACACATAGTAGGTACTTTAAAAATGTCTTGATCCCATCTTCTTTCCTTTCTAAAGAAAAGAATTGTAGGCAGGCAGATTTCGACTCAATAGGAGAAATTTTTAATGATCACAATGAGCCAAAAGATATTGGGATGGCTTGGTGGGGTGATAAGTTCTTAGTCCTAGAAAGCTTTTGTTTAGGTGGGGCAAGGCAAGGTGGAACACTCAGTTTGAAATGTCCATTAGATAAGAGGGAGAACTAAGATTGGAGACTGGGAGAGAAATTAGAGCCAGATAGATTTGAGAATCATCAGCATATTGGGAAGTCATTTTATGGTAACTCTAATGAAGAAAGGATGGAATTACATGATATCTGAGGCTCTTTCTAATGCTGACATCCTCTGACTCTATAAGAAGGTCTACATGAATCCATGCAGTTTTCCAGCATGTGCTGAGAAAAGATTATAGTATGGAAATGTAAAGGAAATGCAGGTCTGCAGACGAGGCTCCAGGGTGTTATTGTGTCCTCTATTAGCTCTTATATAAAGAAAATCATTCAGCCCATATTCTAGCCACCTTTTTCATTGTTAATGGCCATTATTCCCCCTTCGTGTACTGGGTGTTCCAGCCAAACTAACCTATTTGCTGTTTATCATACCCAACATCCATCGTCTGTTACCTTACATTTGCTCTCTAGCAGTCCCTCATGTCTTCTTGGAATCATTAGCTCCTGTAAAAGCTCAATTTGAACCCTATTTTGGAAACAAGACCTGCTCTGATTTCCCCTTCCTTTGGGCCAAAATGCTTCAAAAGAACCAGACCTTTAGAACTTCTTCTGCCAATGCAGCCTGGTATGACTGTAACAGTCTTAGAGATTTGTTTGGGGCCTGGAAGTTTGGTGACTTGTCTGAGTCCTACAGCAAGGACTTGAACCTGATTCCAAATCCTACTCTCCATTATAGGATGCTGCCTCTCCTGTTTTGGGCATTGCTCACATAGAATATGGCAAAGTAAATAGAAGGATGAACAAGTTCCTTCATCCCTTAGTGACTGAGGCAACCTTCTGAGAGCATAGATTGCCAAGGAAGTGCTGACTCAGAGTTCCATAGAATGATGTCCCTTTGGCTAGATTTCATATGTACTTATTAGTGTACCAGATTGGGCATCTAGGGGTTGACATGGATAGCGCACTGTGTATGGAATCAGGAAAACTCATCTTCATGAGTTCAAAACCAGACTTAAACACTTAGCAGCTGGGTGATGTTGGGCAAGTCACTTAACCCTATTTTCCTCAGTTTCCTCATGTGAAAAAGTGAGCTGGAGAAGGAAATGACAAATCATTACAGTATCTTTGCTAAAAAGTGTTTTTAAATGAGTCATAAAGAGTTGGAAAAAACTGAAAAATGACTACACAACAATAACAAATACCTATATTTCCCCAAAATGAAACATAAATTTGTTGAGGGAAGGGATTGTTTCATTTTGTCTTCATGTCTACAGTGACTAAGAGTGCCCAGCACATAGTAGGTCCTTAATGAATTGTGATGGTAATAATTCATATTGATTATAGAAATGTAGCCATGGGTTAAAATCATCTCCACCCACCCAGATAAGTTACTGGAAAAGAAGCAGTTTGATGTAGGGAATAGAGGAATCAGGAAGCACTGGGTGTGAATCCTACCTCTGACAGGTAAATCACTTAACTATTCTAGGCCTCATTTTCTTGTCCTAAAAATGCCAGGATGTTCGATCTGGGCCCTATAGGCCTCTTACAGCCATTGTCCTTTGATCAAGCTGGAAAGAGCTGGCCAAAATGTTCAAATTGGGTATCTCTGCCAGGACCAGTCATTGCAATTGGAAGGGGGAAAAAACTCATAATAGGTTCTTTCAGATTGAACAAATATGATCCCAGTGAGGGCAGACCCTGGATTTTGCCTCCTTTTTTAGTTTTTATACCTGGCTACCTGAGCATGATGGGAAAGTGCAATCTCCCTAGCAACTTCAGATCAAATGATTTTTTTTTTCATAAGGAAAACTGATTCTCAGCTTAATAAAGAGAGAAGGCAAAAGTTTTCCCACAGAGACAGGTGCTAACCCTGATACCCCAAACTGGCAATCAGCTCACAGGGACAATCTTTCAGAAGAGACTCTAGGGCCATACCATTTTCATAACTTTTATTTGAAATCAGATTCCTATTTATGATCCCAGAGGCCTCTGCTTCCTTAAAAAAAGCAACCATAACAAGAAAATAGCTGATGCATTTTCAGACCAAAAGGATCCAATCTCTTGTGTTTCCTACTACCCAAAGCTGGCCTGGTGTCCACTTCTCTTTCTGAACAACTTAAAAATTAACCTATAAATCTCCTTTCTTTTTCCTACCTCCAAAGCCAATTTCATCCTTTTGAAACCTCTTTGTTCCATGAACCACAAAGTCTTGCACTGCCTGGAATATAGTAGGTGCTTAATGAATATTTATTGATTTGTAATTGAACTGATGTCCCAAATCATTTCTTCTCAAACAGTTATTCTAATCCACCCTCACCAAACTCTTCACACTTTTCTTCAGTAGCTCCTAGAGCTGTATGGAGACAAAGAGAAACATCAAACTTTGCAGTGGGAATATCTAGAAAACTCCACAGAAACCAAAGTTGATCAATTTAAATTTGAAAAAAGTGTTTTCCACATATTGGAGTATGTGGTCACGGCACTTCTGTTTGCATTAATATCTCCAACAACAAGATGGGTATTTAGGGGGCCATAGTGAATAGAGTTGGAATCAGGAAAACCTGAGTTCAAATCCTAGCTGGGTGATCCAGGGCATCTGGATCTGTCTGCCTTAGTTTCCTTTTCTTTAAAATAAAAATAATAATAGCATCTATCTCCCAGGATTATTTTGAGGATAAAGCAAGACAGTTTTTGTAAAGTTCTTTGTAAATCTTAAAAGTCCTCTATTAATATTAAATACAATGATGGTGATGATGCTTTAGCTGTGTTTGGAAGGAAGAAAGAGATTCTGTGAAGCAGGAGTAATGAAAGAGTACATTCTATGTATGAGGGAGCATTAGAACAAAAGAATGGAGCTGGGAATGAAGGCTTCCAGGAAGGGAGAATGTGACCAATCTGTCATGAAGTGGAAATATACTTTTGTGTTAGTTTGACATAAAGGGCTTATAATCTCTTGGGGGATATAGAATGAGCTCAGATGAGCTGCAATACGGTCAGATAAGCAGACTGACTTCAGAATCAGAGGCCTTGGATTTGGGCCCTGCTCCTGATGTGTATAATTGTGGGCCCTTAGCCTCGTTGGGCCTCAGTTCTTTAGCTGTAAAATGAGAAACTCTGGATTAACATTAAAACTCTGGGCCTCCTTTTCGTTCTAGGTCTAACTTCTTATGATCCCCTGAGACTCAGGAAGGAGGGAAGCTCAATAGGGAAATGTCACCAAAATTATAAAACAAATTTTTTCATAGAAGAGTTTGCAAAGATTTTTACATATATTATTTTTAGCAGGTGATCATGAGGAGTGCTATCTCCAAGTCACAGATGAAAAAAACTGAGGCAAAGAGGTAAAGTGTGCTCATATTTAGGATGAATTTAAAACTGATTTGGGAGTGAGTGGGATTTAAGTTTAAATTCTGCTTCTGACTCTTACTACTTGTATGACCTCAGGAAAATCGATGAACTTTCCCCAGTCTCAATTTCTCATCTGAAAAATTTGTGGCTCAGGACAAGATGTTCTTGATTTATGATTTTGAATCTAGACATGTCTGGTAAAGAAAGCAAGGGCAGTGACTAAGAGATTTAGTAGAATGACATTCGTTCACCCAAGTGGGGGGCCAATGCCATCAGTTAATTGGCCCAAGACAAAATTAAGATCCAAGATGGCAGCCAAGAGTCTAGAGTCAATCCAGGCCTCAATACTAGGAAATGTGGAAGAAGCCTTGGGATAGTGTCATAAACTCTAGGAATGGGTCAATTTTTCTGCTAATTTGTTTATGTGACCTTTCTAAGTCACATCCCCTCACTAGGCTGCTGCTTTCTTGTCTCTAAAATGGAGAATTTGTACCAGATTAGGAATTCTTAACCTATTTGAGCCAGACTTTTTCTTTCATCAGACACTCTTTGCAGTACAGGGAAGTCTAAGGGAAGCCTTCTCAGAATAATGTTGGTTTGTTTTTAATGCACAAAATAAAATACATTGGATTAAAAGGAAATAAATTATATTGAAATAAAGATGTGATTTACTTCTTTTTTCCATTCAAGTTCACAGACCCCCCTGAAAATCTACCCCAAGAAATGAATATAAACTGCTTGCATTTTTGTTTTTCTTCCCGGGTTATTTCTACCTTCTGAATCCAATTCTCTCTGTGCAACAAGAGAACTGTTCGGTTCTGCATACATATATTGTATCTAGGATATACTGTAACCTATCTAACATGTAAAGGATTGCTTGCCATCTGGGGGAGGGGGTGGAGGGAGGAAGGGGGAAAATCGGAACAGAAGTGAATGCAAGGGATAATGCTGTAAAAAATTACCCTGGCATGGGTTCTGTCAATAAAAAGTTATTAAAAAAAAAAAAAAAAGAAAATCTACCCCGAGATCCAGAGATGTGACTCCCAGGGTACGATCTCCTGTCCTAGAAAATCCTTCAAGGTCTCTTCCAGCCTTGATATTCTCGGGTTGATTGCCAAATCAACTGAGGCAGATGAACCAGAGGCCCAACTCCTTTGGAAAATGGCACCGGCCAAGGAGAGGAGTGCTCAAGCTTGCTCATCTTGGGAGGCAGAAATGGACAAATTAAGGGTTTGATTTTATTTCTGTATTTCTATGGTCACTTTATAGAATGAGCTTGATGATTCCAGGACTGAAGAAGGCTTTTAATTCCCCCCATTTACTTTTCCTGCTATTCAAAACTGCTGCCACCGTGTAAAGAAATGGTACTTCCATTATAACCTCCCGTTCCAAACAGCTAGACCTAGGAATGGATGGCTGAGAGCAAGAGAGAGCTCAGCATGGTTATATTCAGCGATCGTTAGGAGGTCAGGGGAGCAGGCAGGGAGCTGTCTGGACAGCGATCAAATTGAATAAGAGAACATTAACTACCTGTGTTCCTCCTTACCTATCTGCTCTTCTGAATAGCTGATCTTTGCTGCTTTCTCATATTGCTTGCCTCAGTAGGATGCCAAAGAGTAAGCCTCGGTGTCTTAGCCAGATCGCCGGCTGCAGGCTCCAAGGCCGAAGGAGGGCCGGAACGTGTTTCGTTTATGCCTTTTTTTGGAGGGGTTGTTTTTGTTTTTTTTAATGATGTCCCTGCCAGAGAGAAGATGGCCCTGAGGATATTTATTAATGTCTTTCGGATGATGTAGGAATGCTTACAAATACCATGTAATTTCTCTTCACCTGTGAGGTAAAATGAGCATTAGGTCGGTGAACTCTGTCACATCATTGGTAAATATCCAGGACACAGCTGATGTCTGAGAACCTCCTGAAGGGATCTGGGATTAGATCACCCTGTGAGAGAGAACCACTCAGCTGAGGAAGAGGAAATTCTCTCCCCCACTGAGCTCATTACAGTACAAGTTAGACAGAATATATTAACACCTTGGAGAACTCTTTGGAGAGGAACTGCACTGTAAGGAAGGAAAAATGCTTCTCCTTTCTCTCTTGGAATACTCGGCTTTTATAAGCCTAGTGTGCATGACATCAACATGGGAGAGTGAGTGTGTGTGTGTGTGTGTGTGTGTGAGCTCCCATGTTAAATAACCCCTCAAATCACACAGAGCCAGCCTGCTGTGGATAGTTCCCATCTTTAACCCACTTGACATAAAAAGGGGATCAGCCACATGAAAGGAAATCTCCCATAGGCTCTCTGAGCTGAACTTAACCAGCAAACCGCCCTTAGCCCCATAGCTGATGGACCGTTGTCTCTGTGCTCATGCCCCAATCAGGGCATTTCCCACGCTTTCTGCTTTAGCCATCCATCCCCTTGTTCTTGATGGGGTAGCCTGATGCACACAAGGTGATTCTGGACTCAAAGCTGGAAGAGACCTTCAAGCTTATCAGGCCTTTCTCAATCATTTCACATAAGATCACAGACTTACAGTTAGAGGGATATGTTATGGAGCAACCTGGTCCAACTCCCCCTGAAGAATTTCAGGTGACTTGTCCAAGAACAAACTGGTATTAAGTGTCATAGCAGCCCCAGGAATTGAAGTTGCTTTCCTAAGGTAACACAGATGGTAATCATTAGATTCAAATGCAGGATCTCTGGTTTCAAAGCCAGGGTTCTTTCCACTCAACTATCCCACCTCATGTGATAATAGAACCACAAATCTAGAGCTGGAAAGAATTTTGGTTATTTTTTCATGTAATTTATTTACAAAAAGGGAAACCGAGTCCACTCAGATAAATCTGTTTTCTCAAAGGTATTAATTATTAGAGGAAACTGAGGCCCAAAGAGGGAGAGTAATTTACCTTTATTGTTGTTTAGTCATTTTTCAATCATCTCTGACTCTCTGTGACCCAATTTGAGGTTTTCTTAACAGAGATACTGTTTGCCATTTTCTTCTCCAGCTCATTTTACAGATGAGGAAACTGAGGCAAACAGGGTGAAGTGACTTGACCAGGGTCACACAACTAGTAAATATCTGAGAGCTCAGGAGGTTCCTGACTAAACTGGGCACTGCAGTGCCACCTGGTTGTTAATGCCCCTTCATATAACAGAATATAAGCTTATTCAGGATGGGGGTCATTTCTCTTTTGTCTTTGTATCTCCAGTGCTTAGGAAAGGACTTGACATACAGAAAGAACATAATAAATGCTTACTGGTTATGGAGTGAAATTTGGGCTCAAATCCATCCTTTGACACCACACTGGCTTTGTGTTGGGGGGGAGGTCAATTAACCTCTCACTGTCCCAGGCAGCTCTTTAAGATCCAAGTTACAGACCTTTGCTTCTCTGTGTCAGCACAAGGAGTTTCCAATTCTCTTCACTAATGAATTCACAAACATGGACTCCCCCTCCTCAAAATAAAAAACAAGAAAATGAGGGTGAGTCGGCAACCCCCTTCACCATGAAATGCATCGGCATTAGCACCCACATTTCACGTAAGAAGTCATCCTGGCTGTGGGACGGAAGCTCCGTGAGGACAGGGAATATGAACCTTGTTGTTGGCCCCCGGGGCCAAGTACTCAATAAATACATATTGAAGCAGATGAGCATCCCCCCTCCCGCTCTCCATTTAGTGTTATACGTTTGGACAGCAGAGAAAGGGGACGGTGGGGAGAGCACAGCTGTTTTTAATTGATAAGGGGCTCAGAAACCCTCTGTGCCTCTTCCATTCACTCCCAGGGTTAAACATGCCTTATTTATAATAGCCTAGAGAGTTGACATTTCCTTTGTTGATAATAAGATGACTTGGAATGAAGCTCTGTTACTAAAGGAGGCTCCCTCAGAGTCAAAGCACTCATCCAGCCAGAACTGTCCACCCTCTTTCTGTCCCCTTTGCTTTGTCTCCAGCAGCCCTCCCCTGTAACGCAGCGGGCTGCCATTCTCTGGACAGCAAGAATAAACTGCTGCCATCAGTGATGTCATCTCCCTTCTGCTGCAGCTACTAGGATAGGAGAAAGCCCAGAAAAGTGGGCGGAGGAGGGGGGTAGAGCTCAAAAGCTCATAGGATTTAAAGCTGGAAGGGAAGGGTCCTTAGGATTATCTCATTTAATCCCCTCCTTTTAGAGATAAGGGAACTGGGTTGACATGGCATACATCAGTTGTCCCTTTCTAATCAGATGTAATATCAGCTGGCATTTATATAGATTTTAAGTTTTCTTTACAATAGCCCTGGGAAGTAAGTGGTTATTATTCCAATTTTAGAGATGAGGAAACTGAGTCAGACAGAGGTTCAGTGATTCACCGACAATCAGTAACATAATAAGTATTTGAGACTCAGGTTGTCCCGATTCCAAATCCGGTATTCTATCTGGTAAATAATGGAGTGGCCCGAACAGCAGCAAATATCTGTGTAGCAATCAGAAATCAAAAATCACTTTCTATATGTGATCTTATTTGATCAATGATCTTTTGCCGGTCTAGCCAGTTACCCCCTCTTACTTGGGGACTCAACTTCCCATGTTCTGTGATTGGTCTCTACTTTCACAGTAATCCTAGAAGCTTCCTGGATGGGAGAGAACTCAACTTGTGGCCAAAAGAAGAAAGATTTGGCAAAAGAATTGAATGTGTTTGATGAGTGAGAGTGAGGAGCTAGGGAGAAAAATATTCCAAGCATAGGTGACTGAAAGGCTGGAAGTATCTTCAACAGTGATTGGAAAGTTTGGAAGATGGGAGTATTAGGAGAGAAGGAAAAGAAATTCCAGTGTGAAGATGCTGATCATGAGATGTCTAGGGGATACCAGGATGTGAAAGGGTCTAGTAATTAATTATAATTAATGATGTGGCATAGGAACTCAAGAGAGAGACTGGGACTAGATCTGTGGTGATCATTACGTATATTATTGACAGTTAGATGGCTTAGTGGTCCGTGCTATACCTGGAATCATGAAGAACTGTGTTTAAATTCTTCCTCAGATATGTGCTATCTGTGTAACCTTGCTTGGAAAAGATACTTCATTTTCTTCAGCCCTAGTTTCCTCATTGTAAATGAAGGATAATTAAAGTACCCACTTCACAGGGAGGATAAAATACATGTAAAGTGTCCTGTAAATCTTAAAATAGCAGATTACTAGTAGCACTAGTAATAATAATAGTGGTAAAAGTAGTAGTAGCAGTAATATAGTAGAAGTAGTAGTAGTAGTAGTGATAGTAATAGTAAGTTAGGGGGGTGTCTACCCCAAGCATGGGAAGACTTTCCCTGGTGGAATGGGTGGATGAGTGGCCATGAAGGCAGCTGGAGCATTTGCTGTGGAGCTCTTAAAACTTGCTCAGATATCAAAGACACCAAGGTCATCCACTGCATCCCAGGCTTCTTTACTTCTGTCCTGTCTTTGGATCTTTAATGAGTCCAGAAGAAAGAATAAGGCTAATAACTCTTCTCACTTAAATCTAATTCACCCCCAAGTCAAGACATTGCCTGTGATGTCAATGGACTTCTTTGAAAAATAAGGATGAATAATGTAATTGTAATTGAAGGAAGGGAGAGCTAGGGAACGCCACAGTGCTGGGCCTAGTGTCAGGAAGACTCATCTTCCTGAGTTCAAACTTGGCCTTAGATACTTATAAGCAGTGTGAACCTGGGCAAGTCACTTCACCCTGCTTACCTAAGTTTCCTCATATGTAAAATGAGCTGGAGAAGGAAATGGCAAACCACTCCAGTATCTCTGCCAAGAAAATCCCAAATAGAGGAGTGAAAAATTGGACAAGACTGAACAAGTTGAAGGAAATGCTAAATTTCAGTTAGTGAAAATAAAGATGTGATTTTTTTTCTCATCCAAATTCACAGATTCCCTGAAATCTATACATAGACTATGGATCCTATGTTATAAACCCTTAGCTTAGATCTCAGCCAGGATATGAGCCAGTATGCCCAGGTGATGCTCTAAGCAGCCTCATGATTGGTTCATGCTGGTCGGCTCTATGTCTAGGGGTACCAAACCACTGAAGCCACGAACTCAAGCCTGACAAAGGTACCGGTTCCTCCATCCTTTCTCCAGGTCCGCCAGTTAAAGGGATGGTATAGATCAGAGGTGTCAGCTGTAGCTATGGGGATCACTCACCTGCGTGTAAGGATCTCTGGGGGCTACATCTTGACCATGAAATCCGCACAAGTTTATATATTTCTTTTTCCACTAATACATCAACACATTCAAATCAATAAAAATGACAGTTTAATCTGGTTTGGATCACACCCGAGAGTGTTTGATAGCTCTGATGTAGAAAATCAAAGCCACGGGCTGGGGAATTACCTCGGAAGCCAACTTCACCTGAGTCTAGAGGGCATGCTCTTGCCAGGGTGGTCTTGACCTTTGCTTAAATACCCCAATCTGTTGGACAAACTAGGCTTCCTAAATAGACTCCATTAGGCTCCAGGAAAAACCCAGGGGATATAATGCCTGTTTTGCAAATTGATGCTAATTCATCTGCCAGCCTCCGGGAGATGGTGAATTTACAGATCTGTTCCTTCCCTCATTGGAAGACGCCACAGTCCTTCTTGGGCCATGTCTGGCAATCAAGCTGCATGAGGTTAATGAAACATGAATTCATGCAGAGAGACTCCCCACCTTATTGAGATATTTATCAAAAGATCCAGATGTTCAGGTCACGAATGGTCTTCACGTTGTGCGGAATTCTATTGGTGCCCCGAGTTTCCGTCGCCTAGTCCAAGTCTCTTTGCTAATTTCCTGGGAAGACAACATGAAGAAGAGGGAAGAACTCCAGGCTGAGGAGGAAACTTGGTGAACCGGCCCCTGCTTGGCTAATTAGCTGTGTAACTGTCCAAAGATGGCTTGCTCCTCTGAGCCAACGTGGAGGGGGAGATAAAAACGTGGGCCTTCGAGGGGCTTTCTAGCTTCAGTTCTGGGATTAAAAATAAAGGAGAGACAGCTAGGAGAATGGATGGAGAGCTGGCTGTGGGGTCAGGGAGAGGGTAAGATCATTTGTTCTTACTAGGTGCCAGCCACTGTCTAAAACTAAAGCTGGGGACAAAAAGAGAGGGCAGGGGAGGGGGTCGGAGGGAAACAACGTAACTTAGCTTAAGAGCGATCCCCAAGGTAAACTGAGAAAGAATCCTAGAATGTCGGAGCCAGTAGGAAAAAGTCTGCTTGTCCGATGCCTTCCTTGGACAGGGCAGGGAATGGAGATAAAGCCCCACCCTGAGCTGACTTAGAACCATAACTGAGTCTCTCCTGATTCCTGCCCCCATCCTTTCCACCCTGCCCCCTCCTTCTTGCTTCCTATCAAATGCCTTATTTGAAAGAGATGAGAGATTCTGAAATCTCTCCAATCTTTCTTCCAAGACACCTTCCAAGCTCCTTCTATTACTCCCTCCCTCATCCCACCCCCTTCTCTCTTCTTCAGAAACATGGAATACACATTCTGGAATATGCCGGGGTCTCAAATAGGAATGATTTACTTCTTTTTGTATCACGGCTCCCTTTGTCAGTGACTCGAAGCCTATGGACCATTTCTGAAGATTTGTCCTAATTCGTAATTGAAGGAAATGCTATATTTAATTAGAGGTCAACACATTATTATATATTACATTATATATTATGCATATATTATATTTTATATCTAGTCTGTAGCACATATTATATATAGTATATAGCACATATAATATGTATATAACAATAGATTTATGTGTGTTTATCTACAGATATAGATATATGTGTGCTCCTTTCCAAGTTTATGGACACCCCAAAATCTCCTCACTGATCTGGCTAAGAACACTAAGTCAGAGGGAAGTCATGGCCAACACTTATTTTATGGATAATAAATCTGAGCAGCAGAGAGAGAGGAGGCTGTGAATGGCACTCCATTGAGACTGGACTCCACTATCCTCCCTAGCATCCCAGACCCCTACTCTTCCCATGATGCTATTTAGCTTGCCTCTAGCTCCACACATAGATAAAGGAGAGGGAAGGCACCTTCAGTGGTTAAACAGAAGATGTAAATTTGATGCCCTAACTCTCATAATCTGCAGTGGGATTTGATCGTCCATATCTGATTATCCATATCTGAGCTGAAGAGCTAGGCCAGATCAGAGGCTAAGCTCTGTCTCTACAGCTGAGTTTCCAGCGTGTCCTATTCCCCCTCCTCAAAAAAGACACTCAGCTGTCCTCCCACCTCCCTTCCTCCCCCCCTCTTCTGACCAAGCTCCCTTGTAAACTCCCTTTAATTGGCTCATTAGTGTATCCGGAGGCTCCCGGCCCTGCTTGGCTGGCTGGCTAATGAGGCTCAGCTGCCTTTTCTCAGACCTAGACAAGCTGGAGAGGGATAGGACTGTGGGGAGCTACGTTTGCCTTTGCCATTCGTTGGTAAGTGCTCTTGGCACTCCTCCCACTCACCCTGCTGTGTCTGGCTCACTTCCAACAACTCTGGTAGGGAGAGGGAGCAGGGAATAAAATAAGGACCCTTCCCTTCCATCCCTAACCAAAGGAGTCCCCTCTATACATCACCTGAAAATTGGGGAAAAAAATTAGGGCAAAGATTCTCTCTTTTCCTTTTGACCTGCTCCAACTAACATAGCGGTGATTGGAGAGAGAAACAATAAATCAAGAACAACCCCAATCTTTTAAGTTCTCCCTTATTAGACTGTAAGCTTTCTGCAGCCAGGGACTATCTCTTGCCTTTTTGGATCCCCAGCACTTAGCAGTGTCCCTGGTATATAGTATATGCTTAATAAATATTTATTGATTGGCTGAAAATGGGAGAAGACCTTAGCGATAATTAAATCCAAGCTCTTTTCTTTATAGATGATAAATTCAGCCAAGTTAATAGAATCATAAACTTTCAGAGCTGGAAGGAGATTTGAGTTGGCTTAGCATGTTAAAAACAGAAGGGACCCCAGAGAACCTCCTAGTCCTGGGGTTCTTGACTTTTTATGTACGGCGAACACATTTGGCAGTCTGATGAAACCTATGGACCTCTTCTCGGAAAGGTGTTTTTAATTTTCTGAAATAAAATGCATACTATTACAAAAGAAAGCAATTCTATTCAAATACAGAGATCAAAATATTTTTAAAGTTTGCAGACCTCAGTTTAAGAATCCCTAGTCTACTCCAACTTCTTCATTAAACTAATTAGGAAATCTTAATTCAAGGAAATGAAGTAATGTGTCCATGATCAGGCAGGTAATAAGTTGTGGAACCTGAGATTTCAATGTAGGTCATTTGGTTCAAAGACTAATGTTCTTTCTACTTGACCAAGCTCATGATCCAAGGCAGGAATTGCCCTCCCCAGGATCTCCGAGCCCTCTCTGATTAAACATTCCCAATCATTATGGACTGGAATCATTGTGCCTTATGAAGCAGCCAATAAAATTTTGATAAGCAGATTCATTTTAATCCAAAGAAAGGAAAGACACTTAGGTAATGTAGTAACAGCAGATAATTCCCAAAACATTGAGCATGAACTTTCTAGGAGATAGTGGTGTGGTGGAAAGAACAGGGGTTCTGAAGTCAATCAATTAATCAATATTAAGTATCTATTATGCCCCAGATGGGCAGCTGGATGAGTACGGATTCACAGTCAAGAAGATCTGGGTTCAAATAAGGCTTCAGATATTTACTCTCTGTGTGATCCTGAGCAAATCACTGGCCCCTTTATTTGTCTCCTCATCTATAAAATGTTGCCGCCATGTTTGTTGTTGTTTGTCCTTCATTCTCAAAGAGTACCATGACATTGGGGAGGTCACACAAGTGAATTAGATTCAAGTGGAGTGCTGTGATAGAGACACACTGGAGAAAAAACTGGCAAACCATCCCAGTATCTTTGCAAAGAAAACATAAAATTTACATTGGGTCTGACCCTACAGCAACCCTGTGAGAAGTCTTGGGGATACAGATTCAAGAAATTAAATAATCCTATTTCAAAGACTTTACATTCTCTCATGGGAGACAATGTGTTCATATATTTATATAAGTATCTATAAAACAAATAAGACCTAGAACTGTGATTTAATAGACAGAGCTCCCTTCAAAAACTTCCTCTCTCATTGCAGTTTCTGGATATCTTTTCTTCCAATTATAGACTCAAGAAGTTTTCTAGAGCACTGAGAATAAATTTATATACAGCCATTTGTGTCAAAAGTTGGATTTGAATTCAAGTCTTCCTGACTCTGAGACCACTTCTCTAGCCATGCTGCCTCTGCATATAAACTAAATAAGAACAAAATGGGTAAGATCAAAAGGGTCTCAGCTTGAATTCTGCTTCTGTTACTCTGTGGGACTTTAGGCAAATCCCTTGACTTGTATGGACCTCAGTTTCCTGCTTTGGAAAATGAGGAGAGTTGATTTTATGGAATGAAACACTGTAATACATGAAGTCTCTTCTCTTGGTCTCAGTTTCCTCATTTATATAATGAGGAAGTTAGACTATATGGTCCCTAATTAACCTTCTATCTTTAATCTATCATTTTATGATACTACAAAATGTTCTGAGGGGAAACAAGTTTAATCCCAATATGTCCCTCCCTCATCCCCCAACTTGGAAGTGATTCCAAGTCATTTAATTGCCTACTCCCTCAACTGTAGTCCATTGATGGGAACAATAATAATGCTCTATCTCTTTGAAGACAAAGACACAAAACCTCCTTTGGAAATGCTTTCAGAGTCAAGATCTGTGATACTATGAATTCTCCTGCCCTGCTTTTTATCTTGGACACTAAAATACAATGTCTATTTTATTAGGGAATGTAGGAAAAGCAGCAGTGTAACAGAAGGAGGGAGAAGAGAAAGAAGCAGATATTCTTTCTTCTCTAAGTTGATTTCAATTCAATTGAACAAATATTTATCAAGCCTGGGCTACATATAAGAGACTATATTATGCATTGGATATAAAAAAAATGGACAGTTCAAAAGCTGAGAACTGGAATAGACTTCAAAGCTCACCTAGTTTGGGGGGGGTGTTAAGCTCAAATAAAAACTACAATAAGGATTCCTTCAGACCACATATGGACTCAGAAAAATCCTATATTTATATTATCTTTGCCTTATTGTAGTTTTATTTATTTCAATAAATATTTTCCAATGACTTTTTAAAATAACTTTTTATTGACAGAACCCATGCCAGGGTAATTTTTTACAGCATTATCCCTTGCACTCACTTCTATTCTGATTTTTCCCCTCCCTCCCTCCACCCCCTCCCCCAGATGGCAAGCAGTCCTTTACATGTTGAATAGGTTACAGTGTATCCTAGGTACAATATATGTGTGCGGAACTGAACAGTTTTCTTGTTGCATAGGGAAATCCAATGATGCTTTAATCTGGTTCCACACTTGGCAGTATTATGGGTCATATATCACACTTCTGATCTAATTCAACCCTTTTAGTTAGCGAAAACTGAGGCCTAAGAGTTTAAATGACTCCTATTTCTGGGAAGCAACTGAACCTGGAATCAAACTTAGAGGACCCAGATTTTCTCAATTTAAATTCTGAGCCCTATGTCTGTCACATCTTACCTGGCCCCTTCAAGTCCTTGTAGTCTATTGGAAAAGAGGGTAATATGGCATATACATAGACAATCAACTACATTATATACTAATTAATTATGCGGGGCAGTGGTAATTGAGAATAATAAATCAACTGGCTCAATAAATCAACCAGCATTTATTGATTGCCTGTTATGTTTCTAGTGCTTGTGCTAAGTGCTGAGGTTACAAAGATTAAAAAAAGAGAGAGAAAGAAATGAAAAGGAATTCATTCAGAATAATTTCTTTGGCACAGTAGGAATAACATTGGCTACGAAGTCATAACATTTGGATTCAAATGTTGCTATTTGGGCTTTAATTTCCTAATCTGTTTAAAAAAAAAAAAAAGAACAGCAGCAGAGGGAGAAGGGAATAGATTAGATCCCAGTTTCTTAAATTGTGATTTGGAACCTCACATGGGATCTTGTAACTGGATGTGGAGGTTGTAAAATTATGATTTATTATCAGTAAAGATTTGATTTGTATACCTATTATATATATATGTATATGTATAAAGGTCATGGAAAACTTTTGGGGATTAAAAGGGGTCTACGAGCAGAAAAAGTTTAAGAAGCCCCTGTATATAATGAACTCTGACATCTCTTCTAGAACTCGATCTATGAATCTATGTATACATAAAAGTATATATATATATAGAAAAAAATGTTAATAAATCAATAAATGAATGAATAAACAAACAGTAACTAAAACATAGGCTAAGGAGAAAGATTGCCAGCAGCTGGGATATAATGAAAGGTTTCATGGAAAGATGGCACCAGGTGAGTCTTGAAGATAAAAAAAACCTCTGTGAGATGGAAATGAGGAGGAATGGGAGAGTGCCAGAGATGAGAGCTGGAAGGCAGTGGAATACAAGAATGGAGCAGTCCCGTAACCTCTCTGGCTCCAGTTTCCTGACCTACAAAAATGAAGTGGCGAACTAGATTACTACTACAATCTCTCTTACCTTGAAATTTGTGATCCTAGGTCACAGATTCTCTTGCTTTATCTTGAAAATATCCGTTATATGGTTGGCATCCTTCCTGAATAATTTGCATCCTCCCAAAGAAGATTGATCCTTTCTGCACATTTTTAATAGCCATTAACAATGCCAAGGAAAAAAACCCAATGATTAGACACAGATGAGGTCAAACTGTTCATGTTCTGACTATAAAAATGAGTCTTTACATATTTTTCTCCATTATATTTGATGCCAACAGTCAAGCAACAGGACTCATTTTCTCAATCAACGGCCCAACTGTGGGAACAGGTTACGTGAAGGCAGTTGGGTGGTACAATGGATAAAACACCAAGCCTGGAATCAAGAAGACTCATGTTGCTGAGTTCAAATCTGTCCTCAAACATTTCTTAGCTGTGAGACCGTGGGCAAATCATTTAGACCTGTTTGCCTCAGTTTTCTCAGCTGTAAAATAAATTGAAGAAGGAAATGGCAAACCAGTTTCTCTACCAAGAAAACCGCAAATGGCGTGACAAAGAATCAGACATGACCGAACAACACCAATAAAACAGAAAGATATTCACCCACGTTTCAGCATTTGCCTTATTTTCTGCCATATTTTGTTAGAAACTATGTCACCAGCCTTTTGCTTAGGCACCTGAGGAAGAAGCCATCAGTATCTCTAACAGAGGCATGACAGTTGTAAACTCCTGGAAGAAGAGGAAGTTTAATTTATAGAATCATAGATCTAGAACTGAAACGTTCCTCAGAGCCATGGAGTCCACCCAACCTATCCATTTTATAGATGAGGAAGTTCAGACTGAGAACAATTAAAGGGTTGTCCAATTTACACAGGTAATAACCAAAGGAAGAATTTGAACCTGGGTCTTTTAATTCCAAATCCAATAGTGATGTAAAAACCTTAATCTTTATCTGAGGTTCAGTGCCCAGGAGTCACCAATGAATAGAAGTCCTCTCTTCCCTTGGACATTAGCCATCCATTTTGCCAATATTCTGGAGCTTGCTAGATAGCTGGATAAGTGTTATTCTCTCCCATTTTTTGAAAGAGCAAGGTAGCTGGCATATTGGACAAAAGGCTGACCTTTTTCCTATTCTTACCTGAAATAGATCTCTCATGATTTGGATAATGACTGAAAATTTTATAACATGATTCATTTTCAATATCTGCCACTGGAAAAGAATTCCATACTCAGAGTCCCCTTCAATAAGTCACAGGTCCAAAATCCCAATAATAACAGTGATAATAATGATCATTATTAGTTGTGGATAAAGATTCTGATAGGTCACGTGGCTTTTTCCCTTAGTCACACAGCTGGGAAGTATGACAAGTAGACTTGAAAGTCACATTTTCTGATGTGTGACAAAGAGCACTGAACTTTGTTACTGACTTTTGCTCATGCTACCACTTGAACCCTATGACATGGAATAAGTCATCTAATCTCTCTAGGACCATTTCTTCATGTATATAAAAAAAAAAGGTCTTGGACTCAGTGACTCCATTGTAGCTATTCCAAAGTTCTCTTCCCAGAATCCCATGCTGCATACCCCAATGTCACAAAGTTGAGGGAGAGCAATAGTAATGGTGGTTTGCATGGGCTCACCAACCTTGTTTATGGATGAGACTTCTACTTGCCCCTTGACTTGGTCTTGTCTTTAAGTTTCTTGTCTCAATCTCTAGGTAATACGAGGATATTTTTGTATATTTCTCCATTAATTACTAAAATTTTGACATATCCATTAACCAAGTTCCAAGCCACCACAGTTCATCAAATATCATTAATTTAATAAATGTCTTTTAGTTAGTCATTTTAACTCAATATATTTTAGTTATCCGTAACTATTAGTTGCAATAAGAATTATTCATATTTTTCTCTCTATTAAATTCCTTCATCTTTTAGTATTAAATAAATATTAAGGTCCCTAACTATGTAATTTATTGACAATGAAATCAGTAATAAAAGAAAGACAAGGATAATTATTTATTCTATTTAAGCCATGAAAATGAACACAGCTGAGCTGCAAGTCCTAAGTGTACTGGCAGATAACTACTCTTTAACGTCTGAGAATATAGACCCCAACCTTTGGTCCATTCAGAATAATTAATGATATCTCTTCCCCAAAATCCTCTCTATTTTCTTTGAAAGATAAAGGTTAAAACCTTTCCCTCAAGGGAAAGGCCCTCTTCATCTTTGCTTTCACCTTCTATCCAGTCTAGTTCCACATCCACTAATCACAAAATGACAATTAGATTACTTTATCCTATGGCAGTTGACAATTCCAATAGGAAAGAAGATTTTCTCTGCCCTCTTTATCTTCTCCCTAGTTTATGGGACTCCCTAGAGCGCCATTAACCAAAGCACAGGCTCTCCCCTTGTCAGTCAGTGGATCAAAATTTAGTACCTACTATGGACCAATCACTATGCTAAATGTTGGGGGAGGGGGATTGGAAACATGTGAAAAAGGAAACCAATTCCTGCCCTGAAGGAGTTAATAATTCTAAGACAACACATAAAAGGAAGTGGAAAAATCATGGCTGGGATAAATTACAATCTAGATTCCTGACTTCTATGAACTTAAAGAGGCAGTAATAGTTTCCACAACTTCCCTATAAGAGGCATTTGATGCAGGAGTTACACAAGGGAGAACAACTATGTTAATATCTCCAAATATAGCCCCATTCAGAGAATATGAGGACTTAAAATGCAACAACAAAACATCCAGTCATCCTGTTTGCAAATTCTGTCGTATCTTTGTATCCTAGTTCTATTAATTTTCCAGTGAGGAAGTCCCTGAATTGGACCCCATTTCCAATAACAGGGTCCTTATATTGCTCTCCCAGGCTCAAGTCTTCAATTTGGATCCTTGCTATGTATTATGGGTTTTTTTGGGGGGGAGGAGGAGTTGACTAGCTTGGTTTAAAGTCTGCTACCTCATCCTTTTAAGGTTTTCACTTGTAAATTCAGAGGGAGCAACTTTGTTCTTAGGATACTGGCATCAAAGTGGGAGGGAAGGAAAGGGTTCTTCTGTGCATTCTATACCTCACAACATCCCATGCCTACACAAGGCATGACTGCCCCCATGATTCTCTTGACACAGAGGCCCCTCTGGAGGATAGATTACCTCATTTCCTTATTTGAATTTCCCGCAATGAATAAGAGCTCCTATTACGACTGAGAAACTTTCCCCTAATTTCCAATCCTTACAAGTGTCTTTCCTCCTGTGTCCTCTCTGTCCCTTATAGCACTTCCCTGTGTGACAAAAATTCTAATTTCAGTCTTGGAATCATTCATTATCAGACCAATGACCTGTAAATGTCATTTTTTAAAGGGGAGGATGGTTTGGATAAGGGATAAGAGGCCAGTCAAGGGTTCTAGGCAAGAAATGATGGAGGATGAGCCAAGATGGTAGCCTCATGGTTGTAAAAAGGAAACCAAGGAATTTGGGAGATGTAGTATCAGTAAAGCCAATAGCACCAGATGGTGAAGGAGAGAGATAGAGAAGGGAAAAGAAGGAAGACTTGGAAAAAGTTCTTTTAATATGAGTTTCTAGTCAAAAGAAACTTTTAAGATCATGGGTTTCAGAGTCAGAAGGAATCCAACCCTCTCTTGTGACAAATGATGGAACTGAGGCACAAAGAAATTAATGGAGTCACCCCAGTCACATAGCTAATAAATACCAGAGCTGGGAGTTGAATGCACATCTTCTCCCTCACTCCAAGTCTGGTGACCCATCGGGCTACACTGCCTTCCAAGTTGTG
This sequence comes from Antechinus flavipes, assembly GCF_016432865.1. NCBI lineage: Eukaryota > Metazoa > Chordata > Mammalia > Dasyuromorphia > Dasyuridae > Antechinus > Antechinus flavipes. The sequence goes on from NC_067401.1 coordinate 19,666,988, forward strand.
TTGCTTCCCCAACTTGGGAGCAGGGAGAGACAAAGGATGTAATCATCTAGTACCCAAAAGTAATGTTCAAATTTAGAAAGCTGAAAATAAATTCCAGTCATCACTCATGTCGCCTCAAAGAATAAAAATTAGTGGTTTGGAAAGGAAAATGTGCTCACACACACGCGCTCCGCACACACACGATTGAATGCTTGAAGATGATACAGACATTATCCCAAGCTGGACAAGTCCTTCTGGTGCACCAGCCTGGATTCCCTGGGAGGGTTTACCTATTACATGAGACACCAGGCATGGGGTCCATAAGGTTCCCAGCCCCTCAGTTAAAGCTAACATTGCAAAAAAAAAAAAAAGTCATATAAGATAACAATGGCAAGTCAGCCATTAAATGTTTCGTTGTGTCAGCAGAGTCAGGTCCCCTGGCACATTTCTAGCTCAGAGCTACAGAGCATGAAAGCCCCTCCCCCCTTCCTCTTAAGCTACAGAAGAGATAAGGGCTAACTTCTAATTCCCATTCCAGTCAATGGACAAACCTTCAGTAAGGGAGATGGCAGAGCCCATGCCTTCCGCCATGAATGGGATTGGTTAACCAAGTACCTGGTTCTTCTTATAAGAGAAACATTGTCTCAAGAACACTTTGACCTCCCAGGGAGGAAAATGCAGGACAAAACATGGGGCCAAATTATTGACTATATATTATTAATTTTTATTAATTTGTGAAAATGACTTTGCTAGGCTTTTTTGATAGACATTATAGAAATGCTGATGAGAGCTGGAAAAATCCCAATTTCCATATGCATTCAGCTCTGAAACTTAACCCCCACCCCTGGAACCAAAGAGCCAAGTGGTAATTAGCATCCTGTGTCCCAGAGACAACCTCTGGCAGTGCTTGTCCAAGAGTATCTCATTCTTCATCCAAAAGACAGTGTGATAGGATGGGCAGTGCACCAGACTAAGAGGAAGGAGGTATTCTTTGCTCATTACTCAACGTTTACTATCAAACAACACTATTGTTCTCTCTGAATAGAACTTCCTCTTCTCTAAAACCAACAAAATGGGCAACATGCAAAAACCCCTGGGTCTGGAGCCAGAGGACTTGGGTTCAAATCACAGCTGGTACCTGTGTGACCTCGGACAAGAGTTTTAACTTGCTAGGATTTAATTCTTGCAACCTCTTCATTTTATGTACGTCTCATGTTCCCCATCTGAAAACTGAACAGATTAAACTGGGTTTCAGTTTAGATTCCTGCCAGCTAGACTGATGAGCCTCCACTATAGCAGAGAACTCCTGGAGAATTGCCAAAGTGCTTGAGGATGGCTCATGCTTTCCATCCCCATGACTCGCCTGGGGTTCCAGGATTTGTGAATGTCTAAGGACATATAGCTTTTCTTGACTTCAAGCCCAGTCCTGGGTCCAATAGGCTGGGCTGTCTCTGATGATCCAGTACTAAAAGGAAATTTGGGTGGGCCTAAGCCAGGATGGGCCTAAGTTCAATTCAATTCAAGAAACATTGATTTATTGTTTGCCATTTTCATGCTTAGAGTTCTGCATTGAGGTAGGCTATAAGAATGAAGAAGATGGGAGATATGTGGCACAGTCAATAGAACACTGGTCCTGGAGATTGAGAAAGATGATTTTGAGAAAGAAAGGAAGAAAGGAATTTAAAAAAAAGAATAAAGGAAGGGAGGAAGGGAGGAAGGGAGAAAGGAGGGGAAGGGAGGAAGGGGGAGGAAGAGAGGAAGGGGAAGGAAGAGAGGAAGGAGGAGGAAGGGAGGAAGGGGGCAGAAGGGAGGAAGGGGGCAGAAGGGAGGAAGGGGGCGGAAGGGAAGAAGGGGGAGGGAGAGAGGAAGGGAGGGAGGGAGAGAGAAAGGGAGGGAGAAAAGGAAAAAGGGAGGGAGGAAGGAAGGGGAGAAAGGGAGGGAGGGAACAAGGGAGGAAGAAAAGGAGGAAGGAAGGGAAGGAGAAAGGGAGGAAGGAAGGAAGGAAGTGATTAGCACTATAAAATTATATCAGTTTCTGCTCTAAGTAATCTATCAATTTCTACTTAATTGTGTGTCCCAGTCTGGGCACAATTATCAGACATTCTTCATCCACTTGTGTTTATCTTGTGTGGATGATTAATACAATAAAGAACATAAAGGCAAAAGAATGTTAGAACTGGAAGAAATTTAATATATTTAGAGTCTAGAGCAGTGGTTCTCAAAGTATGGTCTAGAGAATCCTGGGGATCTCTGAAACCTTTTTAGAGGGTCTACAAATTCAAAAATAGTTTTTATTTCCAATATAGTAAATGTCTATAAATATAACCCAGATAAACAAAAACGTTTTGGAGAGAACCTCAATCATTTTTAATAGGATAAAGATACTGAAAGCAAAAGTTTGAGAACCACTGGTCTAGAGTATTAGAAAATACTAATTACACAGAGCATTTGCTTGAGGGACTAGGAAAAATAAGAAGATCATAAAATTAAAGCTGGAGGGATCTTAGAAGTTGTAAAGTCTAATTCTCTCATTTAATCTGAGCCCTAGAGAACCTAAATGTCTGATCCTGTATCATGCCATTAGTATTCAGGATTTGAAAATTCAGTTCTTTTGGTTCTGAACCTAACTCTTTTAAGACAGTACAGTTATCAAGGGAGATTGCCCCCTCCTCCCTACTCATGAGGAATATCTACAAAGGCTTGATCTTATTAGGCTGACCCTAGGCCTTTGGGGAGCTGGAATAGCAAAAGGAAGGAAGTTCCTGGAGAGGGAGGCAAGAAATGCCATTCCTCAATATGGGTTCTTTATGGGGTAAACAAAAACTTGTTGACTCTTGGTCCACTAGCTAGTAACCTCCCCACCCCAATTCCTACCCTCATTATGCTTCCATTTCTTATATAATAAGGCAGTTTCAAGTGCCCCAGATAGAAGCCTATGAAGCATCTTTCTTCCTAGACCACCAAGCAGCCAATAATTCGGCTAACCTAGGGTCCAATCCCCAAGGACCTCCAGTAATACACACGGGCTAGCAGGGCTCAGTGGATTAATAGCTAACATAGATAGTGCTTTAAGGCTTGCAAAACATGCTATCATCTCCATTTTGTAGGTGAGAAAATGAGTCTGAGAGGGGAAGTTATTGACTCATGCGGAATAAAAGCACTAAACAAAAACCAGATTCATTTTATTTGGAAGGGATTTAAGAGATCAGCACTCCAACCTCTTATAGGATTCAGGAATCCTCTTTATAACAATATCCCTTGGGTCATTCGGCTCTGCTCAGAATCTTTCCAGTAATAGTCAACAGTCAATAAGCATTAATGAAGCTATTATTATTTGCCTGACAGAATGCAATACAAGCAAAAGGAATGAATGGCCCCTGTCCTCAAGGAGTTCACATTGTACAGAAGAGCAAAAAGTCAACGCACGCACATGGGTGAAACACACACACAGGGAAGTGTGAAAAGGAAGAAAAGGAAGTGGTGAGTGAGGGTGATGTCATATAACATTTGAGGTCCCCTGATTTTAGGAGGGGCTTCCATTCTAACAATAAGTCAGTAATCCTGAATCTCCTGGCTTTGGCGTCTGCCTCAGGGACTTCCCACACTCCCGATCTAAGAATAACAATTATCTGATTCTGAATAGACACCTCCTCAATTCATTGCTGACTATCAGATAGATAATCTGTTGGTCAGTGGTCATGTCCATGATAGAAAGCTGGTTAAAGGGGTTTCTTCTCTCTTCAGACGTTGGTAATTTCTTTTGGAATTTAGCTCACTTGTAATGGCATTACAATTACAATAAGCTTTGCTTCTGGGTTAGGAAAGGGGTTCAAGTCTGCAAATTCTTTTGAGACACCTCAAAAAGGGGACTTTTGGGGTTCCCTTCCCAACCTCAACAAGGGGAGAGGGTGGAGAGAAAGATATTCATCCAGGGATATGGTAGCAATGTGAAATGCATCCTAGTGAGAATTGCAGACATGGCTGACCTGCACTCCTCCTTCAATGGAAGTTCTCAGAAGAACATTCAAGGGGCAGGTAGGTGGTGCAGTGGATAGAGCACTAGCCCTGAAGTTAGGAGGACCTGAGTTCAGATCTGGTCTCAGACACTTAACCAGTCTTAGCTATGCGAGTCTGGGGTAAACCCCAATTGCCTCAACAACAAAAAAAACAAACAAACAAACAAAAAACAAAAACAAACAAACAAAAATGAAGAGCATTCAATCAGAGGAAGAGTCAGGGACACAAGATATTCCCAAGGTGTGAATTTCAGAGTTGGAGTGATCTAGAATGAAGAGGCATGGAAAAGGATTCCAGTCTGATAAGAGAGCTCCCTCCCTCAGGAAGCAACCCATTGTTGCAAAGGTGTAGGTGACTTTGAATCTGGCCTTAGAGCTTTACTAGTTGTGCGACCCTAAACAAATCACTTGATCCTTATTTACCTTATTTTCTTATCTATAAAATGAACTGGAGAATGAAATGGCAAACTGATCCAGTATCTGTGTCAAGGAAATACCAAATGGGGGGAGGGGGGTCACAAACAGTCAGGCATGATTGAAATAACTGAATAATAACAACTCTGAAAGAAACAAAAAGAAAGGAAAAAATGCTTTTATTTAAAAAAAAAAAAGTTTGCAAAAATGAAAGTTCTTTCTCAGACTGACCTGAAATCTGCCTTGCTATAACATTCCTAAAGCTACACTTATCCATTTTTGTATTTTTTGGTGTTTGTATTTTGTCTGTACCTATATATGTATTTGTCATCTCCCTCATTAGAATATTACCTCCTTGAGGTCAGGGACTATATCATTTTCACTATTGTCTTTGTATTTCAGGAGCCTGGCCCTCAGTAGGTGCTTAGTAAATGTGTATCCATTGATTGAATCATAGTTTTCTGTCCTCTGGAATTGTGCAGGAAATGAATAATGGAAAGATTCACTAATTGGTTTATTAAAAACCAAAATGATGGGGCAGCTAGGTGGTGCAGTGGATAGAGCACCAGCCCTGAAGTCGGGAGGACCTGAGTTCAAATCTGGTCTCAGACACTCAGACAGGTGTGACCCTGGGCAAGTCAATTAACCTCGATTGCCTCAGCCAAAAAAACAGAAAAACAAAAACAATATGATAGATTTAGTGAAATACCTCTCCTACCAAATAAGCTTTCAAATTTTTAAAGAAAAAATCTTGCTAGAACATAAATAATACATATTGCATAGATCTAGATTTGCAAGGGATCTTTGATCAATTCAATGATTATCTAAAGATGACTCCTCTTTTTACAGATGAGGAAACTGAGGCACAGAAAAGTTAAATGACCTACTTGACATCTCACAGGAAACCAGTGAGAGAGCAAGGATTCAAATTTAAATCTCTAAATTCCAAACCTAATTCTCTTTCTTATAGAATATGGCACAGAGAAAAGGAATTATTTTATTTTTATTTTTTTGCTATCTGGAGTCCTTCCATCAGGTTTGTAAACATAACCTCACTTTTCCTGTACCCCCTTTCGGTAATGGAAAGGTTCATTAACTGGTTCATTAAAAACCCACATGGTTTGGGGTTAATGACATAGCTAACTGGTAGCTCTCCTCATTCTCACTAATTTGTTTGTTACTGAGAACCTGACTCCACATATTTCCTCCAGCCTTTCGCTGAGTCTAGTCTTCTTCACTCTCCACCACTGAGTTCCAGGAGCTCATTATCATCTCCTGAGAAGCTGGGGGATGGGAGGAAAACAGCCAAAGAACAGGCTCCTCATTTCTGAAAGGGAGGCCATCCTCCCCAGCTAATCAATGATACCTTCTAGTCTGGGCATTGTAAAAGGAATTCAAAGCAGGAGGGAGGCTCTTACAACCTTTAATAACTTTAAAATGGTTCAAAAGACTATTTCTTCACCTAGAACAGAGTATAGTGTTTATCCCACCAGGGAACCTCACCAATTTTCCCATAGCAACCACTCCAGTCGACAGTTGATGTGTAAAGAAAGGCATTTTTCCCCCAGGGAAAACAGGAATGGAAGCCAAGTTACCATATATATGTATCAGGCAACAAGCATCTATTCAGTACTTACTATGTACCAGACCCTATGATAAATGCCGGGGACACAAGGAAATAAGTATAAAAGCCCCTGCTCTCAAAGAGCTTATATTCTAATGAGGGAGATGTGACTATAAGTATAAGCAGGTACATAAAGAATAGCTGAAAAGGACTCAGGCTGAGCTACATGGGAGCTCAGAGTCTAGAAGGGGTAAGAGTTGAGAAGGAAAAATGTCTTGAGCAAGGGAGACAACCAGTATAAAGACATGGAAATGGGAGCTGGAGCACTGCCTACTGGGAGCACCAAGAAAATTTTGGTCTATTATCCTACAGGAATATCAAAGGATTACATATTTAAAGCTGGGCAGCTATGTGGTACAGGGGATAGCTTGCCTAGCCTGAAATCAGGAAGATAGCCTCTTTTTCCTGAATTCAAATATGGCTTCATTCACTTATTGCTATGTGACCCTGGACAAGTCACTTATGCCTGTTTATCTCAGTTTCCTCATCTGTAAAATAATCTGGAGAAGGACATGACAAATCACTCCAGGGTCTTTGCCAAGAAAATTCCAAATGGGGGCACAAAGAACAACCAAAGTGAACAAAGAATAAAAAACTGAATAGCAATCACATCTAGAGTTGGAAGAAAGCTGAGCTGCCTCTGGTCTGATCCCATCGTTTTATAGACAAGAAAACTGATATTCAGAGACTAGAAGGGGCTTACCTCTGATCAGACAGGCAGAGAGCTTCAACAGTGGGATTTAAAGCCAGAAAGGGCTCTTCCCATTTTTCTACACTGTCTCCCTTGCACCATGAGGTTCCTCAAAATATAGGACCATCAGTAGAATTTAAGGTCATCTAAAGCAATTAAATTCACCAAGTTATATGACTGGCATTATGGGTCCCAGAAGCCAATAGGATACAGCTTTAGATGAGGTAGAAGAGAACATTCAACAAGTTGTAAGACCCATTTCTCCCAAACTTATCCATATATGCAAAAACATTTATGAGAATTAAATTAAATCTTGCCATTAAAATAAACTCCATGAATGGTTGCTAAAAGTTCATTTGACCCACGTCATTTATTTGCCTGGTTTCTATGTTTGCTATCTCTTAGCCTATAAACCAATCAAATCTGGGTTCTCTCCATTCCATTAAAACAAGTTTTGCTCACGAACAATTAGGGATGGGAATGAAAATTAGATCAGGAGTTGGGACTGGCATTTCTTGAAAAGTTAGGTCTCAGAAAGGTCTGCTTCATTCAGTGAAGAACTGTCACCCAGTAATTCTAGCTCTTAAGTAATGTTTCTCTACTCTTTTCTGTAACTCATTCCTTCATTCCAGACCCCTAGACCATATTGTCTATGTGTAGCATGAGCATTTCTAGAATGGAGATATACTCCAATTATTTATTGAATTTTGCAGATAAGCCAAGAGTGATGTTGTATGGTCTTAATAGCTAATAATGCCAATTATTTTCTCCTTTATTTTTAGCCTTTTCTGTCATCAACTACCTAACTGTAAGTTATACTTAAAGAATATGCAGAGTACAACAGAGGCTACTGCCACCCAAGAAATTACAAAACAAAGTAGCCTAATGTAAATCTCTGCAATTGAGGTAAAAGAGATCACAATACATATTTGAAAATGGATCATCTTTAGGTAGCAGAAACAGTGTAGTGTAAGAGAAACAGCATGATACTTGAAGCCGTAACGACAGGGATTCATGATTATTTCTATTTGTAGCAGCTAGAGGATGTATAACCTACTGGGGAGTAAAGACTAGGGATATACCATTCAAATGCTCAATTCTTATCTTTCATATTCAAATTGCCCAACAATTGAGCTCTCTGGCTCTCAGATCTGGCTTCCTCTTTTCCTTTAGCCCTGCTTCTTTATGCTATTGCTTCTCTTCTTGATCCAGGACATTGATAGATAGATAGACAGATAGATGATAGATGGATGGATGGATAAATGGATAGATAGGTAGAGACTATATAGATATATGAATTTCTCAATCAGATATTGGCTCAGCCCCCATTCTATTAAGAAAATGCCTTTCCTTTGTTCTATTTCTGTCTGTGGTATTTATTGAGTCATTACTAACTCAAAGAATTTATTATTCGTATTCCTAGATCAGGTCTGTGATTACAGTGGTTCAAGGAACTTTCAGATAAAGAAACCCTCTCTATAATACAAGCCAGATACTTTTCTGCAACTTAAAGTTTTAGGACATTACCTAGAACATTAGGAAGTTGGATGCTTTACCCATACACAGTCTGTATGTAAGAAGTAGGACTTGAACACGGGTCTTTCTCAACCACAATAATGTACTGCTTCTGTACTTAACACAGTCCTAGGCACATAGTAAGTTATTTAAAAAATGTTTCTTTTTCCTTATTCGAAACTTGAAAAACATTAACAGACCTATAAATTCCCATAGAAAAATAAGAGCAGAAAAACATAATTACATAATTTAATGTGGTGGTTTTAATACTAATGTCCCCTTTTGAACTGTTTTCTATTCTCTACCATGAATTTATTAAATGTCTCATCCTTGTCTTTTTCCTTCCTTCTATATATTGTCATCAATATTTCCCCAACTCTCCACTCATAATCTTCCTCCTCTCCCTCAAAAAAGAGATAAAATTTCTTGTGGCAAATAAGTAGAGTGGGGCAAAGTAGAGTCATGTAATTGTGTTTTAAAATGCATGTTTTATTCACATGGTAGTAGGTGATTAACAAGTCTTTATTCAATTGAATTGAATAAAATATTTGTTGGATGAATAAATGCATAAATGAATGAATGAAGGAACCACTGAATGAATGCATCAAAGAATGAATGAATGTAAAAACCCAAGCCATTCCTCTACAAGGAGGAAAAAATTCAAAGGACACAATATCAGCACATAGTCTATACTTAACTTTTCTTATATTCAGTACCTTATTTTGTATTACTGTGACAGCACCTTTGCTAAAATTGGAACGAGGCAGAGATTAGCATGGCCTCAATGCAAAGATGACATCCAAATTCATGAAGTGTTCCTATTTTTTCACTCTGAATTTCCAACTACCCTGTCTTTGCTGCTGTTCCTTGCACATGACAGTCTGCCTCCTGGTTCGGGATCTTTGGTGTTTGCTGTCCCCCATGACTGGCTCTCTTTCTTTACCGGATTTCCTTGGCTTTCTTCATGTTTCAGTTAAAATCCAACTTCTATGAGTTGCCTTTTTCTGAGCCCTTCCTCCCTTGCATTAATGCTGACAGAGTCTCCCCTCCTTTATTGCCTCCAATAGTTGTTTTCAAGTTGTCTCCTGAATTAGAATCTCAGCTCCTTTAGGACCGGGCCTATTTTGGCCTTTTGTGTTGTATCTTTCACACTTAGTGAGGTTATGATACTAAATAGGTGCTCAATAAATGCTTGTTGACTTGACTTTCAGTTTGTATATATGTAACATGGGGATAATAATATCTGGCCTGTTTCCCTTCCAAAAGATATTATGAGCATCAAATAAAAGAATATCTGTGAAATGTGTTTTGTAAACTAGTGCCATATGCATCGAACATGTGCTTCTTGCTTTAACTGGTACATACTCATCTCTACAGCCCTCTGATATTTATAATTTTATATCCCTTAGATTCTCTCTGTACCTTCTCCCCAAGGAACTCCCCAGTTTCATGGGAAAAGAAAAGAACATCATCGTTTTAGACACTCATCTGTGGAACAAAGTGGACGGAGCCCCAGTAAGGGATCAGCAGTTAAGATGAAATGTAATAGGGGTGGACTTAAATTGCCCCTTACTGCCCAGAGCTGCTCTGCTTTCTCTTGTAATAATATAGTCCATTAAAACCTACAATCACTGTAATGTTTATGCATTATTGGGGAGATAAATTGCATAATTCTCATTTTGCAATTTAAATGTAATTATGAGCTTCCTAATGACTAAAACCTGAATTTGCTAGACTATCAGTTTTTCTAACACTTGCCAAAATTATAGGTAATTACTTAAGGCTTACAATAATTATAAGTCCATCTTTTAAATAATTAATGTGCACTTTCATGGTAGAACCCAGCTAGTAATCAAACGACCTCAGGATTACATTGTAAGCCCATGCAATTAGTCCTATTGTGTAGGTTTATGGAAATATACCCATTTACAAGAGTCTCTCAAGTTGGCAAGCTTAAAACGCTGGATTGCAGGGTTTGATGGAATTGAATAATGAGGGAATCCCGCAGGAGAGAAATCTCTCTCTCAAGGTCAGTAGAATTCACTTCTCAAAAAAAAAAAAAAAATGGCAGGAATTTTGAAATTCATGCAAAGGAGCTGTGGGATGGTATGTTTGGGATTTCTGGAAATCTCTGGATTCAGGGGAAAAAATGATACCTTAGAGGGATTGAAGAGGCAATGTTTCCTACCTCCTCCGCCCCAATCTTTATGGCTAAATTTTCTTATTTTTGTGGATATATTTCACACCTCCTCTGAAGCAACTAATACTAGAGATTCCAGAAATCAGAGTTAATTCATCAATAACTGAATCAATAAGCATTCATTTAGTGCCCACACAGCACTAGATGCTAAATATAAAGAAAGAAAACATAAACAATCCATACTCTTTACAAATTCACAGAGATAATATTGTACTAAATCCAAGGCATGGGGGCGGGAACAGGTTATATGATCCTAAAAAAGATATAGACAAACACTGGTACAGTTCTTTTCCACTCTATGTGTATACTTAGCAACATTTCTGTTCCTACCCATCCTCCATCAGAGATCTCTCAAAAGGCAAAGACACAAAGCTTGTTCCCAAGTGACACAACTGTGACTGCTAATGCTTCTTCTCCTATAGAGTAAGAACAGAGCCACAGAAGCATGTAACTCAGGCAGGAGTCTAATGAAAGACTGCCTTGGGAGTCAGAGCTCATCATCAGCCATTGAACCCACTGTGGCTCAAAAGGAGCAAGGTCTTGAACTCATCCAGCTGTTCACAAATATAAGAGGGAGATCACCAGGATCCTTGAAAGGAACACCTTGCTCTTGGCCACATAAAGGACAAGAAATGCTTATCTGGGCAGACGCTAATCATTCTGGACAAGAACAAGGTACTCTCGAGTTACCTATAACTCGAGATAAATAATAAAAATAATACTCAGAATGCAGGGGGCTCACCACTAGTATTGCAAGATCCAATTTCCTTTGGGAGCTGAATCATATAAGGGACTATTTATACTCAAATTGTTCAGAGCAACCACTTTAAACATACTCAGCATATAAAGAAGATAAGATAAAGAAGAGCAAATATAATCAACAAGAGGTGACATAAAACTCATGGATTTAAAGCCTTTTAACATCTTAGGGGCAGCTAGGTGGCTCAGTAGATGGAGTGACAGGAGAACCTAAGTTCAAATTTGGCCTCAGATATTCCCTAGCTGTGTGATATTGGGCAAGTCATTTTGCCATGCCTGCCTCAATTTCTTCATTTGTCAAATAAGCTGGAGAAGGAAATGGCAAACTACTCTAGCATCTCCGCCAAAGAAAACTACAAATGAGGTTATGAAGAGTCAGACACAACTAAATAACATCTTTTAGGACTCTGATTCTTTCATCAACGTGCTAGTTATACACCTTGTTTTGTACCTTTACATGGTTACAAGGACGCCATGTATACCTGAAGACAAATCTTTGATAATCCTTTGAAAACCTATGACTATTCCTTCTAAGTAGCCTTTTATTATCCTTTGGATAATCAGTCCTTCATGCATGAAACTCTTTCTCTTCTCTTTTTCTGACTACCTTGTGAGCACTTGCCCGATGTGAGTTCTTCATAAAATCAATCTTTTTGGCAAGCGTATATTTACCACTTGAGCAATGCGGCCAGCCCAATGAAGTTGTGTTTTCTGCAGTAGAATATGAATGCTTGGCAGTTTAGTTCAAGAAAGAGTCTGGTATCTTATCCTACTAGGTGATCTTCAACATCTTCCTAACACAATTCAAATGGAAGCGATTAAGTTTCCTGACACGGCACTGGTACTATTCAGGTTTCACAGGCATATAACAATGAAATAAACAAGACAGCTCTATAGATCTTCAGTTTGGAAAATTATATCAAATCTGGAATGAAATAGACACTTAATCGATGCTTGTTAAATTGATTAAAATTGAGTGTATTATTCTTATATTATCATCATCATCCTCATCATTTTCAGATATCGAACAGACTAGCTCTACAATGCATCCTCAGTGAGAAGGAAAGCTCTGTGAGGACAGGAGCTACTTATTATCTCAGCCCTCACTCAGTCCCCCCAGTCAATAAGGTCTCCTATTCCACCACTCAAAAGAGATGGATCAGTACAATCGGTATCAGAGTCACTGGCTCTTCAAGTGGCCTTTGAGTGACTTGCGGTTGAAGATTGGTGCCTTGAATGCTTCTAACAAAAACAACTCACACAAATGGTGCTTTAAGGTATTGCAACATCATATTATCTGATTTTGCATGTTTCCCAAAACACCTCTTGTTGCAGTCTCTTTAGTAAACCATTCATTAAAAGAAAGCACTCATTTGATTTTGAGGGAGGAAGGCAGAATCAATCAAACCAGTGAGTTGTATTGACTACCCTATTCATTCTAAACTGTTTGACCATAACTCTTCCCTGATTCTTCTGGACCGTCTGGTTAATAATGTCCTCCTACTCTTAAGGCAATGACAAGAACATATTGAAACTATAGGACAGGGGTGTGCTACAGCTGTATCTGCTTTCCTTCTGAACCTCACCATGACCTTAACTCTTGATAAGATTATTCTACAATTTTTTTGGTTCCATGATGGAGCTTTTTGACTATTTCCTGACAGTGTAGAGAAAAGTAGAAGAGACATTTGAAATCATGCAATAATCCCATCCAGTTCAATTCCAAAGAAGAGGGAATTAAGGTTCAGAGAGGTTAATGGATGCAGCCAAGGTCACATAGTAGGTAGCTAGATAGTGCAGTAGATAGAACAATAGGCCTGGAGTCACAAAACCTGAATTCAAATACAGCCTCAGACATTTACTAGCTGTGTCATCCTGGGCAAGTTATTTTACCCGGTTTGCCTCAGTTTCCATATCTGTCAAATAAGTCGACCACTCCAGGATCTCTGCCAAGAAAACCTCAAATGAGATCAGACATAATTGAAAACAACTAAATAACAAAAATAAAAAAGGACATTTAATTATCAAGTATCAGTGCTAGAATGTGTCAGGTTTTCTGAAGTCAAATTTCAAATTCTAAAAAGAACTTGCCTTCCTATTTTCCATTAGCCTAGTTTTTTTTTTATTATCTAGAGCTTTTGACATGGGCATATTATATCTATATCTATATCTATATATATTCAGCAGAAAACCACAGGAATTGGAAAAGAATCACTTTCTCATGATGATATGGGACAGGACAAATGGATGATAGAAAAAGACTTCATTCTCTATGGTGCCAGGTCCCAAAATGCATTTGCTTATTGGAAAAGAGCCAAGATTGGTAGAAATAGAATAGAAGAAGATCTGAGGGTATGAGAGTCGTGTCCAAGATTGTGGTGACAGAAGTGTCAGTATCTATAGTAGCAGCAGCAGCTGTTCCAAATAGAACTGCAGCCGAGACAGATCCTGTGCCTAAGATGTAGTGATCAATGCATGATCTGGGACTAGAGAAGAGAAAATCTACAAGATGGGGCATAGATACATTCTTTACCAAAATCTTCCCACTCTGTTTTTGCTACTGACTCTTTCCCTGTTAATATTTTGAGTTTGTTGATGTAAGAAAAGGAAAGAGACAAAGAAGTCAATGATTGTTGAAAAAGAACAAGAAGAAAGAAGAAGAAAGAAAAAGAGGGAGGAAGGAATTGGAAATAAAATAAATACTTACTATGGCAATCATTAATGAATTAATGGACATTAACTTAATAGTGCAATTCCAGAGAAACTGAGGCAGGATAAAGATTGGAGAGTTATAATAGTTAATTTATTGGAGAGTTTAAGTGACTGGATCAGACTCTCCTATCCAAGTATCCAGTATTGAATGTGGGGTCCCAGAGATTCTTTATAGGGTTTAGTGATTAGGAAGAACAATGACAGGATGGGGAAGGCACAGTGAGCACCAGACTTTCTGATAAGTTGTGAACATTTGGAGTCAAGATGTCTAAGATAAGAAGTCTTTCTCCTTATCTGGATTAAACATTCATAGTTATTACCTTAGAATAGCTAGCCCTAAATTATATCAGTATTAATGGTTAGGAGAGAGACTGTTGCAACCAGGCAGAACAATTCAGGGAAATTGAGGTAGAACAATTAGGGAAACTGAGGTAGAATAATCAAAGGAAATTGTAGCATAACAATAGGATATTTCTGACGCTTAGGAAACGATGACTTTGAAGATTACAGAGAAATATACACAACATTATATGAACTGATACGAAGTGAAGTAAGAAGAACCAGGAAACAGTATACAGACTAACTGTAGCAACATGAATGGAAACAGTAACAACAATGACCAAGCTTGACAGATTTTGACAGCAGCAGGGGATGGGAGGCATATGGCATTGTGTAAATTGTTCCATTCGGTTGTTATATTGCTTAGTTTGTTGAATAGTTGTTGTTTTTTCCCTCTCTTTTTAATTCATTATTTTGAAGTGTAGTTCTAGGATTATAGTGGGACAAAGATATACTGGGGAACAGAGATGCTGTAAAAACAAGAAATTCCACCAAAATCAATAATATTAAGAAGAATAAGGAGGAGGAGGAGGAAAGAGGAAGGAAGAGGAAGAAAGGAAGAAGGAGGAAAGAGGAAGGAGATGGGGGTGGAAAGAGAAAAGAGGGGAAGGAGGAGGAGGAAGGCTGACCTCTCTGGAAAGAAAAAAGAAACTGGTTCTATTATCTTGCCATTGAACTCACTCTCAGACATGTTCTTACATATTCTTGCAATGCATATGCTTAATGTTTAAAATACTTATCAGAAGCTTTGCTTAGTAGTAAGGGATCTGATTTGAATCAATCTAGGAGGGAGCCAGAAAAGAGCTGAATTTGGATGTTTCCTAAAATGTCTGCTTCCTCTGGGAGGATGTAAAACACAAGCTGTGTCAATGGGAATTGAAGTCAAGTTGCTCCAGTGGAACCAGGTCCTGGGGCGTCAGCCTTGAGCCATCAGCTTATTATCCAAGTACGTAGGACGAGCAGTTCCTCCAGTGGGGTGGGGTGAGGGGCAGCTGGTGATTATTTTCTCTCCTAAATATGCAGAGCACCTGAAGTTCCCCGATTCTGAACTGATCCCTTTAGCTCTGGGATTCAAAAGCCTTCCACCCTAAATACTGAATAGTTAACACTTTAGCACAGATTAGTTACAGCCAGACAAAAGCTGGTCCCCGGGGGACTGGGACAAAGAACAAATCCCTGGCAGGCAGGGTGATGAAAGTGGAGACTGAAAGGTACCAGACAAAGTCAGCCTTCTCAGTCTCTCAGAAGGTAGGCTCTGCCTCTGGGGAATAAAACGAATATGTACAGAGGTCACCCCACCCCCATGGTCTCGCATTCAGTCTAGAATAGAATCTCAAGGCCATGCAGAATTAGAGCAATAAGGGACCTCCGAGGCTGGAAAGGGCTCAGAGGAGAGGTGATGGCCCCGGATGCACATGACATATGCTTGGTGGTGGCTATTGATAGAATTCACTTTTCTTGATTTTGTATATTTATTATATATTTTTTCTTCTTGTTTGGGGGAGAGGGACAGTGGGAAGAAGTGAAGATAATTGCTTATTAATTGGAGAAAATAATGTAATGATTATATTAATAAGGTGATGATGATGGTGGTGGTGGTGGTGGTGAAAGAATGCCAAACTTGGAGTCATGTGTTCTTGGTTCAAATCCTGAGTTTACCTATTTATTATGCTTGTGACTTAAAATTGAAATGGTGGTTTACAAAATCTTTCCAGCTCTACATCTATGATCCTATGACTCATTCATTTTACAGAAGAGAAAAGTGAGCCCTTCCAGGTTTACATACTCACGATACAAACAAAAATATAGAAACAAATAGGTGGTACAGTGGTTAGAGCTCTGGTCTTGAGTCAGGAAGACCCATCTACCTGAATTTAAATCTGGCTTCAGACATTTCCTTAGCTGTGGGACCTTGAGTAAATCACTTTACCCTATTTGCCTCAGTTTCTTCATCTATAAAATGACCTGGAAAAGAAAATGGCACAATACTCCAGTATCTTTGCCAAGAAAACTCCAAGTTAGACATGAAAAAACTGAATAAATAGCATTGTGAAACAAACAAGGTCCGATGTACAGGGAAATGGTTTAAGAGTCAGGAAGATCTGGGTAAAAATTTTTATCTCTGACACGTATTTTGGGAATTGAAAAGCTCTTTGATGCCCAAGGTTGGTGCTCTCCAAGGTGGGGGATTTGTCTCCTCAATCAGCTGTGCAGTGCAAATAGGAGGGAGAGAAGATGGCCCATATTTCATCCTCTCCATAATAGGGACTAGTGTCTAATATAATAGTATCTTTCTTTGCCCTTATCACCCAAGACTCATTACTCTACCTCGTGCTGCTATTCCAGGGGCAGGATCATACCCTTGTTCCACTGGCTGTTTAGGAAAAATTTCTATAACCTGCCCCCCATCACCTTATGTCCTTAGCAGGGACCCCTGTAGGCTTTGCTTTCCTGGGCATCCGATGGTAAATATCCCACAACTGCCCTTTTTCTTTTAAGTGAAAGAGAATGAGTTGCAGGGATTGAGCAGGCATGAACCAGTGCCCAGCACAACTCACCCTTCTGGATGCCGCATTAATGGATGTGTCATATTAACCAAGATTCCTTTTCCAACCCTGTTTTCTTTCCATGAACACTGAAGATGATTTAAAACTGTAAAGTATAGATAATAGTAACTAAAAGGCAGCATAGTATAGCAGAAATAAAGTATGTCATAAGACCCGAGTTCAAATGCTGTCTATGATGCTTATTGCCTATGTGACCTTGGGTCATTTAACTTCCCCTGGGCTCAATTTCTTCATTTATAATGTAGTGACTGAAGGAGATTTACTCTGAGGTCTTTTCAGCTATAGATCACTGATTCTATAATGCTAATTGTGTGACCATGGACCTCCCCTGACCTCCATTATTTCATCTATAAAATAAAGGGATTGGACTAAGGGGCTTCGAAGGTTCCTTCCAGCTCTACATCTATGATCCTAGGAAGTTTTTAAGCTCTCTTGTGAATATTATTCTCTCTGAAAGTTCACAATAACCCCGAGGGGTAGGTATGAAAGTATGAAAGGTTTATCCCAAGGTTCAAGCCCAATATATTTGCAGAAGACTCTGCTCATTGCCAAAGAGGATGATGACTCAGTGTTGTGTGCCATTGTCAAGGACAGAGTTGGTACAAGAACTGGGGAGAGAAGAATCCTGCTCCTTGTTTCCTGTTTTGAAAGAGGACACATGTTGATTTCAGATGTTGAGAGAGAGATAAAGAGAGAAAGAGAGAGAGAGAAAGAGAGAGAGAGACAGACAGAGAGAGAAAGCAGATGGAGAGACAGAGAAAGAAATAGAGACAGAGACAGATATGGACAAAGACAGACAGATAGATGCAGAGATGGGGGGAGCTTTGGATAGAAGCAGATATATAGAAGAATCAGCACCCCGCAGATCCCTATTTCTCAGCTTGCTTCCCTGGTGATTTTAAGGAGCCCCTTAAGTGAAATCAAATGCTCCCCTTCTCTCAGCTGATCCGAGTGATTTCGTTCCCAGTGAGAGAATTCATTAACTCTGTGCATTGTCAGGCATATTCCAATTAGTATAACTCCTTTATTTGTGATAACATTTACTCTATGGAATGGTCTTTTGAACAACAAATATTTGGTAGAAAGGGTTCAAGCTGTTGGATAAAAAATTGGGACATATCATCTCCTTTAAGAAATGGTGTCTGGGCAAGCAACTTGAAACTACACATTATTTCACCTAGACTAATCCTTTGAGCAGAAGACAGATAGATATCATTCTAATCCTCTGTCTACTCTCTAAGGAGAATAGAGTGGTCAAGCCTCATGGCCCCATTTTCCTGTTCTCCTTCAGGCAGGAATCAAAGTTCCATTGAAGAGAGATGGATGATATTCCAGACATATTTATTCACCCCTCTCTGTGAGCCACTTTTAGACAACTCATTTGGATGTACATATAGCCTACATGGTTAGGATACATTATACAGAGATATTTTGCATAGATATAAAATTATCTCCATTTCACAACTAAAGACACAGTCACAGGAAATGACTGATTCCTGATACTACATAGTATAAATAACAGAAGCAGGATTTGAATCCAGTTCTTGAGTCTCTTGAGTCCAGAAGATTTGAGAGTCTGCTAAGAAATAATTGTCAAGGATTCTTTTAGTCATGGACAACAAATTATAGTATCAAGGTTTCTTCTTCTTTTCTTTCTGCACTGAAATCTCTTTTCTGCTCTGCCCCAATTCCCCTTGACACAAATCTTAGCTATTTTGTTATCAGTGGACAGCCTGAGCTCTCTCTTAATGAATGAGAAATCAGTGACGTGATGTCTAGGTTTGACTATATTTACATCATTAGCTCCTGACAGAAACGAAAGTATTGACAATCATTCTGTTATTTTTATCGATTCCTCAAGTCACTGCCCATATGACCACACAAAGCCTTCTAAGGGACTCTGGGATGACACATTAAAAGTCATGGCTGTGTAGTGTGCTGGCTGCATTTTGGTTGCGTGTCTTAAGAGTCAAATTTATTTTAATACACATTGCTTTATGAATCATGTTGGGAGAGAAAGAAGAGAACAAAAGGGAAAAACCACAGGAGAGGAAAAAACAGAAAAAAGAAGTGAACATAGCATGTGTTGATTTACATTCAGTCCCTTTGGTTCTTTTTCTGGATGCAGATGACATTTTCTGCCCAAAGTCTACTGGGATTGCTTTGGATCACTGAACCACTGAGAAGAACAAAGTCTTTCCTAGTGAATCATCACACATTCTTGCAGTTATTATGTACAACGTATTCCTGGTTCTGCTTGTTTTGTTCAGCCTCAGTTCATGTAAATCTTTCCAGGCCTTTCTAAAATTAGCTTGTTCATCATTTTTAATAGAATAATAATATTTCATTACCTTCATACAACTTGTTCAGCCATTCCCCAACTGTTGATCATCTATTTTCCAATTCTCTGCTACCACAAAAAGAGCTGCTACAAGCATTTTTGCACATGTGGGTCCTTTCCTCCTTTATGATTTGCTTGGGATAGAGACCTAGTAACGGCACTGCTGGGTCAAAGGGTATACACAGTTTTATACTCCTTTGGGCAATAAAAGAAGCCTTAAGAAGCTTTTTTAGCTTTCCAATACTTTTTAAGAATTTCTCGCTTCCTTCTGGATTGAAAACCCATTAGATCTTTGTCAGGATTTTTGCCTGGTCCCTGCAATTACATGTCTTCCACTTCCAGATCACTTTCAACCCAAATATTATATGTTTTTTATTTATCTAGTTGTTCGTGTACCCCTTCCTAGAATGTGAGCTCCTTGAGGACAGACATTGTATTTTCATCTTTCTCTGTATCCCCAGCACCTAGTACACTGCCCGATACATAGTAAGCACTTAATAAGCATTTGTTAACTGACTGACAAAGGATCTGGATTCTAATCTAGCTCCTCTTTCTTATCTATGTGACCTTGGACAGTTCCCAACTGTAAAATGAGGAAGCTAACTAGATGATCTCTATTCCATGATCTTCTAATTCTCTGGAGAAGGATTGGTGTCAGAGAAGGTGGGCAGAAGGAACCAGACCCAAAGCAAGAGGGAAAGTCAGGGATATGAATTTTGAGCCTTTACCTCCAAGCCTAACCCCAATCTTTATCCCAGTGGTGACTTTGCCACTCCAATGCCAATTCTAATTCTGACCTGAACCCTAACCCATAGTGGAAGTAAATGTAGATCAGAGAACCTGACACTAATTCCCATTTTTCCTACTTAGTAATCTTCCATGCCATTGGGCAAATCACTAGGGTCCTTTTCCTTAACTGTAAAATGGATTTGATGAACCTGAAGTACTTCTAAGTTCTAAGTGAGAAAGGAAGGGGGCACCTAGTAAGTGCCAAGTATTATGGCAAGGTTCTACAATTTTTTTATTTGATCCTCTGAACAACCCAATGAAGCAGGTGCTTTATTGTGCCAATTTTACAGTTAAGGAAATTGAGGCAAAGTTAAAATAAATCACCTAGGATCATATAGCTAGAAAGTGTTTGAGAGTAGATTTGAACTCAGGTCTTCCTAATTCTAGCATGAGCACTTGGGCTCTATTCCACTTTTCTACTATCGCAATCTATAAACCTGTGACTAGAGATGATTTCTCTGATGAGACATAGGGAGGATATGAGAAAACAATATCTCAAAGGTATTTTCAGAGGAAAATGGAAAGAATAATTATTGATTTTTAGTCAGACTTTAGGACAGAGCTCTATATAAGAGAAGGCTCTACATAACTTTGGTTGTTTAGTTGGTCAATTCTTTGCAACCCCATTTTGGGATGTTTTGGCAAAGACACTGGAGTGTTTTGCCATTTCCTTTTCCAGCTCATTTGACAGATGAGGAAACTGAGGCAAACGGGGGAAAGTGACTTGTAGTCTCTAGTAAGTACCTGAGGCTAGATTTAAACTCAGGATGATGAGTCTTCCTGACTTTAGACCCAGTGCACTATCCGATGCAGAACTCTGGCTCCTGATTTACAGTCACTTGGCTTCTGATCATCTCTTAGGTAGGTAACCATGGTGGTTAGGAACTTGCTTCCCTGCTATAGCTTTTGAAATTCAAAGCCCCTTACCTGTGTGATCAGGACCTGCTACTTTCTCCATATTCTGTTGCTAGTAGGATACCTCAGAATCCCTGGTTCAAAGGGAAGGTGGGTCTGAGCTTTATCCCTGATTCAAATCTCATTTCTGAAGCTCATGGTCCATGAACAAGTCTCCTCAGTTTCCTCGGATCACCATTTCCTCATTTCTATGACAAGTACACTGGACTTCATGGCTGGGTAGGTCCCTTTCAGCTCTAGCTCAATGATCCTTTCATTGAAAATCATTTAATCTCCCTGGACCTCAGCTTTTTCTTGTTATTGTTTGTGTGTAACATTAGAGTTACACTAAATGAACTTTAATATCTTCCAGCTCAAAACCTATGATCCCATTATCTATGACCCTCCCCAACACATCTCCTTTCCTTGTTGTCTAGAACCATTGAAAATTATAAATCTACTACTATGGCTGAAAAGAAGGGGCATCCTCTACTCAGAGGGTGATGTGTTTTTGTTACCTAGAATTGGAGTTTGGAACGTGTAGAAATCACTAGTTGTTCATAGGCTCAGATGGCTGCTGGATGAAATTGATGGGCACTTAATTAACACTTAAGGCTTTTTGATTGATTGGTTGATTCTATGGGGAATAAGATCCAGGTTCTAAAGAATCAAACTTTGAGGAAACAATCCATTTATTTTAATTAATAAAATACGTTGGCAAGGAACTGAAAATTGAATGGATGCCCATGAGTTGGGGAATGACTGAATAAGTTATGGTATATGAATGTAATGGAATATAATTGCTCTATAAGAAATGATGAACAGACTGATTTCAGAAAAGTTTGGAAAGACTTAATGAACTGATGCTAAGTGAAGTGAACAAAACCAAGAGAACATGGTACAGAACACCAACAAGATTATGTGATGATCAGTTGTGATGGATTTGCTTCTTTTTGACAATGAGATGATTCAAGGCAGTTCCCACAGACTTGTGATGGAAAGAGCCATCTGCATACAGAGAGAGAGCTATGGAGACTGAATGTGGATCAAAGGATAGTATTTTCAACTTTGCTGTTGTTGTTTGCTTGCTTGTTTTTTTTTCTTCCTCCTGTTTTCCTTTTTCCCTTTCGATCTGATTTTTCTTGCACAGCATGATGAATATGGAAATATATTTAGAAGAATTGCACATGTTTAATCTATATTGGGTTGCTTCTATGTATGGGAGGGAGGTTGAGGGGAGAGAGGGAGAAAAATTTG
This sequence comes from Antechinus flavipes, assembly GCF_016432865.1. Taxonomy (NCBI): domain Eukaryota; kingdom Metazoa; phylum Chordata; class Mammalia; order Dasyuromorphia; family Dasyuridae; genus Antechinus; species Antechinus flavipes. The sequence continues at coordinate 19,689,085 of NC_067401.1, forward strand.
GAACACAAATTTTTGCAAAGATGAATGTTGAAAACTATCTTTGCATGTATTTGGAAAAATAAAATCCTAAATAAATTATTTAATTTATTATTTAATATTATTAAAATAAAAAATTCTATGACATATTCTATGAAAAAAATTAATAAAATGTGTATTAAAGATATAGGTGGTTCAGTGAGTAGAGCATCTTAGAATCAGTAAGACTCATATTTCTGAGTTCAAATCTGGCTTAAGCGTCTGCACTTACTAGTTGTGTGATCCTAGCTGCTTCAGTTTCCTCAATCAGATATAAAGTAGTTCCTACAAATACAAGGTGATTTGAGGAAAGAGAGAACATTTAAAAAAATCCTACATAGGTGAGATGGGGAAGAGGTCGAAATAGTCTTATTTGGGGAAGTACAAGAAAATGATTCCAAAATGTAGATGTGAAGAGAGAGTCTATTCCAGATCTAGGGAATGGTTTGTGCAAAGACAGAGGTATGGGTTCTAGAACATTGAGCTTGGTGAAATTACAAGGGTTAGGAAACAGAGACCACCCCAAAATGAAGTGATATCCTCAAAGCCACACATAAAGTGGGTAACTAAACCGAGGATAGAACCTATGTCCCCTGAGCTTTGTCACTGCCACCTTCTTGGAGTACTTACCTTTGACTTCAATATAAAGATTTGGTCTGCTGACTCTGGCTGGTCCAGTGAGTCCTGGGAAGTGTCTGATTCCTTGAGCATCTCAGAATATAGTGCAAAGGTCTTCTGTGGAAAAGTGTAGCAAAAGAGAAATCTAGAAGACAAAAGAAAAAGAAAAAACCCAAGCCTCAAATTCAGGACTAAATTTGCAGCAACAAGCTAGTTCCCCATAATTAACTGCCATGCTGCTCTATTCATAGAAATCCTTTCTCCCATCCCACTTCCACCCAAGTTCTCAGTGCCCTCATCATCCTGATTGCTGTCCTGCCCTGGGTACCTTATCCATTTCTATGAAAACCACTCATTCTGTCAGGCACAATTAGTTTTAATTAGGCTGGCTTGGATGAACAATCCATTGATTCACATCTCCGGACATAACCCTCACACATTTATGTCTTCTGAAATATGTATCACACAGCCAGCTGAAGTAATCACAATGGATTCAGCTATCAGCTATGCACATAAAGGAGAGGAATATTGGTATCCTTTAGTCAGAACTGATCCAATCATGAGCTAACTGGCCTCCTACTGTGTGCAGAATACCTTGTGACTGATGCAATCTCAGAAATACCATGATTATAGGGAACATAGAACATAAGTCCACAAAAATTCAATGGCAGCCCAAGAAAGAAATCATTGTAAAGACAAGAATCCAAGAGAGCTCCCAAAGCTTGGGATGAAAAGACAGATGAGTTGTGATGGACAATTGGGGCTATGAGATGAAAGATTATCCTGGGAAAGACTTTGCAAAGCAAAGGTACCTGGCATGCACCCAAAAAGATGGGCAGCATTGAGATGGATGATGGAGAATAACTAGACAAGGAGAATAATGTGACAAAGGCATTGAGGTGAGAAAGATGAAAAACTACACATTTCTCTAGATCCTTAAAATTTTAGAAAGCAAACAGAAGTGAAAAATAAATTAGGCAATGTTTGCAAAGCATCTTGCAAATCTATGAATTCCATACAAATGACAGCAATTATTTACATAATTTATGATGTTATTTCCAACAATCCCACATTATTATTACCCTTTTAAAAAGAAGAAACTGAGGTCTATTGTTAGAGAATGTGTCAATGGTCACAGAACTAGTGAATGTCTGACTCAGGACTTTAAAAGAAATAGCAAAATAATAGATTTGCAGTTTTATATATAATTATCTTCCCTTCCCTAAAATACAAAAAAAAAATAAAGGAGATACTCCTAAATCCTTATAATTTAGTTCAATTTTAAAATAAAATTCAATTTTATGGATCCAATGAGATAAAGATCATAAAGTATTTTGTCAGCCCCAAAAATGTTATATAAATACATAACAAAGATGATGAGGAGAATCCCGTGGTTTGCTGGGCTCAAGCCCCCTCAGAGCTGGCCATATTCTCTGTCCTTTTTGATAGGCATGTGTTCTGGGCTTGCTAAAAGATGTGTGTCTTCTTCATAGAATCCCAAATGTAGAACTAGAAAGGAATATAGAGAAAATCTATTCCAAATTTCTCATTTTACAGATGAGAGAACCAAGGCTCAGAGGGGAAGTAAATTACTTAAAGTCATATAAATGATAAGTGTTGGAGTTGGGATTTGAACTGCCAGCCCAAGACTTTTAGTTCAATACTGCTTAAATTGGATGATGTAACTCTCTAATTGTCATCAGTTACAAGTTTGGGTCAAAGATTAATAATAATAATTGTGTATAAATTCTAATGTTTACAAAGTATTTAAAATAAATTATCTTATTTTTTTCCTCAAAAGAACCTTAGAATGGAGGAGCTATTAGCTTATTATTATAAGGATAATTGTTGATAGTCAAAATTAGCTGTCCACTTGTATTCCGTAAGAAGAATGGAAAAAAATGACTTGGGTCCTATTTTAAGCCCTTCTCTTTTGAGACCGGACTCTTTCTCCTTTGGACTTCCAACAAGGCACCACAAAGGGGAGATGGGAAGGGATTTCATTTCCATAGCTCATGCCCCTTCTTCATAAAGGCAACTAAAAAACACAAGGCAGAAAGAACATGCTCCCTTCCTCCAAGACTGAGTATCTGACTTTGTTCTTCTGTTCTTTCTTTTCTTCCTTAAGTCCAGGTCAAAGACAAGAAACACTGAAAAATGGACCTTTCCAGTCCTGATTGTAACCTCATAAGTTTAAGAGGTTGAGTGTATGTGGGTTGGGCACCAACTTCCCAGAGGGAAGTGATTTCCATAGTAGTAAGTCTTTTCAGAAAAGCATGACCCCCTTCCCCCCCAGGGGGATTCTGAAGTGGAAAGACTTAAAAAGAAAGCTCAAATAATGTCATGACTGGCCAGAAGACTCAGACCCTACAAAAGTACAAACCTGAGGTGAATTTCAAATATCTGTTCAGCCATTGCAAAAGATGCTTCCAAGTCCCAGAAGAGGATAAGGAGTGAGATAGGTAATTGTTTTATGTCAGGTTCTCCCTCCCCCCCCCCCCCAATACTTGTCAATACATGCCTTTGAATTCTTTTCTATTTTAAACACTTTCTGTGGTGGAAAGAATAAATCACTGCCCAAGACCTGATTTTCATTTTATTGCTTAAATGCCTTTTTGAGAAGGGACTCTATTCATCCTATTTGGAATGACCCTAGACATATGCTATACCTAAGTTTTCCTTTTGAGATTTGCTAAGTGGTGGGGGGAAAATGAGCTGAAGAGACAGTGAGAGAAGAGTTGATAGTTTTTTTTTTCCTACTCCCCTATTAGGATAAATCCCATAACCAGAGTCCCTGTGTCCCAGGAAGGAGAGACCTTCTAGGCAATGTCACCTAAATGATAATTATTGATGTTATGACAACAATATCATATTTCTTTTCCTCAAAATAACAATAATCAGTCATCAAACATTTATTAAATATCTAATATGTGCCAAGTATGCTACTAAGTTTGGGGGAAACAAATACCCCTGCTTTCAAGGAGTTCACAGTTTAATGGGGAGATACCATGCAAGCAACTATGCACAAAAATGCATAATTAGATAGAATGCATTGAAGATAATCAACAGAGAAAAGGAATTAGCATTAAATGGGATTGAGAAAGACAACAAGAAATATTATTATTTTCATTTTATGGAGCAAAGGAAAAGATAGAATCAACAGTTAGATGATTTTCTCATGGTCATGCAACTGACATAGCATTTTATTTATTTATTTAATTATAGCTTTTTATTTACAAGATATATGCATGGGTAATTTTATAACATTGACAATTTGCCAAACCTTTTGTTCCAATTTTTCCCCTCCTTCCCCGCCTCCCCCAGATGGCAGGTTGACCAATACATGTTAAATATGTTAAAGTATATATTAAATACAAAATAAGTATACATGTCCAAACAGTTATTTTGCTGTACAAAAAGATCGGACTCTGAAATAGTGTACAATTAGCCTGTGAAGGAAATCAAAAATGCGGTGGACAAAAATAGAGAGATTGGGAATTCTATATAGTGCTTCATTGTCATCTGCCAGAGTTCTTTCCCTGGGTGTAGCTGGTTCAATTCATTCCTGCTCCATTGGAACTACTTTAGTTCATCTCATTGCTGAAGAGGGCCACGTCCATCAGAATTGATCATCATATAGTATTGTTGTTGAAATCTATAATGATCTCCTGGTCCTGCTCATTTCACTCAGCATCAGTTCATGTAAGTCTCGCCAGTCCTCTCTGTATTCATCCTGCTGGTCATTTCTTACCGAACAATAATATTCCATAATATTCATATACCACAATTTATTCAGCCATTCTCCAACTGATGGGCTTCCACTCCGTTTCCAGTTTCTGACCACTACAAAGAAGTCTGCCACAAACATTTTACACATACAGGCCCCTTTCCCTTCTTTAAGATTTCTTTGAGTTATAAGCCCAGTAGAAACACTGCTGGATCAAGAGTATGCACAGTTTGATAACTTTTTGAGCATAGTTCCAAATTGTTCTCCAGAATGGCTGGATGTATTCACAATTCCACCAACAATGTATTAGTGTTTCTGTTTTCCCACATCCCCTCCAACATTCTGCATTATCTTTTCCTGTCATTCTAGCCAATCTGACGGTGTGTAATGGTATCTCAGAGTTGTCTTAATTTGCATTTCTCTGATTAATAATGACTTGGAGCATATTTTCATATGGCTAGAAATAGTTTCAATTTCTTCAGCTGAAAATCGTCTGTTCATATCCTTTGACCATTTATCACCTGGAGAATGGCTTGATTTCTTATAAACTAGAGTCAATTCTCTATATATTTTGGAAATGAGGCCTTTATCAGAACCTTTGACTGGAAAAATGTTTTCCCAATTTATTGCTTCCCTTCTAATCTTCTGACATAGCATTTTAAAGTTTCTAAAATACTCCATTGATATTATCCAGTATGGCCATGACTTTTTTGAATGGAAAAACAGAAGCTCAGAAAACCCAAACAACTTTCCCAACGTCATATGGCTAATAAATATCAGAGATGGGAGAATGCTTAAATGATCTGGAATATTTCTCACAACTTTGACATTTGGTGATTCTATAACATGTAAACAAAACATATAAAATTTTCCAATATGAAAAAAAATTAACAATGTATTTGGGTTAGTGAATCATTAAACAAGTATTTGTTCATTGATTACTATGGACCAGGTATGATTCTAGACTCTGGGGATACAAAAACAAAAAACGGAGACACTCTATGCCATCAAAGAGCTTAAATTACATTAGGGGATATGAACACAAACTTACAAATGAACAAATACAAATTTGTCTGGACCCAATTCTGCAATTTTTTTTTCTGTCTCAAATCAATAAATATTGATTAACCTCATGGGCGTTGGTTCCTATGTAAAGCCCTTGGAGAGATATAAAAAAAGATGTAGCCTATGCCCCAAAGGACCTTACAGTATAATTTGGGATATAAAACAACAGCATACAAGGCTACAGAGTTACAAGGAAAAATTCTTGTGCCCAAGGCAGACTCTAGTGGGATTGGGGTAGAGTTGGCTAGTGAGATGAAAGAGTAAACAATAGAAGGAGAGCAGGCTGGGAGGGCCAGGTCTTGAAGCTGCCACCACAAGCTAAGAGAATTTCCCATAGCAACAGAAGAAGAGCCCCAAGACTTCGATCCTGTTTAATTAAATGTAACTTTTGATTCTGTTTCTACTTTGTGACATTTCAGAATCTAAATCCAGGTTTTAAACATGTTCATCTTACCATAAAATGGATGTCTATCTTTATAAGAAATAGAAACATCCTTCCTTGCTCTTCATCCCCCACCCTACCTCAAACCCTACCAAGCAGCAAAATCTCTGGAACTGTCCCTTTAATTAGGAGCTCATTAATAAATCCATCTTGTTCTGAAATCCCCACACACAGCATACAGGAGTTCATTAGCACTGGAAGAGGCAATCTAGATTTCCTCAGATAATAGCATCTGTCACTAATCAAATTAAAGGAGGATGTGAAAACGTGCTTAGAGTTGGACAAATCAGTTGCAGAGTGGAGAGACCGGGAGGTAGGGAGGGAGGGGGGAAGGGCACGGGCAGAAACACAACCTTGAGAAATACAGAATCACACAATCTCCTTTTTGAAAGGGATTTCAGAAGTTATTTAGTCCAACCCAATCTTGAATCCCCTCTATAAAATCATGGCAAAGGGTCAGCCAGTTTTGACTTGGAGAATCTACTAGCTCTCAAAGAAGCTCAATCCACTTTTTCTTTACCTGGTAGAAAAGTTCTCAAAATGTCCCTCTATGAACATTTTACCCAATGCCAAACTATGTATACCCACTGGCCCAGCAACACAAGTCCCATAGCCTAAAGAGTTCAAAGAAAGACAGTAAGAATTCTTGTATACAAAGTTTTTGTAACACTTCTTCACAGTAGCAAAACCCCCCAAACAAATAAGGAAACTAAGGTAGTGGCCCCCAGTGGAAAATGGATAAATAAGCTATGGCAGATGAATGTAATGGAATATTATTGTGACACAAGAAATGAGGAAATGGACAATTTCATAGGAAAATTTCAATGAAATGATGAGGAATGGAGTAAATATAACTAAGAAAACAATTTGTACAATGATGGAAAAAATTGTTGAGAAAAAAAACACTTTTAAAAGATGTTAGATTATGATCAATGTAATGATTCCTGGTTACCAGCAATAAAGTAAGCTACATGCTTTCTGCCAGAGAGGTGGTAGATTCAGAATGGAGAATGAAACATTTATATTGGACAGAGACAATGTAGAGATTTGTTTTTCTTAATGAGGTATATTTTGGTTTTCTTTTTCCTTTTTTCCTTTTTTTTTTCTTTATTCAATATGTGGAGGAAAGAGGCAAAGAGGAAATAAAAGATTGTTAATTGGAAAATATTTTTAAGATAAAAAATTACTTATTGCTCCTCATTTTGTTCTCTAAGGTCAAAGAAAACAAGTATAATGCCTCTTTCATCTAGTAGTCTTTAAGTTATTTTTAAAAAGTTGTCATATATTCCCAAAATCTTTTCTTCAACAAACTAAACATCCTCAATTCTCTGAACCTATCTTTAGATGCCATGAGGTCTAGAACATTCACTACTATCCTGTTGTTTTCTTCACACAGCCCAGTTTATCAATATCTTTCCCACAATCAGGTACTTGAGTCAAACATAACCATCTAGTCAAACAATCAGCATTTGCCAAGTTCCTACCATGTGCCAAGCACTGTGCTAGATTTTGGGAATGTAAAAACAAAAATAAAGAAATTCTCTCTTTAGGGGAGCTTACTTTTTTTCAGTCATGGTCCCACTGGGGCAGGACTTTTGCTTTCTTTGTTCTAGCTAATGTCTCTTAACACAACCTGAGAGCCCATTAATTTTTTTCTTTTTGATGATCATGTCACACTATTAACCAAACTCAACAAATTTATTTCAAATAGTAGCTATTAAGAAATTAGTATTTTTCAGAAGGGGATGATAGAATGGCAAAAATAAAATAGTCTCTCCCCTCAAAGAGTTTACATTCTTACTAGGAGAAAATTGTGTGCACAGATAAGTAATTGCAAACAGATATTATGTAGGAAAGAACAATGAAGGCTGGAGGATCAGAAATGGAAGAGTTTAGTCTTGAAGGACTTAAAGAATTGTAAGGTATGGAAATGATGAGTTCTTGTGGATAGCATATGCAAAGGCATGAAGATGGGAAATGGAACATTGATGAAAAATAGCTACATGACGAGTTTGACTGGAAAGATACAATTCACAAAAGGGAGTAATATGAAATAAATCAGAAAAGGTATGTTGTAGGCAAATGTCAGGGAGAGAAGTTTGTATTTTATCCTAGAGGCAAAGAGAATCTAGAACTTTTGAGTTAGGGGAAAGGGAGAAGGGTATTTTTAGAAGAGTATTTTGGGGGCATCAACAAGATGGTGGATTAGAGCAAAACACCCAACTCTCCCAATATTTCCCTCCCAACAACTTTAAAATAACACTTCAAATCAAAATTTGGAGTGTCAGAACCAACAAAAATATAGTGTGATATATATTTCCAGCCTAAGACAATTTAGGAACTTGGCAGAAGAGGACTGTGATATTGGAGTGAGGGTCATCTAGGAGGTTCTACAATGGCAGCACCATCAGTGGGCCTTGAAGATGGCTGTGGCAGCAGCAGCAACAATAGCAGCTTCAGGAGCCCAGAGGTGGTAAGGAGGTCAAACAACTGGTCAAAAAGATATTACAAGGGACTTTATACTGGTACTGAGTCCAGTTGGCACTTTTTGGCAACTCTATTGCTCATACGTAGTTCTGGCTTGCTGTTCTCAGGCAGAAAAGAACATTTGCAATTGGTTTCAAGAGAGCAGGGATTCTAATTGCAGTTCAAAGACAGAGAAGAATATGAATACTTGTGTCTCTAGGAAAGCAAGGGATCTGGTCAGAGTCCCAGAGTTGAAAGGAGCACTAGAGTAATCTTTCCTGGATAAAGAGAAATGAGACCAGGAAAGCAGTGACTATACCAGTTGGAATTCATGGGTGCTGCTGGAATACACGGGAGCCACCTGACAGTGGCTGCTGGAGATCCAACCCAGATCTGCAGAATGGATCTCCTCATGTGAGAGGATGATACAAGGAGACTAAGAGGCAGTTGCTGTTCTCTGACCTCTCTGACTGAGAGGCTGTTGCATTGCCTGACCTCCAATTTATCTCATTCCCAGTCCACAACACCTGTGTCAGCAAAGGCTACCCTGAAGCTCCTTCAGATGCTATGATCCACAGCTGTGGAGGTTCTTGGAGAATTGACCTGTCTCTTACCTGAATCACATTATCTTGTAAGCACCCAAACCTTGCAAATGCCCTCTCCCTTCCTCTCTCCTCACCCCCAAGGTGAGCACATTTCAAGTTAAGGAACAGGCAGGGAAACTGAGCAAACACAAAAATAATTAAATAAGCAAACAAACAAATAAATAACTTGAACATAAAACTACAGAGTGGCAGAGAAGAACAAGATACAAAATTGGGAGATACAATGTGAAAACAGCTACAATTTATAAAATGATAAATGAATGAGAAAGAATTCCTGGAAGAGTTTAGGAAAGAAATAATAGTGATAGAGGAAAATTTGGGGAAAGAAATGAGTAATTAAGAGGTTAAAAATACTGAAGAAAACAACAATTTAAAAAACAGAATTGGCCTAATGGTAAAAGAGGCACAAAAATTCAGTGAAGAAAAGAATTCCTTCAAAAGCAGAATAGACAAATGAGGGGGGAAGGACTTACTTCCTTACTTACTAAAGAAAATAATTTCTTTATGAACAGATAGTTTTCAGATGAATAAATTGAAACTATTTCTTTTCATATAAAAATGTACTAAAGAACTATTGATCAGAGGAATGCAAATTAAGACAACTCTGAGGTACCACTACATACCCCTCAAATTGGCTAGATGACAGGAAAAGATAATGACAAATGTTGGAGTGGTTGTGGGAAAACTGGAATACTACTACATTGTTGGTGGAATTGTGAACGGATCCAACCATTCTGAAGAACAATTTGGAACTATGCTCAAAAGACTACCAAACTGTGCATACCCTTTGATCCAGCAATATTTCTACTAGGCTTATATCCCAAAGAAATCTTAAAGAAGGGAAAGGGACTTGTATGTGCAAGAATGTTTGTGACAGCCCTTTTTGTAGTGGCTAGAAACTGGAAATTGAGTGGATGCCCATCAGTTGGAGAATGGCTAAATAAGTTATGGCATATGAATATTATGGAATATTATTGTTCTGTAAGAAAGGATCAGCAGGATGATTTCAGAAAGGCCTGGAGAGACTTACGTGAACTGATGCTGAGTGAAATGAGCAGGACCAGGAAATCATTATATACTTCAATAACAATACTATATAAGGATCAATTCTGATGGACGTGGATCTCTTCAAAATGAGATGATTCAGCTCATTTCCAATGCTCTTGCCATGAAGAGAGCCATTTGCATCCAGAGAAAGGACTTGTGGGGATTGAGTGTGGATCACAACAACATTTTTTGTTGTTTGCTTGCATTTTGTTTTCTTTCTTATTTTTTTTTCTTTTTTATCTGAATTTTTCTTGTGTAGCATGATAATTGTGGAAATGTGGTTAGAAGAATTGCACATGTTTAACATATATTGGATTACTTGCCATCTAGAGGAGGGGGTAGGAGGAATGAGGGGAAAAATTTGGAACATAAGATTTTGTAAGGGTGAATGTTGAAAATTATCTATGCATATGTTTTGAAAATAAAAGGCTTTAATAGTAATAATTTAAAAACAAAATTAGAATTGGCAACTGGAAGCTAATAACTTCATGAAACATTAAAAAAAATAAAATCAGATGAAAAGAATGAAAAAAAATAGAAAAGAATGTGAATTATCTCACTGGAAAAACAACTAAACTAGAAAATAGACCAGGGCAGAAATACTTGAACTACTTGAAAGAGATGATTAAAAACCAAAAACCTAGATATTATAATTCAAGAAATTATCAAGGAAAACTGACCCAATAGCTTAGATTCAGAATCTAAGATAGAAATTGAAAAAAATCCACTGATTACCTCCTGGAACAGATCACAAAAGGCAAACCCCCAGGAATATTACAGACAAATTCCAGAATTCCCAGACAAGGAGAAAATATTGTAAACATCAAGAAAGAAACAACTCAAATACTTTGGAACCACAGTCAGGATCACACAAAATTTAGCAGCTTTCATGTTAAAGGTCTGGAGTGCTTGGTATACAATATTCTGAAAAGCAAAGGAGCTAAAATTACAACCAAAAATAAACTACCTTCTCTTTAGAGTTTTACTCCATAGAACCCTTCAGGGGGAAAATGGATATTTAATGAAATATAAGACTTTCCTGATTAAAAGACAAAAGCTGAATAGAAAATTTGATATCCAAACACAGGATTCAAGAGAAGGATAAAAAGTAAAGATGAAAAAATAATCATAAGAGAACCAAAATTAAAATATTTACATTTCTATATGGGAAGGTAATACCTGTAATTCCTATTATCAGGGCAGTTGGACACAGTCTACATATTCACAAGGCATGAGTATAAATCCATGATGTTGGGATGATATAAAAAGAGTGAAGTAATAAGAAAGAGGGATATACTGGGAGAACAGAGAAGGGAGAAGTAGAATAGGGAAAATCATCTCGCATACAAGAAGCATTCAAAAAAGAGCTTTTATAGTGAAAGGGAAAATAAAGGTGGTAGCAGACAGTGTTGAACCTCACTCACATTAGAAATGGTTCAAAGGGGGCAGCTAGATGGCACAGTGGATAAAGCACCAATCCTGAAGTCAGGAAGACCTGAGTTTAAATCCAGCCTCTGACACTTAATACTTCCTATGACCACAATGAGATGAACCAAATCATTTCCAATAGAGCAGTAATGAACTGAACCAGCTACACCCAGGGAAAGAACTCTGGGAGATAACTAAGAACCATTACATTGAATTCACAATCCCTATATTTTTGCCTGCCTGCATTTTTTATTTCCTTCACAGGCTAATTGTACACTATTTCAAAGTCTAACTCTTTTTGTGCAGCAAAATAATTGTTTGCACATGTATACATATATTGTATTTAACTTATACTTTAATATATTTAACATGTATTGGTCATCCTGCCATCTAGGGGAAGGGGTGGGAGGAAGGAGGGGAAAAGTTGGAACAAAAGGTTTTGCAATTGTCAATACTGAAAAATTACCCATGCATATATCTTGTAAATAAAAAGCTATAATAAAAAAAATTAAAAAATACTTCCTGTGACCCTGAGCAAGTCACTTAACCCCAGTTGCCTCAGGAAAAAAAGAAATGGCTCAAAGAGTGAGGAATGTATGTAGAAGCGGGGGTAAGAGAAAGAGTATGGTAAAAGGGGGGACAGATAAAGGAAGGCAATGGTTAGAAACAAAGCAGACTTTTAAGGAGAGAGGATAAAAAGAGAGAAGGATAAATGGAAAAAAGCAATATGGAGGTTAAAATACAGTAATAACTACAAATGTAAAGGAAACAAGGTCATCCACAAAATGGAAGAACATGGTAGAATGGATTAAAAACGAGAATCTGACATTGGATTGTTTCAAGAGATACACTTCAAACAGAAAGAGATACACAAAATTAAAACAAGGAGTTAGAGAACAATCTATTATGCTCCACTAATGTAAAAAATGGTAGGAGTAGCTATCACAATGTCAGAAAAAAGCAAAAATTAAAAGAGATAACCAGGGCAACTACAGTTTGACAAAGGGTTCCATAGACAATGAAATAACAGAATTTTTACAGCAGGTTTCTCTGTTAAAGGTCTTTTTATAGGAAACTGATTAAAATTTATAAAAATAAGAGTTGTTCCCCAACTGATAAGTTGTCAAGAGTTATGAACAAGTAATTTTCAGAAAAGTACATCAAAGTTATCTACAATTATATGAAAAAATGCTCTAAATCACTATTGATTGGAGAAGGGCAAATTAAAACAACTCTAAGCTACCGCTTCACAGCTGTCAGAAATGATGACTGCTGGAAAAGATGAGGGACAAAGATATTCTAATGAAATGTTTATGGGATATATGAACTGACTCAATGTGAAGTGAGCAGAACCAGGACATCATTCTACACAGTAATAGTGATATTGTAATGATGATCAAATGTGAAAGACCTACTTGATCAATAATTACCAAAAAAATTCCATGGGACTCATGATAAAAAATACTATCCACTTCTAACCAAAGAACGATGAATTTTGAGTGCAAATTGAAATACAGATTTTGCTTGATATTACTAATGTGAAAATATGTTTTGCATGATGTCACATTTATAATTGATATATTGTTTGCTTTCTCTGGGTGAAGAGAGTGAATTTGAATCTTGAAATTAAAAAAATTAAAATGCATGATAAATTTTTTAAAGATTATTTTGGCTAATGTGTGAAGGATGGATTATAGAGGGCAGAGAAATGAAACAAGGTGACAAATTAGGAGACTGTTAGAATAGTCTAAGAGACTATGAGAAATGGTGAGACCTTAAACTAGGGCAGTATCCTGTGATTGGAGAAAGAAAGGATAAAATATGTAAAAGAAAGGAAAAATTTCTCATTTGCTCTCCCCTCTCCCATTTACCAAACTTTTTAATAATATCACTATATTTATATTTATACTTACTTGATAAATATACATACATATGTGTATGTAACATATGTAACATTATATATAAAATTTTTATATATTTTTTTAACTTTAAGGTTTGCAAAACACTTCACATATATCATCTCATTTAGATTTCACAATAACTCTGTGATATAGGTACTATATCACATTTATCCCCATTATTATTCCCATTTTACAGATAGGATAAATGAGATTGAGAGCATGTGGATGATTTTATGAGAGAGACAGTTACACTACAGCTTCCTGTTTGCCATATCACCTTTCTGCTTCATGAAATATTTATTTTTTGCCCTTTCTCTGTTGGTATTACACAGAGGGTGATGTATTATTAACTACATCCTAAAAATGCCGCATGGCTCTGGAAAGATCATTGAAATTAAACTTACAAGACTTGAAGTCTATTCCCAATTCTGATCCTGGACTGCTTGTCTGGCTTCCTGACCCCCAACCTAATCTAGCCTTCTGTAAACTGATCTCCTATAGAACACCGAAGATCCCCTTTTCTAGTAGATCAATATTGTCAAATCTGTTGCTTTTACGCTGATCTTGTTCTAGTTACACAGCTTTTTCCTTATTCTCTGGAACCCTGTCCTTATCAAGAGATCTTATTATCTCAGTGACTTCATTTTCTCAGAACCACTGAATCTCAGAGCTGCAAAGGAATTCAGTGGCCATCTAGCTCAAGCCAAAGCTGTACGAGATTCCCTTTTATGATATCTTTGGCAGACTTTGCTTAAAGACTTGAAATTATGTGAAACTCAGTACATCCCAAGGAAACCATTTCCTTTTTTGATCACTATAATTTGTTGAGAAATTTGTCCTGATGTAAAATTTCAGTCTCTTTTAAAACTTCCACCCATTCTTTTAGTTCTGCCATATAGGTCAAAGTGGAATTGGTCAATCCCTTTTCCTTTGAGTCCTTTAGCTAATTTGAAGACCGTTTCAGCTATTATCTTCCCATCCTCCATCCCCAATTACTGTTCCTGCCCAAGTCTTTTCTTCTTAATCTCTCTCTCTCTCTCTCTCTCTCTCTCTCTCTCTCTCTCTCTCTCTCTCTCTCTCTCTCTCTCTCTCCAATATTGCTGTTACTAGATACAAGGTTCTCTTGGTTCTGCCCATTTTCATTCTTCATTATTTCATGCAAGTTTTTCTCTTTTCCTAAACTCATTGAGCCCAAAGGAATAACAGTTACATATGCAATCATCTTTTTTATTTTACTAGTTATGAAGATGCTTGTTTTATTCCATAAGGTGAAAATAGCATTTAAAAATCCCCTAAATTTATATACTTCTTTGAAGTGGGCCTCATGTAACATGAACTTGGGGTCCCTCGCTCCATGGGTTTCCCTGCTCTTAATTCTCCCCAAATTATTGTTTTTCTTTCTGAAACTGCTGCCCAGAAAACTGAAGACAGAAGTACTGTAAGTATGGAGGTCTTTACATGCCTCATTCTATATGGCACTCCTGTCTGTGGTCCTTCTACATCAGTCCCACCTCTCATGGCAGGGACCCATTTATTTAGTGACCGACTACCAAAATGTGAACCATCAGCCCTCTTTGATCTGTGCAATACAGTAGAAAAGAACACTGAACTTAGAAGCAACAAATCTAAAGTCAAATTCCATTTTTGTCCCTCCTTATCTGTGTGACTTCAGAATATCTTAGTCATTATTGGTCTTGATTTCCTTATTAGTAAATGAAGGGGTTGGCCTGGATGATGTTCACAGTACCTTCTGGCTTCAGGGCAATGATTCTTTGATCCTGTGACTTTTACCAAGTATTTACTTCTCAAATCACCTATCCCCATGCTTCCATATGCCCACTAGACCATTTATTTGTTGCCATCTCCCCAATGGATTGTTTTCATATCAACTGCTCATCCTCCTGAATTGACACAATCATGTGGAGGATTCCAAAACCCTCCACCCACCATCAAGATTCATGTCTGCTGGGATTTTCCTGGAGAAAGAAATAAAGGAGGAAGGGAGGAAAAGAAGGAGAGAGAGAGAATAAGAGTGGAATATGAGTAGCTAAGGAGACAGAAGATCAAATCTGTCCTGGAAATGGCTTAACTAATAAGGATATCTTGAATAAGTTTAAAGGAGTCAGCAGACATAGTTATTTCTTAAATTCAGATTCTAACATTTACCCAGAACCTTGCATTTAAAGAGTCACTGTCAGGATGGTGGGGCAGAGGTCATAGACCATCTGTCTATTCTACTTTATTTGAAGAGTAATTAGTCTTTTGTTTTGGGCCTAAACATAAAATCTTCCTAAATAAAAGTTTTTGAAAAAGGATAATATGTTTTTAAAATATCCATTGCCAACTGTTGCTTTTTTAAAAAGTGAGTTTTTAATATTTATATTTGGCTCTTTTTTGGTCTTGGCACTCATGATCATTCCACACGATGACTGCCATTTGTAAGACTGAGAATCAGAACATATGGATTTCCTTTCCTGCAATAGCACTAATAATGCCTTGCCTTGTTCATGGTCAATAACCAGGCATCTTCCATTTTTTTTCTTACCCTGCAGAATTTTCTTTCCTGATACTCCTATAATTTTCCCCATCTCAGCCTTGCAAGGCCTTTATTTTATGAGAGCTTGGAGTCTCCAAGCAGCTATCACCCATCCGAAATAGTCTGCCCTTTTGTCCTCAGCAGAAGATCACCAACCCCTTTTCAGACAAGTATTATTACAGCCATTTTCTAAAACCCAAGACGCTGAGAGGACTTGGCAGTGAGCTCTTCAGGGGAGGCTAGTGTGGCTGTGGTAGCATCAGGCTGGTTCCCAGCTCTTTTACTCCAAAGAGGCTCAGCCCCCTTCCAATTTCCAACTGCTTATCCAGAAAAGCTCAGACTGCCTCCTTTTTCGCTCAAAAAATCCCCCCTTGCTCTTCAGCCTGCCCGATGCCTGACCTTGGCAGTGTCACCACTGAGGAGATCAAAAGAAAGTACTCCATTCTAGTATCTCAATCAGGGATATGAGCAATTAAAATATGAATTAATCTAAGTAAGATGAAAATGCAGATGGAAAATAAGAGCCACTGGGTTCACCTTGAACCTGTGCTCAGTGCAGCTTGGTTCCTGTGATTAAAGAAATTTTCTTTCCATTAAAAATCTTGCTCTTCTTCTGTTAAAAACACTATGTCAATGAGAATCCCTCAGTGGTTCCAGTAACGAGTGACCTTTTCATCAGTTAAGTCCTGTTATTAATGTCAGGGTCTGGGTGGGGACGCAATGGGAAAAGGGGCTTTTCCATCATGGTGGGCCCAGTGAAGGGGAAGGCGGACATTTAACCTTTGTTGCATGGGCTCTGAGATATTTTAAATAATGAAGGGCAGCAGGCTATAGTGGAAGTACTTCCTGACTATGGACTTAGAAGAACTGGGTTAAAATCTCAACTGATATTTGCTCTTGATGTCACCATGGGCAAGTCATTTAACTTCCTTGTGTGTCAAATAAGGGGATAAGACTAGACGGACTCCCTTCTGGGGGGTTAGAATGTTAGGAAAAATATCTCTCCCCTAAAACAGTTACTGAAGGTGTTGTGCCATCAATGACGTCTTCCTTATAAATTTCAAGTTTTTATTACATATTAATGGTAGATGAGGTTGCCCTTTGTCTTCCTGGTGCCGTGAAAAAAGCCAGAGACTTCCATAGAGTCCCAGCTCAATCCCTCACTAGTAATGTAATCTTGGATAAGATCTCTCAACTTTGGGAGCCTCAGTTTCTTCACCTGCAAAACAATGAAAAATAATTTGGGGGAGGGATGGGAGTGATCTGGATCTGTTTGTTCATTGCTACAGGGAACTGTCAAGGAGGATCAATCCTTTCTCTGCAATGAGATCTGCTTAGAAATCAGCCTTGGGATCCAGAAGTGCCCAGAGTCACACAGTCAATATAAGTCAGAGGCAAAACATGAATCCAGATCTTAATGATAGCAAGACCAGCTTTCTGTACGTTATGTCAAAAAAAAAGTCATTTCTGGTTGGAAGAATACTAGTAACTAGAAGGATCAGAATGGGGTAACAGGTGGTTCTTGAATTATGAATGAAAACCAAGTTAGAAATTCTTCTGGGGTGGCTAGGTGGTTGTAGCCAGATTGGAGCTCATGAAGATGAGTCTTTCTGACTACTCCAGACCTAGCACACTCTCCACTGTACCACCTAGCTGCCCAGATATTTAGATAGATAGCAACATGTATATACATATCACACACATGTATGCATTTATATATTTATCACATGCATATATGCATACATGTTGTTTCATATGTAGCATTATATATACACATAGTATATATATGCATATATGTATTTTATATTATTTTATCATTATATTATTACATATCAATATTTGATATCAATAATTAGTTTATTATATTTATTTACATTTTATTATATGAAAATTACATTTCGATAATATCAATATATTAATATTATTACATATAAATATATCAATAACATTAATATTAGTAATAGCATATAATATACATTTATATAAATATTGTATTTAATTTTCATTTAATATTGGTAGAGAATTTTACATATAGAATCTCATTTTATATTCACCACAACTGTGTAAAAAAATTGAGGCAGTTAAGGGATGTGCTTAGAATCATAAAGCTAAATAAATTTATGAGATTGGATTTGAACTCAGGTTTTCCTGAAACCAAGTCTGTCATGCTATTTACCTAGAGATCTTAAGAGCAATGAATTTAGAATCAGTCTTATTATTTAGTGTTACTTCTTTTTTCTCTTGCTACATGGGTGATTTGGAGTAAATCATTTAATCTTCCTGGGCCTCAGTTTCCCCATAGGTAATATAAAAGGTCAGATGAGCTGGTCTCTAAAGTCCTACCCAGCTCCTTCAAGATACTATGAGAAAAAAGACAAAATAGAAAACTTTTAAGTGTAACCTAATTGGATGATGCATTTTCTTCTGCTGTTGGGAAGTGGTGTATTGCATAAATGCCTAGGGATGATAAGTGCTTCATCTTTTATAGGTGGGAAGATTTGGGCATCTTTAAGACACACTGTTCACATCCAGTCCTCATTCTCAATCCATGCACTATTCACTCACGTATTATAGAAGAAGAGAAAAGAGAATCCCAGACTCAGAACTTTATAATGAAAGGAACCCTAGGAATCAACAATTCCCACCTTTGTTCTCAATATAGAAATCTCTCCTCCAGTGTCTTTGGTAGGTGCTCATTCAACTGCTGTTTTAAAATACAATCTCAGGGACAGGGAGCTCACTATGTCCTGAGGTGACCATTCCAAAATGTTCAGCCTTTACTGTTAAGTAGTTCTTCCTCATTTCAAACTTCAATTTGTCTCTTTGTAATTCAGGATCATGGGATTTAGGAATCTGAGACATCATCTCATCCAATCCCATTTCACAGAGAAGGAAACCAAGACTCGTTGAGAGGAAGTGACTTGACTAAACTGAGGTCCCCAGATTTAGTTTTCTTTCTATGCTGCCCCTGTCCAATGTCCTGATATTTATTCTCTAGATTTACACAAAATAATTTGAATCCTATTTCTCCTCTGGCAACCTGTTGAATATCTGAAACCTTAAGTATTCTGTTCTCTCAATTAAATATCCCCAATTCTCTTAAGTGCTCCCATTATGGTATCATCTCATGTCCCTTCATTATCTCCATCACCCTCATTGGAATGCTCTAGACGATCCTTGTTCCTTCTAAAACCAAGAGCCTACATGTGATCTCATATGGTTCAACTCTTTTGTTTTAGAAAGTAGGAAATTGAAAACTGGAGGATTGATTTGGCAAAGGATATAGAGATATTAATGAGAGATCAGTGGTTGAAAATGAATGTGAACCCACTTGTGCAAAAAAATTTGTGGCAGCCCTTTTTGTAGTGGCAAGAAACTGAGTGGATGCCCATCACTGGAGAATGGGTGAATGAGTTATGGTACATGAATGTAATGGAATATTATTTTTCTGAAAGAAATGATCAGCAGGATGTTTTCAGAGAGGCCTGGAGAGATTTGCATGAACTGATGAGATGATTTTGTGATGAAGAGAGCCATCTACACCCAGAGAGAGGATTGTAGGAACCGAGTCTGGATCATAACATAACATTCTCACTCTTTTGTGATCGTTTGCTTGCATTTTATTTTCTTTCTCATTTTTTCCTTTTTGATTTGATGTTTCTTGTACAGAAATATAATTGTATAAATATGTATGCAGATATTGAATTTAACATATATTTTATCATATTTAACATAGATCACTTGCCATTTGGGAAGGGGGTGGAGGAAAGGGGAGGTAAAATGGAGCACAAGGTTTAGCAAGGGTTAATGCTGAAAAATTATCCATGCATATATTTTGAAATATAAAGCTTTAATAAAAATATTTTCAATGAAAAAAATGACTTCCAAGATTCCCTCCAGTGTTAGGATTCTTTGTGATTTATAAGAGATAATAATAATGTCTTTTTCATTCCATGGTCCTGAACTGAACTTTCTAACGTAGTAGTTGCTGTTGTTGCTCTCCTCCTACTACAAATAAGCACCAGGTCTTTGGCAGCAAGCAGGGAGATCCTCTTTCTTCTCCACAAAGTATGCTATTGAAGAATTCTGTCTCTAGGAGCTTGTTGTTGGGATATTTAAACTTGGGAACTTTCAGAGTGGGATTATCCAGAAAGCAACTTCCAAAGTTTGTGATTCCCAGATTGCTGACTTGACTCCACACCTTTCTGTACAAGATTTTAGGATTTGGGGACATTTTCATGAACTTGGTCAACAACAAGGCTAAAAAAGGGTTACAGATTCTGGCTAGTCCAAGTCCCTCATCTTATAGCATACAGCAGGTCCAACACCTTGCTAGGCCTGGGTACTGGGACTCTCCCAATGCAATATATCCTCTGAGCTTGCTCTTTATTACAAATTATCCCTCTTTGTTAACAACCTGCCACTCTTCTTCCCAACTCCAGAGCCACATTCTGATGGACAATATTTGTAAAGGGCTTAGCATATCACCTGGCACCTAGGAGGTGCTTAATAAATGCCTTCTTCCCAAGGGATGCACCATTTGTTCGCAAGCACTTATTGGGACCAGCCTCCTGAGTACCATATCTTTGGGCATGGTTCTGAACCCATTTTAGAATCCTTGGGTGCTGGAGGAAAAGGAATTAGAGCAACCTCAAAGAAAATTTCTCCTAGATGCTATTTATGATTTTGTATTTATTGTAAATTAGAAAAACAGGTGGAGGCCCATCTACCTACCAGGGAGCAAAGCCCACATGGAAAACTGGGCAGCCAGGTAATCCTTGGTGTTGCCATGTCTCTTGCAAAGGAGTCTTTTTAAAGTCCATTTCTTGTCTGGTCTTCTCACACTAGCATGTCCTGGTCTCTCTATTCATGTCAGTCAGTGCCTCTTACCAATTTTTCTTTTTCCCTCTCAAACAGGAGGAGCTCTCAATTAGCCAAGACCCAGCAAACTGCCATCTTCTCATCTCTCTTCTGCAGGCAGCCCAAATTACTTCCCAACATCCTTGCCTTTTACTGCTCTCTCAGGTCACATCAATCGCAAACATCTCTGGCTCAGGCTGCCAGGATGCCAGAGGAAAATTCCCCGAAAGGATAATGAGAATAATTTGCTTTTATGCAGTGCCTTCCCTTCAAAGTTCTCCAAGTACCTTTCAGACAATTAAATGTTATTGTTGCAAATGGGGAAACTGAGGGATTGGCAAATTAAGCAATTTCCCCAAAGACATGCAGTCAATCAGTGAAAGGATGTAACCTTGCTGTACTTCCCCACCCACTTTCCTTCCTAAAAAGCTAAGCACACACCCAGACAAGGGAGAGGAGCAGAGCAACACTTATCTTTTCTTTCTCTTGGTCCTCCTTTGAGTCCAACTTCTCCTTTCTCTGAGCAAGAACAGTAACTAAATCAATTTGCAATTCACTACCGAGATCCTTTCCAGCTTCAAATATATTTCCTTCTCATTTCAACTCCATCTCATCTCCATCTCCAAATCCAACATGAAGTACCAATGTCTCCTCTTCCATGGAGCCTTCTTATATTCCACCAGATAATGGTGTTGACGATCTCCTCACATCTTCCTACTGCATTTTACTTAGATTCCTCTTCCTTTCCTTAAATTCCGCCACTTCACCCCATCCATTACTTTATACCATGGGTCCTCAAACTTTTTAAATAGGGGGCCAGTTCACTGATCCTCAGACTGTTGGAGGGCCGAACCATAGTAAAAACAAAAACTTTGTTTTATGGGCCTTTAAATAAAGAAACTTCATAGCCCTGGGTGAGGGGGTTAATCATTCTCAGCTGCCACATCTGGCCCATGGGCCATAGTTTGAGGACCCCTGCTTTATGCTTTTCTCCAAATATACTAATTAAATTATAGATAATATTCTCTCAACCCTCTTATCCAATTGAATTCAAGTTTGAGGGAAAGGAAAACATTAGGTCATCTTTTTAGTCATTATGTCCTCACCCCCTATCAATGAGCTATGTACACAACAATACTCAAGATGTGGTTGGTAAATTGAACTAAATTTACTGAGACCAGGAAGAGTAATTAAATATTTTGATTTAAAAGAAGGGAACCTCCCATTCATTTTCCAATTCTTGCTGGTATACAAAAAGAGGCAGTATGGCACAGTGATTAGAGAGCTGGCATCTAAGCCAAGAACACAGGTTCAGGGATTGCCTCTGATATATATCAATTATGAGACTCTGGGCAAATCACTGAAACTCCCAAGTTTCCGGGAAGGTGTTGACCTGCACTGGTAAAGGAAGTTTCTTCATCTGGGAGGTCTCTGTGTCAAAAAAATCACAGATCCAGAATCTATCTTTGTCTCTAATAATATCTATTTATATAGATATAAGATATAGATAATATAAGATAACATATATATATATATAATATATAGATAATATTATCTACCTATAGATAGATAATATATAGATAGATATAAAGAGTTAATTAAACCAATGATATGGGGATTTCACAAAATGCTGGAAAGTACAATTTGCCCCTAGGGCAAGTTCATTATAGACAATAGATGTGATAAATGTTGCATATAAACACTGGCACTGACATTTTTTGATATAGTAGCTACTACAGGTCTTTGGAGCTAGTTATTTAAAAGGAGGGATTCACTGTTTCATTTCCAGTTTTTCAGCTGCTGGGCATTTGGATTATTGTAGGCAGGATGTGACTATACCCTGCAGTTCCAATGAGCCTGTGAGAACCAGCCCAATGCCATTCCTTCCAGCCTCTCCGATTCCTCAGGCAGCACTGAGAACGAGCCCCACAAGCCCTCTTCTCTCTTCATTTGCAGTCATCTTGTTGGGGGTCACACGTAAGTATCCATCTCATTAGGCACTGACCCCTACTGGAGCAATCAACATAAAGCACCATGAGTTCTTCCCAGTTCATTGGATGCATAGAGGATTTAAGGCAGGATGAAATGAACAGGAAAGATGGTCTGGTCTGGTTTAATTGCTTCTCAGGTGGCCTCTCATTTACCATCTCTGCTATGAGAAAGAACCAGAACTAGCCTAGCGAAACAAACATAAAAGACCCAAAGTACTTGGGGGAATTCAGTTTGATTCAGCAGCTCCCAGGGAGATAGAAGTAGCCAGATTGAAAGGGAGATATTGCTCGAGTCTGGTTGGGCCACTAACTGCGTGTTTCTTTACCATACAGAAGCAAGATCTCAAATTTCTCTTGGGGTAGATTTAATGGGCAGATAACTTTGTCCACATTCTCTTAACTTGGGATACATTGAATTATGGCTCTGCCTCCATGGCGCAAAGTATTAAAATAAATGACAATTAGAAGTTGGCGGTTTTTCCTATCAGCACACATTTTGAGGAAATAAAGAAAAGGGATGTTGACAACAGCTATTTAGCATATCAACCCAAACTTATATCCAAACTCTTCTTTCGATTCCCATAGGATCTTTAATAAATTAAAGAATTGCTATCCAAAGACCAAATTTTATAAGGCGTGTTTAACCTAATGTTTCCACATACCCATTCATACAATAAAGACAGAGAACATTAGCATCTTGCTAAGGTTAAGCTAAAAGAAAGCTTCTGGTTTGCATGGCTTCTGTTCACTGCCCTTTGACCACATGATTATAATCTTTAATTTTCACTAAAGTTTATTTCAATCAATCCATCAGAAATCATTTAATAAGTGTTCACTATGTGTCATGTACTTCTAAGGGCTGAGCGGAACTCCAGAAAAAGGCAAATAATGCAACCTGCCCTCACAGAGTTTATATTTTAATGGAGAAAGACACAAAAGCTACATATGTTTGAATATATGGAAGGTAACTTCATGTATGCATTCTATCTTGATCTTCCCAGGTTTCCTTAGTCATGAAATTACTTTTCATGATCTAGTATATAATATAAATGCATTTATCTGTATGAATGTTATATTGCTTTCCTCTCCCAAATTCCCTGTTAAAAAATAAAATAAGTTTAGGTTTTATGAGGACTAGGAGTGATTCGTTCTTATGTCGCATCTGTAGTGTCTTAAACATAGTAGGTGCTTAATTAATGTTCATTAAATTAATTAGAATGAAACTATCTAGATTTATTACTTACATGATACCAATACCAGGTATTTACCTGACAAATTTATATTTAAAAAAAACAAAGCTGTTTTTAGAAGGACATTATTATCTAGACAAAATAATAAGCATAATGGATTGATTTTCCTCCACATTTCAATCTCTTGAACTTATAATAGTTACTATATTCTATGAAAAGGAATCATTCAAACACATATACACACACATGCACACACACGTATCTATATAGATATATGTGTAATACATATTATATAGAACATATATCTAAGACTAGAGATTGGATCTTTGATTTTGCTATTACGGGAATTCCCAGATGATGATAGGGACTCTCCCCAATGCAGATCAGAACCTATTTGGCCACTTACTTTCATAGAAGTTACATAAAACACTTGAGTAGTTGAATGATTTGTCCAGGTTCATACTGTGTGTCAAAAGTGGGATTTATACCAGATCTGACTAAATCTAAATATATTGTTCTATCTCCAACATCATGCTATAGTCCAATGTGTTCCATTCAAATTCTTGACAACATCCTCTCCTGCTCAGCTACTAGACCTTCCCTGCTCACAAAATTCCCTTGTTTTTTATTTGTATATGTCATATATACCTATATATGTACATGTGATTGACTTGCTTTTTACCCTTTAGAATAGTAAGCTTCTTAGAAGAGTAAGCTCCACCAAGCAAAGACCTTGCTTTGGTCTTTGTGTCTACTGAGTTTAACACTGAGCCAGACAGCAAAGGACATACCTCATTTGTAGAGGGTCACGTCAGTGAGGGAACTCTGGGTAAGGTATAAGACCCTTCAGCCCAGAGGGAACCTGCAGACAATGTCTGGTTCGGCTCCCCATCTCCCTTAAGGGCTCTCGGCCTTCCTGAGAAGTCAGGGGATGCTGACAACCTGTGTGAGATTGAAGCAGAGTGATAGCAGGTGGCAAACTATGTACAATAGCAAGTTATTTATGTGATCCCATGTGCTCAGTGTTGTTTTTGTTACATTATAAAAAGGGGAAAGTCCTTGAAATAAATGGACTCCATTTTCCCACCATCCTCAGGAGTCCCGCCTCATCACTTCTCCACTAGGAAGGTACATTTTAATCACCCCATTGTGGGGGCTCTAGAAAGCAGGACACAGCATTCATTAATTCCTGTTTTTATTACAAAAGACTTTTATCCACCTATGTAGTGTGCTTTATAGAGCCCCAAAATATACTGTCCAGACTAGCTCTTAGTGGAGTGAAGGAGGCAGGAGACTAAGGAGGATGGTCAAAGATGGAGTGTCTATTTCCAATCCCCTCAGCCTTTAAATACTTCTACACACCTGCACAAGGATCCCATAGGACATTAACAATAGAAGAACAATAGGATGGTAACTTTGCCATTTCTATGTGGATTTAAAAATGAACGATAATGATAACGAGACCTCTTTATATCAATATTCCATTGGGAAAAAAAAGATGAGTATGAGATTCTTTCCAACTCCAGATATGAGTTGGTAGATTGTGAAGCTTGTTAAAATTTGTTGTTGTTCCATCATTTCAGTCATGCCCAATTCTTTGTTATCCTATTTGGGGTTTTCTTGGCAGAGATACTGGAGTGGTTTGCCATTTCCTTCTCCAGCTCGTTTTACAGATGAAGAAACTGAGCCAAAATAGGGTTAAGTGACTTGTCTAGGACCATACAGTTAGTGTGTTTCTAAGGTCAGAATTGAACTCGGGAAGATGAGTCTTTTTGACGCCCCACCTGTTAAAATAGGTAGCATTTATAATGATCCCACCAGGTGCTAGACCTTGTGCAAAGTGCTTCACAAATACCATCTCTTGTAACAATCCTGGGAGGCAGACATTTTTATTATCTCCACTTTATTATTAAGGAAATTGAGACAAAGAGAGGTTTGACTTAGCCAATGTTGCACAGCTAATAATTGAGAGTGAATTTGAACTCAGTTCTTCCTGACTCTAGGCCTTGTACTTTCCCCAAAGTGTTACCAAGTTCACTGAGGGCAGATACTGTGTCTTCTAAGGCTTCTTTTCCCCTCAAATGCTCAGCACAGTGTTCTTTACATAATAGTTCCTTAATAAATGCTTGTTAAGTTGGGCTGAGCCGTACGATGCTGTAATCTATTGTGCAGTATCTTATTGTGTGCTACAATATCGTGGTGGGTTATACTGTGCCGTGTGGTAGGATGCTGTATTCTATTGCATTGTATTCATTGATATCAGAGGAAGGCACATGGAGAGCCCTCATGATACACTTGTATCCAGGAAATATGAAAGGAACAAGAGGAATATCTCCAGCATCCTGGGTGGGCCCTTTATAGAGGATTTATGGAACGATATTCACAAGGATCATACAGCTTGAAAAGCCATGGATGGCTTGCCATCTACATGGAGAGGGGGAGGATTCACACTGATGAAGCTTGAGATCTAATGGAAAGATGAAACTGCATCTCAGAGACAAAGCCTTGCCTGCAGTCCCCCTCCCTACTCTCATTCCTCAGTGGTAGCTATTTCCATAGCAACTGTGACTTGGGGAAAATGTGGGCTTCAATTTAACTGTCCCAGGAAGACCATAAGCATGGGCTATCAATTCCGGATGGGAAGGATGAGCCCAGAAACCAAACCACAAAAACTTACCCATGCTGGGAGAGTCCTGTGCAAAAGCCATAGTCTCTCACAAGCAACAGCTCCAGAAGCCTCCTCAGCATGGGGCCAAAATCTATTCCTTAACATTGTCTATGTTTTCTGATGATATTTGCACCTTTCTAACCTGGTTATTTAGACCCCTCCCTGAAAGACAGGCAAATATTGATCATCCAAATAAATGGAGGGGAACGGGGCTATAAAGGAGACATCGTGGTAAAGTGGAAAGATTCTAGAAATCTGAATTCAAGTTCTACTTTGGCAACTTAATACTTAGGTGATCTTGGACAAGTTTTAACTTCTCTGTGCCCCAGTTTCTTTTGGAAAATGAGAAGTTTTTTTGTTATTGTTGTTGTAATAGTTGTTCTGTCATGTCTGACTGTTTTCTTTATTAAAGCTTTTTATTTTCAAAACATATGGATGGATAATTTTTCAACATTGACCCTTGCATAACCTTTTGTTTGTTCTAAATTTTCCCTTCCTTTTCCCCCCTCCTTCCCCTAGATGGTAAGCAATCCAATATATGTTATAATGTTAAATATGTTAAATCCAATATATGTAAATATATCTATACAATTGTCTTGCTACATAAGAAAAATAATATCAAAAAGGAAAGAAAATGAGTTATGTTGTGATCCACACTCAGTTCCCACAGTCCTCTCTCTGGATGTAGATGGCTCTCTTTATCACAAGATCATTAGAACTAATCTCAATCATCTCATTGTTGGAAAGAGTCACATCCATCAGAATTGATCATTGTATAATACTAATATTATCATGTTCAATGATCTCCTGATTCTGTTCATTTCACTCAGCATCAGTTCCTGTAAGTCTCTCCAGACCTCTCTGAAATCATCCTGCTGATCGTTTCTTATAGAACAATAATATTTCATAACATTCTTATACCATAACTTATTTGGCCATTCTCCAACTGATGGGCATCCACTCAGTTTCCAGTTTCTGGCCACTACAAAAAGGGCTGCCACAAACAAAAAATGAGAAATTTTGAACAGACATAGCCTCAAAGGCCCCTTTCCAGCTCTTTGTTGATAATCTAAAAATGAGTAATTTGAATTTTCTCTGGCAATAGCAGTCAAATGTAGAGGGGTTACACCAATGCCTTTCATGGGGGCATTGCAGTGGATAGTCACATGACCTGGTTAAATCTGGCTTTGCCATTTACTAGCTATGTGACCCTGAGTACTCATGACCTTCCTGGTCCTCAGTTTCCTCATCTATAAAATTAAAATGTGGATGGACTCGATTAATTTGTCAACCAGAGAGTATTTATTAAGTGGCTACACACCTAGTATGCTAGACAGCCAGTATGGCAAGGACATAAAGATAGAAATAAAAAGAACCTGCTTCAAGGGCTTATATTGTTTTAATAATAATTAACAACAACAGCGTCTAACACTATACAGTGTTTTTAGATTTACAAAGCACTTTACAAATATTTTTTCATCTGATCTTCATAAGAAGATTAGGAGGTAGGTATTATTATAATACGTATATTACTGTTGAAGAAAAAGGTATTAAGACATTGGCCCATGTTGAAGAACAGTCCACTGTTTTGAAAAATAAAAAGCTTTAATAATAAAAAAAGTTCTCATCACACTCATAGTAGAAAAGGGGAAAAAAAGGTTCAGAAAAACAAGAATGATAATGACTATGCTCCTTTGTAGTAATAAAGTGAATATTCACAGTTTCTTTACAGGAGGAGAATAATGATCAATGAGTAATTAAATCTCCAGGTACTTAAAGAATCATTTGTTTTAGATTGCATGTTCTTTCATCATATGTTTGAATACTTGTAGTTGTATTGAAAATAAAATAAAATAAAACTAAATAAATTAAATAATATTACAAAAAAAGACATCGGCCAAGAATATTTTCTTGGGGGCACACAACATATGCACATATAATAAATACAAAATAATTGGGGGCCAGAGCAAATAGCTGTGGGAGTCAGGAAAGGAATCTGGTGGCCCCCAAACTGAGCTCTGAAGAGAATGAAGGATGCTAAAACATGAAGGTGATTAAAGAGTACATGTCAAGCATGGGAGACACAGGCAGGAGGTGAAATTTTGTGTATGAGACACAGCAAGTGGGCCAATTTGGCAAGAGTGGAGATTGCATGAAAGGGAATCATATATAATAAACCTGGAAAAATAGGCTGGAGCAGACTGTGAAAGACTTTAAAAACCAAAATTGGTGTTTCCTTTTAGAGTCGAGTCCACCACAGAAGCACTTTGAGCAAAGGAGTGACATTGTCAGGTTAGCTCTCATTTGTGGATCCTGTGTTGCTTGTGTCCAGCTGATATGACAACGTGGAATTAAGCCTATCCCCTCCTTATAAGGCTGTCTCTACTTGACTAAAGCACAAAATTTGACAAGAAAGAAAACTTCAACTAACTTGGTAGAATGTCAATTCCTTTTAGGACAGAAATCAAAATTCATCAGAGAATTTCCTGTAGCACTGACTTTTAGAAACCTTGATTGTGACCATTTATGACAGTGGACCAAGCTGTTCATCCAATCAGTTTCACCCACCCATATACGCACATTAAGTCATCCTTTGGGAAGAAGCCATGATAGGACTGGTAGCACCTTCCCAGTCAGATAAAGATATACCCAAACATGATGAGATAACAATGCTATCACTAACCTCATCCCTGACCCATTCCTTGTGTCTTTTTCCAGTGCTGCAATCACTTCTAACCCTGGAGATTGAGCTGCCAAGACAAACCTGCATCTCAATCAAAATGTCTTCCCTTCTGTTCTTCCCATGTGTCCCCCATTTCTGGAAAGCTTTCGCTCATTTTTGACTCTTGGTTCCCTCTAGACTCAGCTCCGATTCTTTCTTTCCTTTTATTTCTAATGGTTAGTGCTTTCTTCTGCATGAAATTTTCTTGTATTTCCTCACATATGTACAAGTTTTACCTCCGCAGTAGAATGAAAGCTCCTTGAGAGAAAGTAGTATTTTTCACATGTGTTTGTTGAAAGAATATAAGAATGAAAGAATAAATAAATAAAAGTCTTAGGATATGGAGGTTCCATCTGTGAAGGATTAACTGGACACCATTTATTTTATTGCATCAATCAAAATTTGTCAGAAGCAAGTAGTCCAGAAGTGTTGGCTAATCATGCCACCCTGACAGCCCTCAATGTAATTGGTTATTATGAATAGTATAATTTAGGCTCAAGTCCCAACACTGGCACATACTAGCCATGTGACTGTGGGCAAGCCACTTAAGCTCTCAGTTCCATAGGCAACTCTCTAAGATGGTAAATTGTGACAAAGAACCATTCTTCAGAGCCCCATCTAACACAAACTCTTTGTGAAATTGGAGTAAGAGAAAAAGAAGAGTTCTCAAATCTTGCATGATAAGATGGTAGGAAGTTAATTTCCTTTTCCAAGTCTCAGCGGAGGCTCTGAAAAATGGTTCATAGTATATTTCTCTGCCGTGTAGAATTCTTAGAGTAGTTGAGGATTTCATCAAGAGAAATCCTAATCATCCTGGTCCAACAGTGAATGATAACTAATTCTAGACTGAGATGATATCCAGGGCTCCTAAAGATCTTGTGGCAGACAAGACAATGATCTTGAAAGATTATTGTTTACACTGACCAGCACAATCTAAAGATTATTCAGGAAACCTGGAAACTCAATAATGGCTGGATCTATTGAACATTGTTTTTCAATAGGTTCCAGAGGTCTTAAATCTTAGGGTTATCAATTTAAGTGGCAAAAGGCACCTCAGAAAGTATCTAATTTGATTTACCTGTATTACAGATGACAAAACTAAGATACAGAGATGGGACATGATTTGGTCAAAATCATATAGTAGTAAGTGGCAGGACCAAAATATGAATCCAGGTCTAACAATTCCCAATCCAGCCCTCTGCCCACTGCATTGGACCTACTCAACTTCACCATCTGCAAGAGGTACAAATATCATGGCACTGGAGAAAAAGCACCATTTTTGAAATCAGGAAAGCTGGGTTAGATTCCTAATCCTGGCATTTATCATTTAACATTTTATTTGCCTCAGTTTCCTCAGACTTAAAATAGGGATGATAATACTTTCATGACTCAAAGAGTCTGGGAGGAAAGTTCTTTCCAAGTCATGAAGTACTGAATTAATGTCAGCTGAATGGGAGTAGATTTCAGGGAGATGTCAGAACACCATGGATAATTTTGATAAATTTGAAAAGAAGATCTTACAATGAAAAGCAAAATAGGCTAAAATAGGACTCTGTCTATTGTATTACTGTGCACGATTCCCCCCGAATAAAAGTGAGAGCTGGCTCTGCCCCCAAAGCAAGAGTCAACTAATGCAAGAAAGGAAACAGAGCCCATTAAGACACAATCTACCTAGTGATCTCCTTAAAGACAATAAAAATGACTTCATTCTCTTTTTGTCTCCCAAGAACCACACAAAATCCTTTGGTTTTATTTGGAGAGTTGGCCAGGAAATGCTTTAAATACTAGTTGAAAGGAATTAAATAAAAGCATCCAGTGGAATGATTTTAATTAGAACTTAGAGAGTCTGGCAAGCAATTAGTAGATCGAAGAATGACACCTCTAACATATATTCCTCCTGGCTG